>NC_054484.1:17856261-18161261 GCF_017639515.1 Carcharodon carcharias
GGGTCGGGGGGTGTCGGGGATCGGAGGTTGGGGGTTAGGGTGAGTCTGAGGTCGGGCTGGAGTGGGGGGTGTCTGAAGTTTGGGGGAGTTGGATTGGGTTGGGTGGCCGAGGTTGGAGGAGTTCCGATGTTGGGGGTGTTGGGGGGGGCTCCGACATTAGGGGTGGGGTGGGGTGTCCAAGATGAAGGGAGGGGGGGTCCGAGGTTGAGGCGTTGGAAACTCTGAGCTCCAGGAGGCTCCGAGATCCAGGGGTATTGTGGGGTGTGGTCTGAGGTTGCAGGAGGGTCCAAGATCTGGGGCAGAGGTCGGTCAATGGCCCAGTGGGCCTTGGGGGCTGAGGTCAGAGGTCCAAAGGGTTTATCGGGGGGGTCCATAGTCCGGAGAGGGTGGGTGGGAGTCGGAGTTCCAGGGTTGCCAGAGGTCGGGGTGTTGGAGGTTGGGTTTGTGGGTGGGGTGTGTTGGATTTGCGGGGGAGTGGGGGGTTGGTGTCAGAGTCCCGGGGGGATGTTGGTGGGGTCCGATGTCCGGGGCTATGGGGGGGGCTTCTGAGGTCGAGGGGATGTCTGATGTCAGGGGCAGAGGTTGGCCGGTCAGTCCTGGAGGGTCCTGGAAGGGTTGGAGTCCAACATCTGGGGAGGTCGTAGGGGGGTCCAAGGTTTGAAGGGGGTGGGTGGGAGTTGGAGGTGTGGGGGTGTCACAGTTCGGGAGGGGGTGGGATGTGTCAGAGCTCAGTGAGTGGTTGGGGGTCAGGGGTTATTGTGGGGTGGGGGCAATCCCGTTGAGGGTGGGGGTTGGGGTGTTGGGGAGTCCTGTGGGGTCGGTCTGGGTCTTTCCACTAGTTACTCAGAAGTTAGAAGAGGTTTTAATTCTTCTCACTTTTCCTGAGTCACTACTGGTATAACCTCAGCTTCCAAAATTTCCATCCTTACCTCCTTCTACTATTTATATCCTTACATAAAACTATTGGATTTACTTTTATGTTAGCTGCCAGTGTTTTCCCATATTCACTTTTGACCTCTCCTATTAATATTTTCACTTCCCCTCTGGACTACAGCGATTCAGGAAGGCGGCTCACCACCACCTTCTCAAAAGCAATTGGGGATGGGCAATATATGCTGCTTTCTGCTGCTCAGTTCAAGTTCCACCTAGTCCTAGACTTCTTAAAGCCTTGGTCAAAATATGGACAAAAGAACTGAACTCCAGAGGCGAGGAGATAGTGATTTCTTGTAACATTAAGGCAGTATTTGACTGAGTGTGGCAAAAAGAATCCCTAGCAAAATTGATGTCTATGGGAATCAAGGGGAAAACTCACCGCTGGTGAGATTCATACCTAGCACAACTACCTGATTGTTGAACGCCAATCACCTCAGCCCCAGGACATCACTGCAGGAGTTCTTCAGGATATTGTCCTGGACCCAATCATCTTCATCAGTGACCTTCCCTCCATTATAACATCAGAAGTGGGGATGAAGACTGATGATTGTATAATGTTCAGCACCATTTATGACCCCTCAGATACTGAAGCAGTCCCTGTGCATATGCAGCAAAACCTGGGCAATGTCCAGGCTTGGGCTGATAAGAGGCAAGTAACATTTACACCACACAAGTGCCAGGCAATGACACCATTCGACAAGTGAGAATCTGACCATCTCCCCGTGACATTCAACATCAGCTGAATTCCCCCACCATCCACATCCTGGGGGTTATCATTGCTCAGAAACTTAACTGGCTCATTGGTAAAAATACTGTAGCTACAAGAGCATGCCAGAAGTTGGGAATTCTCTGACGTGTAAGTCACTTCCTGACCCCCCAAAGCCTGTCCATCATTTACAAGACACACGTTAGGAGTGTGATGGAATATTTTCCATTTGCCTGGATAAGTGCAGCTCCAACAACACTCAGGAAATTTGAAACCATTCAGGTCAAAGCAGTCAGCTTGATTGGCACCCCATCCACCATCTTAAACATTCACTCCATCCTCCACCATCTACAAGGTACGCTGCAGAAACTTGCCAAAGCCCTTTTGACTGACAGCCCCTTCCATGCCCATGACCTCTACCACCTGAAAGGGAAAGGGCAGCAAACCGTGGGAACATGACTAGCTGAAAATCCCCCTCCAAGTCACACACACACGATCATGATGTGGAATGATGCCGTTCCTTCACTGCTGCTTGGTCAGTATCCTGGAACTCCTTCCCTCAAAACCAAATGGACTGCAGCGGTTTAAGAAGACAGCTCACCTCCACCTTCTCAGGGGCAATTACTGATGGGCAATAAATGTGGCCTCACCAGCCACGCTGACTTCGAATGGACAAATCAAAAAGATTGACAGAAGTGCTTAAAGTCATGAGGTGTCTAGAAAGAGAACATAGAGAGAAACTGTTCCCATTGGCAGAGGGGTTGAGTACCAGAAGACACCACTTTAAGGGAATTGGCAAAAGAACCAACGGCACCATAAGGAAGACCTTTTTTTACAGAGCAAGTGGTTAGCATCCGAAATGCACAGCTTGAGAGTGCCATGGAGGCAGATCCAATCAGGGTTTTCAAAAGGAAATTGGACATTCACCTGAAGAGAAAGACTTTGTAGTGTATGGGAAATGGCAGACAGGTGGGCCAACAGAGTTGCTCTTGCAAAGACCAGCACAGATCCGATAGGCCATATGATCTCCTTCTGTGCTGTAACCATTCTATGATTTGATGATTCAATTTAGGCTGGGTGCCTTGTCGATTGTGGTCCTAAGGTGGATTGGGGGGCGGGTATGGGGGTGATGGGGGAGGGGAACAGTACGTGGACCCTGGGGATCATGGACCAACAGTGGCCTTTAGAAGTGAGGTGGAGCCGAGAGGAGCTCTCTTGCTCAAGCTGGCTTCACCTAAAGATAAAATGAAATTAAAAGCTTAACTTTTTATTGGTAGCCATCGGTTAGGCCATAGTAGACACTGGAACACCTGAGTGAAGCATGAAAATGCTGGTCACATGCTCTGCTCAGCATTGACAATTCTGCAGAGGGGACATTAGGCCAATAATTAGGATATTAAAAGGCCTAATGCCCATGTAAAGTGACCACACTGGATGCCCAAATATCATCTGAGGTCATTAAGGTCTTGAACGTATATCCTGAAAAATGGGTTCCAATATCTAAGCCAGTGCCTTTTCTGAATATAGATCTCTTTACGCTTTTCCTCAAAATCTGACTATTGCTGTCTGTTTTCATAGCACCAGAACCTTGGGTTTTCAATTTTATCTAGCCTGAACTTCTCAGGAGCCGTAAATGATTTCTTTCTTATAGTTTCTGAAATGTAGAGAGCCAAAAGTTCTTGTTGGCTGTATAACTTTTCTACCACTATATTTAAATAAATCAGGGTCTACCTACCCTATTGAATTACCCCTACATACTACATAGCATCTCTGAAAATTTGAATGCGGTACTTAAGATTGGTTTGCTTCAGGTGCCCAGAATGTGCTCAAGTGATTAATCATGGTATTCTGGCTTTTGTTGATGTGGCTGTATGCCGATAGAGAACAAATGAGGATAGAGGTCTTCTTTGCGATGTATTTACAGACACATCTTTCATAGGGCTGAAAGAAATACAGAGCAAGAAGTGATCGCTTGACACGTCGAGCACCTCCTTCAGAAGCCATTCCCCTAGAGATAATGTCAATAAAAGTCTCTATTGTAAACTGAATTCATCTTGTGTCCATCATTCTCCAAGCATGGATTAAAGAGTGAAATGTGAGACAGAAGAGGCTGTGGCAAAGCCACAGGATTAATTTCTTTCCCTTGTGGGAAAAGGCAGGTGTTTGTTAACCTTGGGCTGAGAAACACTTAAAAATTTTCCGGAAGTTTCTTTTGATTTATAGAAAGTCAGGAATTAGAGCTATTACGAGACCAGTCTCTTTGGCCATGACACTCAGATTACAGGAATAACTTATTCCTTCTTAAAGAGATATTCATTTCAAAATGGTTCAGAAAACTCAACATTCCTGATTTAACTCATTTTCTCTTGTACTTTTTTTTCTTCCAATTTTTCATGCTGTCCTGTACTATGGGTTCTGGACTTCCACTGGTTTTCTCAATAATAAAAAAAACACTTTTTGTAATTATTTTTAGTCAAATAGGAATCTGACTCCAGTACATTCAGTTCCATCCATAGTGAATCTAGTGGTTATGCTCCTGCTGCGCAATATTAAATACTGTGGCTATATTCAGTAATATGCACTGTATATGCAGTGTTGTTACCCTTCCTAGCTCATCTGAAGCTGTACCTGTGTAGCATTATTCTCTGATGTTGACTTAACTTAGCAAAGGGATCAAGATCAAAATCTGAAGCACAACATGATGACCCACTTATTCACTCTGATCCATAAAATGCTTGTTTCCTTATAGTCAAACATTCTGACACCAAAAACCACTTTGAAAAACGATCTTTTCAAAATAAACTCTGATCTCATAGATCACACGGTGTTAGGCTACATCCCATCTGGTAGTAAGGGTTTAGTTGGAAACAATAATATTCAATGAAGCTGTACCGGACATACCATCTGATGTTACACGTGCCACAGTTGGTGGTCTCAAGACAATGCTTAGATCGTACCATTGTCGTAGATAACATCCAGGGATTACAGCAGCACAATTGCAATAGCCCTTTCCAGTAAGTTTTCAAGTAGATCAAAGTAACTCATACTGTAGGACTAGAGTGGCGACAACTAATATGATTGCAATGGCCATAACTAATGCAATCTTAAGGATCAAGTACAGCAGTGGCAGAGCACTGGGAGCTCTGGAGGTCATGATCTTCCTTCTCCCCTAATCATTTTGTGGTCAGCCAATGCAGGAGGACTACCTCCATTTCGCTCCCAGCAATCTCTTGTCAGTCCTTTTTGCTTCCTGGTTCAGCCTATGGCTCCGACACTGGCAAGCATCATTGTGAGGGGGCGGGGGTCGCAAAAATTTGGAGAGCTGCTTGATTTTTAACGGCTATCTGAATTTCCCCATTGGTGTTGGGCAGGAAAATCCTGCCCTTTGAGTCTGTGCAGTTTCCAGCTTGGCCTTTGGAGCAGGTTGGTCAGCATTCCCCAGCTTCCCAAATTTGCTTGCCTTCCTGCCAAGTTGGCCAAGTCTCGACTTCGACTCATGACCAGACTTTAGCTCTGCCACTGGACTGTAGTGAAGGCACAGTGGCTGTATGTCATGTGATCACAATGATCAGTAAGGTGAGTGGAAGTGAAGTCGAATGACAATGTAATGAGATTACAATAGCTGTAAAAGAAAAACTTTTACTTATACATTGTCTTTCATGATGTCAGGACATCCTAAAGTGGTTTATAGGCAATGGAATACTTTTGAATCACTTGTAATGTAAGCAGCGCAGCGGCCAATTTGTGGACAGCAAGCTCCTACACAAAGCAATGTGATAGTGACGTTTGTTTTAGATATTAGTTGACCGTGCAGCACTCTCTCCGTACTGCACTAGAGTGTCAGGCTGAGTTATGTGTTCAAGCTTCTGGAGCGGGACTATCGACCCACGATCTTCTGACTCAGAATTAAGAATGCTACCCATTAAACTGTATGGCTGATACTCAAGCGAGTATTAGGAAGTGATGACTAAGCATGGTGCAATAAAAATCAGAGTGCAGTTGTCTTGTGCAGTACAAGAGCAAATCGATGGACAGAATGAAACTACATTGGCTTTGTGCAATCAGACAGCACAAGTGTGATGAAATTGCATGTAGTAAGTGTCCACTAAGAACTCGACACCACTTAATCTGTTTGAATTATGCTGAGCATTTGAAAAAGGGTAAAAAGTGGAAATGTTACACCAGTGCATTAGAGGATATTCATCTGGCTTAAAGATTTAAGGTGGTTAATCCTCTAACCTGCATTTGATCTGCGCAATATTTAACCTTGGACTGTTTTGTCTAATGGAGGTTGAGCCTTGGTGCAAAGTGGAAAGTGCTCCAGTCCCATGCCAAAACCAACCCTCCCCTTGATGACCATAACATCATCACTAACCTGCAAGTGAAGCGAAAGCCTTTTTCATCTATTTGTCTCTGAAGAGCTTGGCCAGTGACTGGAGTACTAAGCAGGGGCCAAGAGACAATCTCTCCCTCCCATGGAGAGCCCTTGCAGATGAACTTGAATTGGATCGAATTCCAGTTGAAACCATATTTTAAATGTCCCAAATTATTATTTTCCTGCACTTTCAACCCCAAAGAGATCAGGTTTCAGCTAAATTTGTATTTTGTCCAGGCTGAGTTGCAGTAGCCGCATCCAGCTGTCTGCATCTGCCACCCTGACTGTTATTTTTGTCTTATGGAGGCAGTGTTCAGCATTTAGATATATCATCCCCCTTGGTGCAGTCATGGCTGAAGTTTTTAACTTCCCATAGCTTGGGAAAATTCCTGGTACAGGAATGTACGTCCTGCTTTCTTGCCATTTCCAACAGGCATTTCTTCAGGGAAGTTGACTCCTTGGTTTTGTTGATACCCACACCTTTAGGGTTAGACCTTGAGGCTAAGTAATTTGCTGGTTCTGTGTTACAATGTGCAAACTCCTTAGTACAGTGTGACACAGCCTTTAATAGGACAATTTGGCAGATCTGGTGTGAAGAAAATAATTGAAGCATTTGAACTTCATGCTCTTCTTCCTTCATGCAGTGAAAATCAGGATCACTGCATAGATGACAGTTTTAACTCACTGGATGTGATTCAGCCTCTAAGTGGTTAGGCTTTATTTTTGTTATTGGCTGTTTCAGGCCATTCGCTGTCAGCTTAGGGAAACTATTCAATCAGGCTTCACTTCATCCTGAAAACTGGAAATCCCTATGGGATAGATCTTGATTTTATGTGGTAGTGTACAACAGGTTGGGAGTCCATTGACTTCAATCAAAATAAAAGGCAGGAGGTGTCATAAAAATCTGGAGAGATAAAGTACGAGCTATCAGCCATTTTTCAACATCACATAAAGACTGACATCAGTGTGTCATAATAGCTTGCTAACTTAATTTGTATGAAATGTTTTTGCCTGCAATTTATTTGGATGCAGTAAGTGCTTGAAATAAAGCATTAAGTGTTTTAAATGCTACGACCATTCAATCTAATTTCTAGGCTCTGCAGTGTTACAGAAGTTACAGCCAGTCTATTATATATTGTAGGATGTGAAATTCTGTAATCACATTGGTCCAATTGTAATGTGAAAATATGAGTTTTCTTTTGCATATACTTTCATATTCCTTTCCTTTCAGTTGCAGTAGTGACTTCTATTTATTTTGGAGCATTTTTACCACAAATAGAAGGAAGGAACAGTCAGTACAAGGTGGGGAGGAAGAAAGAGATTTAATTATTTCCTTTGGCAATTAATTTAATCAGTTATTGCTCGTTGACACAGTCAAGATGGCTCCATCTGTCTCTAAGTTGAATGCCAGTGGTCAAAGGAGGTTGGCACCTACTGGGAACTATTGGGTCATTCATTTGTTCACCAATCTTTATGAAGGCACAAGTGAAAGAAAAGAAGCCATTTGGCATTCTGTGCTACAGAGCAACTGTCACATCTGTTATTCACGTGTAGTACTATCTATCCTATAATACAAGTGCAATGAAATGACTGGCCTGCATCTGAAGATACAGGCCTGCAGTCAGAGATCTGGCATGTGGTTTCAGGTGGAGTATATTTTATTTGATATTTTTAAGCTTAAGCAGAACACTTTATAATTCCTTCAATTTAAGCTACACTGTATTTTTTTTTACAAAGGGAAAGCAACAGGGATTATCCGCCTGTGCTACTGTGAACTGATGTTTGGCTGTTCTTAAGCTCTTTACAGCCAATGAAGTACTTTTGAAGTATAACCACTGTTTTAATGTGGGAAACATGGCAGCCAACTTGTGCAGAGCAAGGATCCTACAAAGAACAGTGTGATAATGAGCAGTTAATCTGTTTCAGTCATATTGGTTGAAGGGTAAATATTGCCCAGGACATAGGAAGAATGACCCTAAAATAAAAGCAAAAAACTGCAGATGCTGGAAATCCAAACCAAAAATAAAAA
Organism: Carcharodon carcharias; assembly: GCF_017639515.1. Taxonomy (NCBI): domain Eukaryota; kingdom Metazoa; phylum Chordata; class Chondrichthyes; order Lamniformes; family Lamnidae; genus Carcharodon; species Carcharodon carcharias. The sequence goes on from NC_054484.1 coordinate 17,864,305, forward strand.
TACCTGGAAAAACTCAGCAGGTATGGCAGCATCTGTGGAGAGGAGCACAGTTAACGTTTCGAGTCCGTGTGACTCTTCAACAGAATTAAGTAAAAATAGAAAAGAGGTGAAATATAAGCTGGTTTAAGGAAGGGGTGGGACAGGTAGAGCTGGATAGAGGGCCAGGTGGAGATAGCCAAAAGATGTCATAGACAAAAGGGCAAAGAGGTGTTGAGGGTGGTGATATTATCTAAGGAATGTGCTAAGTAAGGGTAGAAAGCAGGACAAACAAGGTTCAGATAGCCCTAGTGGGGGTGGGGTGAAGGGAAGGGATTGAAATAGGCTAAAAGGTAGAGATAAAACAATGGATGGAAATACATTTAAAAATAATGGAAATAGGTGGGAAAAGAAAAATCTATGTTATTGGGAAAAAAAGGGGATCAGAAAGGGGGTGGGGATGGAGGAGAGAGTTCATGATCTAAAATTGTTGAACTCAATATTCAGACCGGAAGGCTGTAAAGTACCTAGTCGGAAGATGAGGTGTTGTTCCTCTAGTTTGCGTTGGGCTTCACTGGAACAATGCAGCAGGCCAAGGACGGACATGTGGGCATAAGAGCAGGGTGAAGTGTTGAAATGGCAAGCGACAAGGAGGTCTGGGTCATGCTTGCGGATAGACTGAAGGTGTTCTGCAAAGCGGTCACCCAGCCTGTGTTTGGTCTCTCCAACGTAGAGGAAACCGCATTAGGAGCAACGAATGAAGTAGACTAAATTGAGGGAAGTGCAAGTGAAATGCTGCTTCACTTGAAAGGAGTGTTTGGGCCCTTGGATGGTGAGGAGAAGGGAAGTAAAGGGGCAGGTGTTGCACCTTCTGCAGTTGCATGGGAAGGTGCCGTGGGAGAGGGTTGAGGTGTAGAGGGTGATAGAGGAGTGGACCAGGGTTTCTCGGAGGGAACGATCCCTGCGGGTTGCCGCCGGGGGGCGGGGGTGAAGGGAAGATGTGTTTGGTAGTGGCATCATGCTGGAGTTGGTGGAAATGGCGGAGGATGATCCTTTGAATGTGGAGGCTGGTGGGGTGATAAGTGAGGACAAGGGGGACCCTATCATGGTTCTGGGAGGGAGAGGAAGGAATGAGGGCGGATGCGTGGGAGATGGGCCGGACGAGGTTGAGGGCCCTGTCAACCACCGGGGGTGGAAAACCTCAGTTAAGGAAGAAGGAAGACATGTCAGAGGAACTGTTTTTGAAAGTGGCATCATCAGAACAGATGTGATGGAGGTGAAGGAACTGAGAGAATGGGATGGAGTCCTTACAGGAAGCTGGGTGTGAGGAGCTGTAGTCAGGGTAGCTGTGGGAGTCGGTAAGCTTGTAATGAATATTGGTGGACAGTCTATCACCAGAAATTGAGATAAGAGATCAAGGAAGGGAAGGCAAGTGTCAGAGATGGACTATGTGAAAATGATGGAGGGGTGGAAATTGGAAGCAAGATGAATAAATTTTTCCAGGTCCAGACGAGAGCATGAAGCAGCACCGAAGCAATCATTGATGTACCGGAGAAAGAGTTGTGGGAGGGGGCCAGAGTAGGACTGGAACAAGAAATGTTCCGCATACCTCATAAAGAGACAGGCACAACTGGGGTCCATGCGGGTACCCATAGCTACACCTTTTATTTTTAGGAATTGAGAGGTGTTTAAGGAGAAATTGTTCAGTGTGAGAACAAGTTCAGCCAGATGGAGGAGAGTAGTGGTGGATGGAGATTGTTCGGGCCTCTGTTCCAGGAAGAAGCAGAGAGCCATCAGACAATCCTTTTGGGGGATGGAGGTGTAGAGGGATTGGACGTCCATGGTGAAGAGGAAGCGGTTGGGGCCAGGAAACTGGAAATTGTTGATATGATGTAGGGTGTCGGAGGAATCACGGATGTAGGTGGGAAGCGACTGGACAAGGGGAGAGAGAATGGAGTCAAGATAGCAGGAAGTGAGTTCCATGAGGCAGGAACAGGCTGACATGATCGGTCTGCCGGGACAGTTCTGTTCGTGGATTTTGGGTAGGAGGTAGAAACGGGCCGTCCGAGGTTGGGAGACTATGAGGTTGGAAGCTGTGGAAGGAAGGTATCCAGAGGAGATGAGGTCAGTAACAGTCCTGGAAACAATGGCCTGATGTTCAGTGGTGGGGTCATGGTCCAGGGGGAGGTAGGAGGAAGTGTCTGTGAGTTGACGCTCAGCCTCTGCGAGGTAGAGGTCAGTGCGCCAGACAACAACAGCACCACCCTTGTTTGATGACAATGTTAGGGTTGGACCTGAAAGCACGAACTACCCTGTTTTCCTTTGAATAGTGCCAAGGGATCTTTTATGTTCACCTGAGAGGGTAGATGGGGGCTTCAGTTTAATGTATCACCTAAAAGGCAGCACCTCCAACTGTGCCGCACCCCTTCAGCACTAAGCTGGAGCATCAGCTTAGATTTTGTGTTCAAGTCTGGACTGGAACTTAAACTCATAAGTTTTAACTCAGAGTTTAGAGTCTTACCCACCGAGCCATGCCTATCACCCACTCTTCTTTGCATTACTTGCAGGGTAAATTGTAAAATACTGCACTTGCCATGTGAGATATCCTGGTGATGAATAGAACACAGATATCAGAAAATTCAGCACAAAAGACCGTTCATTGGGCCTGTGCTGTTTCTAGCTTTCCATCGAAGTTAACTAAGCCAGTTCCATTCCTCTGTACTTTCCTCATGCCCTTAAATATTCTTCATTATGAACTGTTAATGCTTTCTAACTCTTCTTCTCAATCACTTCTTAAAGGCATTGGTTTTAAGTGTTCCTCACCTGTTCCACTTTGGTCAGGCACTGGGTCTCCCTCCATTCCCTCCATTTCTGCTTTTCAACTGAAGGGCCACAAACTTCGTCCCCTGGCCATTGATTCCATCCCTCCAAAATGAAAGCGAAATACTGCGGATGCTGAAAGTCTGAAATAAAAACAGAAAATGCTGGAAAAACTCAGTAGGTTTGGCAGCATCTGTGGGTAGAGAAAGAAAGTTAATGTTTCAAGTCCATATGACTCCACTTTGGAACTGAAGAAGAGTCATATAGACTCAATTCCATCCCTCTCCCTGGTCACCATCTCAGTCTGAATGGGAATGATTGACTCTGAGCTGATTTGAGCTTCTGGCTCCAAATCCTTTTCCAACATGCCTTTGAATTCACCTCCTCGATCCCTACTACCCCCTGAGATCTATGTACTTTCCAATTTTAACCATTATGTATCCCCTATTTTAATGGCTCCACCATTGCCAACTGTTCCTTCAGCTGCCTAGTCTCTAATTTCAGTAATTCCTACCTAAACTTATTTGCCTCTGTACCTCTCCCTCACCCTCTAAGACAATCCTTAAAACCTGCCTCTATGACTGAGCTTATGGTCACCTGTCCTAAAATCTCCTCATATAGCTGGTGTCAAATTTTATTTGACAATGCTCCTGCGAAGAACCAAAGAATGTTTTACTGGGTTAAGGTGCTTCATAAGTTCAAGTTGTTGATGTTGTTGCTCGGAATGTTGCACGTAAATGGATTTTGTGGAAGTTTCAATCCATTGCAGTTGGCTTTGGATCCACACCATGACAATGCCCGTAACTCAACACAAATTCACACTGAATTGATAGCTTCAAGGAGGAAGCCCATGGATGATTACCTGTGAGAAATTTCCCTCTGTCAATTTTCTCTCCTGAAGTGTTGGCCATTTGCTGGAGTAAAGCTCCATGGCATGCCTACTGTCATCCCAACTGGCTATTCTCCATGCATGGGCTGGCATGTGGCCGTCAGCAGAATCTTGGGCCGGGATTTTCCTCTCCCGTCATGGTGGGACATGTTGCGGGAGATTCAGCAGCCCAGCCAAAAGTCCACTGACTTTCGGTGGGACTGGACGATCCTGTTGGCAGGTGGGGGTTGGAAAATCCCGCCCTTAGACTGCGGCGGTCATCACAGACCATCCCGAGGCTCACCTTACCCCATGAACGTTTTCTAGCTGTCGTCACCAGATATTAGATAAGAAGTGATGTCCTTGACTTATCCATCTTCCTAACCCAAGGCTTATCATTCCATAGCCACTGGCATCCACCAGCGGTCATTTGCGGCAGGATAGCATTGCATGAGACAGCAACATTGGAGAGAGATTACAAAATAAATTTATTCAGATTTAAAATAAAATCTTGGATATTTTTATATTTGAAGGAAATGTTGGGAAATTCCTTTATGGTTTTGTTCAGAATCTGCTTACCCATTACTCCCCACTTCTGATTCACAATCATTGCTGCCCTGTAGCATATTGAATTTAAAATCACCCTTATCTCCAAAGGCTTTCCAAAGACATTTAATTCTACTGCTGAAGACTTCCTCCTGCAACTTTGGTCTGCATTCTGGCCTTTTGCGCATCCGCCCAGCAGCCCCACCAGCAGTCTTCATGCTATAGAGTTGCCTTCTTAAACTCTTTTTCTCCTTTCTTCTCTCTTTCCCTTCAAGAACCTGCTGCCCTTGATTTTTCTAGGTGGTGAATGTCATGGGGTACAGACTTCAGGCACTGTGAGCCAGTATTTCATCCTGGATGGTGTTGTTGGAGCTGCACTCATCCAGGCAAGCAGAGAGTATTCCATCGCACTCCAGGCTTGTGCCTTGTAGGTGATGGACAGGCTTTGGAGAGTCAGGAGGTGAGTTACTCGCCGCAGGATTCCTGGCCTCTGACTTGCTCTTGTAGCCATAGTATTTATATGGCTACTCCAGCTCAGTTTCTGGTCAATGGTAAACCCCAGCATGTTGGTGGAAGCACTGAGGGTGGCAAGGGCGCAGAATGTACTCTGGATGGGGGACCTCAATGTCCATCACCAAGAGTCACTCTGTAGTACCAGTACAGACCGAGCTGGCTGTGTCCACATCCTGGTAGACTGGGTCTGGCAGGGGGTGAGGGAATCAACAAGAAGAAAAAACATACTTGCCCTCATCCTCACCAACCTGTCTGCCATAGATGCATCTGCACATGACTGTGTCGGTGGAGTGACCACTGCATAGTCCTTGTGGAGACAAAGTCCTGCCTTCACATTAAGGATACCCTCCATAGTGTTGTGTGGCACTGCCATTGCACTAAATGGGATAGATTTCAAACAGATCTAGCAACTCAAGACTGGGCAACCATGAGGCGCTGTGGGCCATCATCAGCAGCAGGATTGTACTCAACCACAATCTGTAATCTTATGACCTAGAATATCCCTCACTCTACCATCACCATCAAGATGCACTGCAGGAACTCACCAAGGCTCCTTGAACAGCACCTTCCAAACCTGCAACCACTACCATCTAGAAGGACAAGGGCAACTGATAGATGGGAACACCACCACCTGGAAGTTCCCCTCCAAACCACTCACCATCCTGATTTGGAAATATTTCGCCGTTCCTTCAATGTCGCTGCGTCAAGATCCTGAAACGCCCTCCCTAACAGCACTGTGAGTGTACCTATACCACATGGACTGCAGCAGTTCAAGAAGGCAGCTCACCGCCATTTTCTCAAGGGCAATTAGAGAAAGGCAATAAATGCTGGCCTAGCCAGCAATGCTGTCATCCCATGAAAGAATAATAAAAAAAATGGCGACTGCTTTGCTCCTCCAAGATTCCTTTTAAAATATTGAGAGCCTCAGATAGGCTGAGCAATGGCAAAATTAGCAAAAACATTTTACCTGGTCTCACAACGCTTCAGGTCTTTCATGTAAAGAGAACAAAGGTCAGGTTAGCACTTCGTTATACACTGTTGGGAGCATAGTAGATGACATGCTGGCCAGACCGGGGGCTGGGGGGTGGGGGGGGTGGTGGTGAGCAAAAAGAAAACCTCCCGTGAGAACGTCATCAGACCTTTTGATTCATATTGCAGTCTTCATAAAAATATTGTCATTGAGAGAGTGAAATGTAATCAGCGCAGTCAAAAGCAGCGTGATGAGTTTGACTTGTTTATGTACGAATTGTACCGCCTAGCTGAAAATTATCGGTATGGAACACTAAAAGTTGACCTGATCAGAGGTAGAATAGTCATTGGCATTTGAGATGAAAATCTCTGTGACTTCTTACAATCTCAAGAACGTTTAAATTTAAGCAAAGCTGCCCAACTGGCCAGACAGGCCAAAGTCTTTTGTCAGAGATGTGAGGGAAACTTCCTAAGAACCACCCCGTGAAGTCGTTCAATTTACTGCTTGTAAAACTGAAAGTATAGCGAGGTGGCAACCAGCGAAGCACCTTGAAAAGGTGCTGAGCACCATTTTCCACTGTCCCTGCTGTGGCAGGAAGAAGGTTCCACAGGCAGGAAGAACGCCCTGCCCGAAATGTGGAGTGCCTTGGGTGTGGCAAGTTAGGCCATTTTAACTTGGTCTGTGTACCAGGAAATCTGTATCTACCAGACAGAAGGAGAAATCTATTAAAGGAACCTCCATTCAAGAAACTCAAGTTACCTCAGAATGCCGTGAATCAGTCTTCATAGACAAAACTCCACCCCACAATGACCACAGGAGAATGTTGTAGATCTTTCATTTCTCTTCGAGGTGAAGCTAGCTGCAGCAGGAGACAGGTGCACCAAGGATGAAGGTGACCAGCTGCAAGGCGGCATTCTGAACTTTAATTTGCTCTTTTGGGAAAGAGTGGAAGAGGATGATAACCAAGATGCCACTGAGGTCAATGATCTGTTGCTGGAGGAGATCCTGAACCTTGCTTTACATTTTGAAGACAGCATATGAAGACAACATACACTCTGATGAAGTTCCAGAGACGTTCAAGCCCACTGAGGAGCAACCTCACACTCCAGGTAGTGCCCAAGCTGAACCACTACCCACAGAGAAAGAAATTCCTGCAGTATTGGCAGGACAGTTACCATTTTATCTTCAGAATATTCTTTGCCCTTCTCCTTGTCCATCTGATTCCTTCACGGATGAAGCATTACATAATACTTCACTCGTTGCAGCAGTAGAAGTTTTTAGACCTTCTACAGCTTTACAAACCTTCACAGGAGCAGAACAAGCTTCATTCTTTCAAGTAAGAGCAGCCAGCAGTTCAGCCTTTCCCCAGAGTAGTAAGAAGAAGGGAAAGATAAAAGAGAAGTAAAGGAAAACTTCTGCCCGTTGCCTTTTTACTGTGGACCAGAAGGAAAAATCTCTGTCTGAGAAGGTTGGTGCCTTCCAAAGAGAAGATTCTGGAGAGCATATGTTCAATATGTCCCCAAAGAGAGCCGAGGACACAGTTGGAGATTTATGCCACAGGTGCGAGCGACTTTCGGGGGAGGTGTAGGAGAATGTGTGTACAATAGTATGGGGATAATGACTAGCGGGGGGCTGGGGAAGAAGTAGAGTAAAGGGTTAATTCTAACGATAGCCACTGAGCAAATGCATAAATAGCTATGCCACTGTTATGTCACTCACTGAGAGGAGATGAGTGTGAAGCATCTGAGAGAGTAGCTTCAGCTATGTCTTGGTCTTATTTAACCTTTGTTAGCATGTAAATAAATGTTTTTGAACACAAGATTATTGCCTCCAGCAAGATCTCTTCTAGAGTAAGAAGCCAATGAATACCCATAACCACAGACTTGCCACTTATCAGCCCGAGCCTAAGTGTTGTCTAGGCCCTTCTGCATGTGGGCAAAAGCTGCTTCAGTAGCTGAGGGGTAGTGAACAGTACCGAATGCTGTGCAATCATCAGCAAAAATCTTCACTTCTGACCTTAAGATGACACAGCTGGAGCTGGTTTGACCTAGGATACGACACTGAGGAACTCTTGCAGCAATGTCCTGGGACTGGGATTGATTGGCCTCCAACAAGCAAAACCATCTTCCTTTGTGCTAGATATAAATCCAGCTAATGGAGAATTTCCTCCTGATTCCCACTGACTTCAATTTTTCAAGGGCTCCTTGGTGCTACACTCGATCAAATGCTGCCTTGATGTCAAGGGCCATCACTCTCACCTCCCCTCTTGAGTTCAGCTTTTTGTCCATGTTTGTACCAAGGCTGTAATGAGATCTGGACTGCATAGGTCCTGTTGAAACCTAAGTTGAGCATCCGTGAGTGGGTTATTGCTGAGTAAGTGCCACTTGATAGCACTGAGGATGACACTTTCCATCAGTTTGCTGATGACCGAGTGTAGACTGGTGGGCCAGTAATTGGCGGGGTTGGATTTGTCCTGTTTTTGTTGGACAAGACATAGCTGGGAAATTTTCCACATTGCTAGGAAGACTCTAGTGTTGTAGCTAATTTGTACATGACAAGATCCCACATACAGCAATGACATGATGTCTGGATAATCTATTTCTTATTGGTGTACAGATAGAAATTGACCAAAATACTAGAAAGGACTCACTTGCTCTTCTTCAAATAATTATATAGTGAGAGGACGAACTTTGTTTAACACCACATCCAAAAGACACCACCTCCTACAGTGCAGTATTCCCTCAGGACTGCATTGGAACATAGGAAATATGAGCAGGAGTAGGCCATTTGTCCCCCGAGCCTGCTCCACCATTCAATTAGATCATGGCTGATCTGCTACCTCAACACCATATTCCTGCACCCTCCCCATATCCCTGATATCTTTAATATCTAAACATCTATCAATCTCTGTCGTGGATATACTTAATGACTGAGTCCTTTTATTTTACGTAATATAGGCTGGAATTTTCTGGCCCTTCCACCATTGGGATTTTCAGTTCTTGCTGAGGAGAATGGATGTTTGGAAGGCTCGCCGCATCTGCCATGGGGGAACCGACCATGGCAGAGCCAGAAAATCTCAGCCACAATCTTTATCTTCTCTTGTTAGCCACTTTTCCTCTCATGTTTTTGTGCCTCAAAGGAATGTGAATTTTTTGTAAACCAGGTATTAATTCTTTAAATGCTTGCCATTGGCTGTCTACCATCATACCTTTTAATGTAGCTTCCCAATTAAAAGCAGGCAATTTGCCACTCATGCCTTTGTAGTTTCCTTTGTTTAGATTTAAGACCCTAGACTCTGATTGAATTACATCACTTTCAAACTTAATGTAAAATTCTATAATATTATGATCACTTTTCCCTCGAAGGTCCATTGCAATTAAATTATTAATTAGCTCTTTCTCATTGCACAATACCATATCTAAAATAGCCCATTCTCTAGTTGGTTCCTCAACATAATTGTTTTAGAAAACCATCTCATACATTCCAGGAATTTGTTCCTCAGAACATTAGTCCTAATTAGGTTTCCCTAGTCTATATGTAGATTGAAGTCCCCCATGATTACTTTGTTACATGTACCCCTAATTTCCTGATTTATTCCATGCACTACATTACAACTACTGTTTAGTGTCGATGAACAACTTCTACCAATGTCTATTCCCCTTTGTTGTCTCTTAGCTCCACCCAAACTGATTCTACATCTTTATTTTCTGATCTCCGATCCTCTCTCACTAACTTACTGATCTCATCCTTTATTAACGGCGCTACCCCACTTCCTTTTCCTTTTTGCCTATCCTTCCTAAATGTCAAATACCCTTCAACATTCAGTTCCTAGCCTTGGTCACCCTGCAGCCACGTCTCTGTAATGGCAATTAGATCATTTATGTTTGCTTCCATTTCTGCCCTCAATTCATCTACTTGTTGTTGTCAAGGAAACAAGAAATTGTAACATTTTTCTTCTGTTAATAACCCTGTCATATTCCTTACGTACTGGAAGACAGGCTGTTCAAGGTAATTGGAGTAAGAGCCAGAGTGACTGCAAGAGTCTAAAGCCAACAGTAAAAAGTGGTTTTGAAATGTTAATAAACCAAGAGGAACTTCAATCAGAGTTTTACATAAAGCAATAGCAGGAACGTTTTTGAATTGAGTTGTTTTAGATCAAAGGGGGATATATTCAGATTGTATAAAAGGTGTAAGTAAATAAGGTAAAGATAGAGTAAGTTTACTTTTAAAAAAAAACCTAAGATCTAAAGTAAAGAAGAGTCTCATCAAGTCTGAGAACAAAGCCTTTCTAAAGAGGCTGGTTGAGACAATAGAGAGATCAAAGGGAAGGAACATATTTCAGGAAATACTTAGGCCTATATGAGGGGATACCTGTTTAGATCTCCCAGAAGACAACAGGATAGATAGTCAGACAAGGCAAGACCTGAAGACCCAGTTACTGCCAGCATCAGAGGACACCCCAAGGAAAAAGATACTGTGTGGTAAAAATTACTGGAATTCTAAAGATTTTGAAATCTATAAGGATAGTTGCTGAAAAGAAAAGGGGATGGTTAGCACTGAGGGTAGTTAAGTTAAAATCTTGTGGAACTGTTTTAAAGTACTGTTTACCTCTGGAGGTCCCCAGCATCACAGATGCCAGTCTTCAACTAATTAGATTCACTCGATGTGTTATCAAGAAATGACACTGGATAGTACAAAGATTATGGACCCTGACAATATTCCGGCAATAGACTTGTGCTCCAGGACTTGCCATACCTCTAGCCAAGCTGTTCCACACAGGTACAACACTATCATCTACCCGGCAATGTAGAAAATTGTCCAGGTATGTCCTCCACACAAAGAGTAGGACAAATCCAACCCAGCCAATTACCACTCCATCAGTCCGCTCCTGATGATCAGTAAAGTAATGGAAAAGGGTCATCAACTGTGCTAGTAAGTGGTACAATAACCAGCTCACTGATGTCCAGTTTGGGTTCCGCCAGGGTCACACAGCTCCTGACCTCATTACAGCCTTGGTTCAAACATGGACACAAGAGCTGAACTCCCGAGGAGGTGTGAGAGTGACTGCCCTTGACATCAAGGCCGCATTTGACCGATTGTGGCACCAAGAAGCCCTAGCAAAATTGGAATCAATGGGAAAACCCTCTACTGGTTGGAGTCATATCTAGCACAAAGGAAGATGGTTGTGGTTGTTGGAGGTCAGTCATCTCAGCTCCAGAACATCACTGCAGTAGTTCTTCAGGGTAGTGTCCTCGGCCCAGCCATCTTCAGCCGCTTCATCAATGACCTTCCTTCCTCATATGGTCAGAAGTGGGGTTGTTCGCTGATGATTGCACAATGTTGAGCAAAATCTTTGACTCCTCAGATACTGAAGCAGTCCATGTCCATATGCAGCAAGACCTGGACAATATCCAGCTTGGGCTGACAAGTGGCAAGTAACATTTGCACCACACAAGTGTCAGGCAATGACCATCTCCAACAAGAGAAAATCTACCCATCGCCCCTTGATGTTCAATGGCTTTGCCATCACTGAATCCCCCACTATCAACATCCTGGGGGTTACCATTGACCAGAAACTGAACTGGACTAGCCAAATAAATACTGTGACTACAAGAGCAGGTCAGAGGCTAGGAATTGTGTGATGGGTAACTCACCTGCTGACTCCCCAAAGCCTGCCCAGCATCTACAAGGCACAAGTCAGAAGTGTGATGGAATACTCCCCACTTGCCTGGATGAGTACAGCTCCCACAACACTGAAGAAGCTTGACACTGTCCAGGACAAAGAAACCCATATGTTTGGCACTGCATCCACAAACATTCGCTCCCTCCACTACAGATGCATAGTTTACCGTCTACAAGATGCACTGCAGGAATTCACCAAGGTTCCTTACTCAGCACCTTCCAAACCCATGACCACTATCATCTTGAAGGACAAGGGCAGCAGATGGATGGGAACACCGCCAGTGGAATTTCCCCTCCAACTCACTCACCATCCTGATTTGGAAATATATTACCATTCTTTCACTGTTGCTGGGTTAAAATCCTGGAACTCCCTTCCTAACAGCATTGTGGTGTACCTACATCACATGGACTATAGCAGTTTAAGAAGGTAGCTCACTACCACCTTCTTAAGGGCAACTAGCGATGGGCAATAAATGCTGTACCTTTGTGAATCGTGTGAAACCATTCTTGTGTTTATGTGTAATTGTGTTATATATTTTTCGCTCTATTTTCTTTTAATAAATGTTTACTCGGCTATAAAATCATCACAAGTAGTCAGGGACATAATTTCCTGATTTCAGAACCTCTCCACATAGTTTACAAATTGCAAAAACAGTTTTCGCAGTTCTTTCAATGTTCACCCTGGAATGTGGGCAGCTCAGCATTTATCATCAGCCATGCCATTACATTATGAATACTGTGTTAATTCAGATAGAGTGCCTTTACTTCTGTCTTTTTATTAATTTCACAACCTCTAGTCTTATCTGCTGGTGCACTCTTAAGCTTGTACATTCTGTCCCTTCCTGCCACACACAGATAATCAGTTCCATAATGGCTACCTTGCTTTCTTGCCTTGTCCTCTTCCCTTATCTGATCCCTCACCACCACTACTTAATTTAAAGCCCTCTCTACCGTCCTAGTTATATGACTCACCAGAACACTGGTTCCAGCATTTGGTCCCCATTCTTAGTCACCTTTAAGCTGAATGGTTTGCTAGGCCATTTCAGAGGGAAGTTAAGGTTCAACCGCATTGATGACCATCTCAAAGGTACAGCTCCCACTTTCCCCAGTACTGGTACCAGTGCCCCATGAATCAAAACCCATTTCTCCAAGACCAATATTTGAGCCGTGCATTAAATTTCCTAATCTTATCTACCTACTCCAATTTGCTTGTGGGCCAGGAAATAATTCAGAGGTTGTTACCTTTGAGGCTCTGTTTTTAATTTAGATCCTAGCTGCTCACACTGTCTAAACAGAACCACTTTCCCTTTCCCACTTATGTCATTGGTGCCTATGTGGCTAAGATAATTGGATGCTCCCCGCCCACTGCAAGTTCCTCTCCAGCCCAGCCCAGATATCTCTAGCATCAGGCAGGCATTGCAGCCTTCTGGACTCATGCTCTCAATTGCAGAGAACTGTGTCTATCCCCTTGACTATACTATCACCTATTACCACTACATTCCCATTAACTCCCCCAACTTGAATAACCTCCTGTACCCACAGTGTCATGGTCAGTTTGCTCATCCACCCTGCAGCACCCACTGCAAGAACATCAAATGCTGCACAATTGCAAGGGCTGAGGTTCCTCCACTTTTACCTTCTCAATCCCCACACCCACCTCACCCGCAGGTGAGGGAGATGCTGGTGTGGTGGTAATTTCACTGGACTAGTAATCCAGAGGCCCAGGCTAATGCTCTGGGGTCATGGGTTCAAATTTACCAAGGCAGCTGTGGAATTTAAATTCAATTAATAAAATCTGGAATATAAAACTAGTTTCAGCAATGGTGACCATGAAACTTGTAGATTGCTGTAAAAACCCACCTGGTTCACTAATGCCCTTTAGGGAAGGAAATCTGCCGTCCTTACCTGGTCTGGCCTAGATGTGACTCCAGACCCACATCAGTGTGGTTGATTCTTAACTGCCCTCTGGAATGGTCTAGCAAGCCACTCAGCTTAAGGATGATTAAGAATGGGCAACAAATGTTGGCCTCGCCCTGTAATGCCCACATCCCCCGAAAGAATAAATTTAAAAAAAAGTCACACCTTCCTGTCCCTCACCATGGACCAAGTCAGGCGACTCTATCCTAAGAGCTGTGACCACCTCCTGCAACAAAGTGTCCGGGTAAATTTCCCCCTCCCTGATGTGTTGCAGTGCCTGCAGTTTGGACTCCAGCTCAATGACACTGAGCTGAGATTCCTCCAGCCACAGGTACTTACAGCAGATGTGTTTTCCTTCCGTGTCCAGGAGCTTCAACATTCTGCAGCCGCCACACATCACTGTCCCCACATCTTTAAAGCATTTACTTAATGAATTACTTTACTGATTAAATTTTAATTAACATCTCTAATTATGCATGGGCTTATATTATTATTATTCCAATACATGTTCTACTTACCCTGATTGAAATTTCCTAGTTAAGGAAAAGAGGAAATACTCATCAGCCAATCTAACAAGCTTTACTACGATTCAGTAACGCTTACTACTGACCTGAAATTTACCCTTGGTGGGCCTGGGATTGGCCGGAAAACAGGTCCCCGACGGCGATCAGCCCATGACCGCGATCTCACACTGGCTGTCCAATTAAGGCCTGCCCAGCGTGAAATGCGTCTTCCCATGGTCGGGGAAGGCTGGGTAGGGGCGCAGGGACTGTCAGGCGCCGGGTACAGTGGTGACCCGGCAGGCAGTTTAAAAATGGCAGAGTCAGCTCCTTGAAAGTGGCCAGGGAAGAATCATATATTCTGTGTTTTGGGGAGTGAAGCTATGGCCTCAACGGCAGCTGGAGACGCCAGGCTTGGTGGGGGGGTGGGGGGAGTGTGGGTGGGTGGGGGGGGGCGTTCAGTTTGGGTTGGCCACCCCCCACCCCCACCACTGTTTATTCAGAACGAGTGCCTTGTGGAGGCGGCTGCCAGTAGGAACGCCCCCATCCCCAGAGGTGGGAGGGGGAGGCCACCGCACCTGACAAAAAAAGCTCAGGAGGAGGTGGCAGCCGAGGCCAGCAGCCACAACAGTTATGTGGCGCACTTGGGTGCAGCGTCGCAAAAGGTTCAACAACCTGCTGCACTTGGGAAGGGTGAGTACCGTGTTGGCATGGACCAGTGTGGTGAAGTGTTAAGGTGTGGCCGCCCCCTGTGGAGCTCAGGGATGTTAGAGTCTGAGTGCCAACTGTCAATGACACCAGGGCTGGACAAGTGGGTGAGCCCTGGCTGCTTGGACTGAGTGCCTTGCGGCTTGAGGGCTACGACTCGGATGTGCCCTGTAAGTTGCTCTTCAGGTGGGGTTGGCCAGGCTGCAATGGTGCTGCAGGTAGAGAGTAGATTAGTCAATGGTCCTCTGTCCTTTCAGGAGAAGCTGAGCCATAACCACATTAAGAGGTCACAGACGGCCAGAGGCCACCCAAACCTCCAAATATTGACCAGAGTTGAGCAGGATGCCTTGGAGCTGGAGCCACCACGCACCTCGTTCAGCTGGTAGTGGAGAGGCTGGGGTGTCAGACAAAGGTAAGAGTGCAGTCACAGAGGTGAGAGATGTCTTCTCGCATGATTTTAAGCCTGTCGAGTCAGGCACACACCCACCCACGAGGCATAAAATTCTGCCCACTAGGAATAAAACCTTACAATTACTAAAATTACGTGACTTTTGAAGACAATCAACTATGTGTTTTCCTGTGACATCACACTTTGATTTTTCTCCGAGCATGTTTGTTCCGCTCTGACACCACGGATTGGACTGGATTCGAGAGATTTATGATGCTGCTGTCTGCCTCTGGCTCCTCCTCTCCTGCTCTTTTAGATGCTGCTGTCTGTCTCTGGCTTTCAGAAAGATATAATAGTTCCCAATAGGAATTTATTGTAAAATAGTGGTATCTGTGTCTATATGTGTGTGGGTGTGTGTGTGAGACTTAATTGGATTAGAGGCAGTTGGTCTGAAGCCTTTGGTGTTTTAGAAGATGAGCTAGGTTTGAAATGTTAAGTAGGTAAACACAGGGGAACTTTAGAATGTTAGGTGTAAAAGGACATTTGCATTTTTGAATAAACTAGACTAGATTGTTTTCAAAGGAGGGATGAAATGTGTCACCTAGCCAGGTGAAGTTCAGAACCAATGAGTTTATTTTTTCCTGAATATTACTAGTAAAAATAGTACTATGAGAGATTTTTATGATCAGCTAAGTAAAGTCCAAAGACATAGTGAAACAATGGGAATTTGCATTCAAAGGGGAAAATATGTACAAAGCAGTGAGGGCTGTGGGTAAGAGTAGGCATTTTAAGATCTAACAAGTGTGAAAGCCTTCAGCATCTATGCCGCAAGCTGCTGTCTACAATGAAATTAAGTTAAGGAAACTCATTTTGAATTGGATTGTTCAGAGTATCATGTTTCTTTGCCTGGGTCTTTTAAAATCTGTGTGTCTTACTGTTGCCTTAACAAAAGTGTAAATGTGAGTCAGATTAATTAGGGGATTTAGAGGTTATCATAGTAGTAACTGTTAGATCTATGCAAATATTTAAAATAATTTCAGCTATTAATAAAGCTTTAATTTAATTTGGTAAGAAACCTATAAGACTTGGTGGCTTTATTACTGCTGAATTCAAGGAACACATCTCAAAATTTATACAAATTGCAAAACAAGTTGTGTTGATTGTTTCAAGTTACCCCTCTGGGATTTCAAAACTCAGCACTTACCACAGGCTGTGGCATAACATTAGCTCCTCCTCTCTCCTGCTCTTTTAGGTGCTGCAGCCTGGCCTCGGCACCTTCTCTCCCACTCTTAGATGATGCTGTCTGTCTTCAGCTCTTCCTCTCTCCCGCCCTTTTAGGTGCCGCTGTCTGTCTCCGGCTCCTCCTCTCTCCCGCCCTTTTAGGTGCCTCTGTCTGTCTCCGGCTCCTCCTCTCTCCCGCCCTTTTAGGTGCCGCTGTCTGTCTCCGGCTCCTCCTCTCTCCCGCCCTTTTAGGTGCTGCTGTCTGTCTCCGGCTCCTCCTCTCACTCTTTTAGGTGCTGCTGTCTGCCTCTGGGTCATTGGAACAACATCCTAGATTTTGCGCTCAAGTTTCTGGCAGTTTACACAGAGCCAGGATTCACACACAGGCTACATAATGAATCTTCTACCTTCTTGAAACCTCAAAATCTTCTCTGTTATCAGAATGATTTGGCAAGTCCTGGAAATCAGTGGAATGTGGAATGCATCCTGCGCTGCTTCTGACAACAGCCCTCATTTTCAGATGGATGTAGGGCAGTGAAGAGACCAAATTGTTCCCTTTTTCACTGTCTATGGAGTAAAGTTTCAGGTAGAATGCTTCCTTGGATTCTGATTGACCTCACTGTTTACAAAGTGCAATTAGACTTCCTAACCTTAAAGGGACAAGCTATTTTATTCAGAACAGTTCTCTCAAACCAGAATAACTGGCCATTCTACATGAAATAACATTCCTGATCTTATAAGATAAAACATCTGACTTACTGTTAGCTATGCTATGGGGAAACATTCAATAGAATTGAAAAGACAGTTGACCCTGATTCATATGCAAGTATGTATGCTTCAGCCGATAGGTCCAACTTTCATTCTCTGTTATGCTTCAGTTAAAATACAGATAACCACAAATGTGTCACATTCAAAAAAAAGAAATATATACTTCTTTACTGCCAATTCATACAGTATCCTCATCGTAAAAACAAACTCAAGCCAGTAATAATGACGCCAGTGTATAAATCATCTTTGTTTGCTGTCTGACTTCTAACCATAAGTGAGGGGATCTTTTCATCCTGGCTGCGCAGTCAACATCAGTAAACAGCCTTGTTGTGCTATAAGGGTCAATTCAGGTTAATGATTCATATCTTGGAGTTAAGGATTCATATCTCGGACCTCTCAATAGTGCCGGCTGGAAGATGTTCCATGAATATTTACTTCTCCTTTCCTCTCCTTCCAGGAAATTGCAAGTTTCTATGTTTGCTTTCTCTGGGAATCCATGCCTCCTCCATGACAGGAATCTCCAAATGGTGCCAGTTATGGAGGAGTGTTTGCAGAGGTTTCTAATGTATCTGGTCGGTTTGAAGTAGCAGATGAGGCTGTTATCCTTGCTGTGGGTCTTAGATGAGGGTCTTAGATGGGGAGAATTTATAGATACTGGTGGAGGCAAGGCTGTTGGTAAACTTTACCTTTTATTAGACATTATGCAAACTATACACAGCACAAGGCTTGGCACAAGCTTCATATAGAGCTTTCTCTCAGCATGTTATGTCATGAGATCTTACCTCACTAATGATTTGGACTCTCTATTTACATATTTAACATGAACCCTTTATACTACATCTCCCCCAAGTCTCTGATTCTATTAAACACATTATTTCCATTATCCTACATCTTACCCCCTGAAGTCTTTGCCTTTATCCCTGGTTCACAGAGAAAGGTGTTGCCGTGGTTTTACCAATCCCCCTGACCTTGCTTTTTTGGAGGATGCATAGTATTCGTGTTCTCCATGTTCTCTCTCAAACTCTGTAGAGTAGTATGTGAATCATCAGAGACTACCAGCTCTCTGTTCAGCTCTCTTCCTGATCGTCTGGGTAGTTGGTCCATTCTATTGATGGTTGTCTTCTTGTCGACACAAGTGCACTTCTGTTTCTTCTCACTAATTCATTTTCTGACAAGATAAAATCGAAGATGTAATGGTTTGTCCAAAACTTGGCCTTCACGATTCTGGTCACAAATCCATACTGATTCACCTGGCTGGAGTTCTGGTAAATCATTTACTCTGTGTCATTAATTTTAAATTCTGGCTTGATTTGCATGATACTCATCCTCCCTCTCCCTTACTCTCTCTATCTGCTGCTTTGAGACATGGCATAAGTGTGCGTGGAAGAATAGGAAGCTGAGTCTGTAGTCATCTTTCCACTAAAGGTTTGGATGGAGTGAAACCATTCTGGAGTGGTGTAGAGTGGCAGCTCAAACATGCCAAGTTAATAAAATCATTTTTCTTCAATGACACCTTTACTGTCCTTATGCCTCTTTCGGCATCTCCTTTTGCTTGTGGGTATCTGAGCGAACTAGTCGTGTAGACAAATCCATAGACTTCTGTGAACTGCTTAAAATATTTGTTTGCAAACTGTGGGCCATTGTCTGAAATTACTAGATCTGGAATCCCATGTGTGCCAAAAATTTATCTTAGTGATTTAGTAAGTGCTTTCAAGGTGGTACCATGTAGACGTTTAACCTCAATCCATCTGGAGTAATAGTCAATAGCTATGAGGAATGTCTTCCCCTCGAGTGCAAAAAAATACGCCCAGAGAGGTTCCCGCGGTCTGGACAGAAATGAGGATACCATCAATGTTTCCTTTTGCTCCGGGTAATGGATTGTACAGGTGATGCAGCTCAAAATCATTTCCTCTTGTGATTTTGAGATTCCTGGCCACCAAACAGAAATTTGGGCTCTAGAACGACACTTTGTAATGCATTAGTGTCCCTGTTGTATTCTCTGAAGGATCTCGAAGCTAAGGACTCTGTGTATGGCCAATCTCTCGTCAATATCAACAAGTCACCCATGACACAGAGATGTCTTCACTGCTCGAAGTAGTGATTCAGAACGAGATTCTTTGGAACATATCCTGGCCATCCATTGTCACAGAATTCTTGAATTTTAGCACATTCTTCATCTGCTTTTTATGCTTTCCAAATTTCATGTAGCCCCTATGTTGGTGCTGGTAGAAATGTTGTGGTCAACTGCAGCAAAATTTATGTCCTCTTGTTCAGACTTTTCAACAGGAATGTGTGATAATGCGTCTGCTCTTGTTTGTAGTTTTCTTTGGACATATTTCGTTGTCATCGTCATAGAGTCATAGAGATCAAAGCACAGACAAAGGTCCTTTGGCCCATTGAGTCTGCGCCTGTGAAACAAGTACCTAACTATTCTAATCCCATTTTCCAGCACTAGGCCCATAGCCTTGTATGCCATGGCATTGCAAGTGCATATCCAAATACTTCTTAAATGTTATGAGGGTTTCTGCCTCTACTACCCTTTCAGGCAGTGAGTTCCAGATTCCCACCACCCTCTGGGTGAAAAAATTCTTCCTCACAACCCCTTTAAACCTCCTGCCCCTTACCTTAAAGCTATGCCCCCTGGTTACTGATCCCTCCACCAAGGGGAAAAGTTCCTTCCTGTCTATGCTATGCCTCTCATAATTTTATACACCTCAATCATGTCCCCCCATCAATCTCCTCTGCTCGAGGGAAAATAACCCTAGTCTATCCAATCTCTCCTCATAACTAAAACTCTCCAGCCCAGGCAACATCCTGGTAAATCTCCTCTGCACTCTCTCTAGTGCAATTACATCCTTCCTATAATGCGGATTCCAGAACTGCACACAATACTCCAACTGTGGCCTAACCAGTGTTTTACACAGTTCCAGCATAATCTCCCTGCTCTTATATTCTATGCCTCGGCTAATAAAGGCATGTATCCCATAAGCCTTCTTAACCACCTTATCTACCTGTCCCGCTACCTTAAGGGACAAGGTCCCTCTGATCCTTGGTACTTCCCAGGGTCCTACCATTCATCGTGTATTCCCAAGCCTTGTTTTTTCTGCTCAAGTGCATCACCTTACACTTATCCGGATTAAATTCCATTTGCCACCTGACCAGCCCATCTATATCCTCCTGTAATCTAAGGCTATCCTCCTCACTATTTACCACCCCACCAATTTTTGTGCCATCCGCATCAAATTTCAGGATTTGCAACTAAAATCTCTGGACTCTTGGTAGCATCTTTGCTAATCCTTTAGCATTTAATGATGTAACCAATGGCTTGTGCTCTAGCTCAATTGTAAACTTCAGGCCTGAGACGTAGTCAGCAAACTTCTTACAGGCCCATGTGGCTGCTAATGCCTCTTTTTTGATCACAGAGTATCTTTGTTCCATTTCAGTCAATGATGGAGATGCATAGTATACTGGTCTGCGTGGTCCATCTTTCTGAATTTGAAAGAGTACAGCTCCTAGTCCAATCGCTGATGCACCTGCTGTAACCATTGTGGGCAGTTCTGGGTCATAGTTTGCCAGTATGTCTGGTGAGAGCATCCCTTTTATCTTTTAGGATGAGATTTGTTGATTCTTCCCAATACCATGTTTGGTCTTGCTTAAGCAATTGTTGCAGTTGTTCATTTACATGCGCCAAAATAGGAAAGAACTTCCCTACTTGATTGACCATTCCCATGAAGTGCTGAAGCTCTGTGACATTGCGAGGTTGTGGAAAATCTTTGATTGCCTTGTTCTTTTGGGGATCAGTCCTGATGCGTGAACAATGTGTCCCAGAAATTTAATGTTTGGTTATGAGGACTGGCATTTATTGTTGAGAGTTAGCTCTGATTTTTTCAAGCAATGCAGCACTACTCTCACTCTTTCATCATGCTTCTGTGTGGTAGACCTGTGCATCAGGAGGTCATCCACGTGGCAGCTGACCCCTTCTAAACCATCTAAAGTGCCTGTCATCATCCTCTGCAAAATCTCTAGTGCTGATGTAATTCCAAAGGAGATTGAAGCAATATCTCCCAAATAGTGTGATGACGTAGTGAGTAGTTGGACACCTCATCCAAAGTTAGTTGCCAGAAACCACTGCTTACATCCAATTTGTAAAAAAAATTGCTTTTTTGCTAGCTCCACAGAGGCCATTGGGTGGATCCCTCTTTCCACTGCTTTGTTTAACTGTGTGAGGTCAACACAGATTTATATTGAACAACTCAGTTTTGGTACAGGAGCCACGCCTGAACACCAACTTTTAGGTTTGGTTACAGGTAAGATGATTCCCTGATGCAATATCAGCTTAATTTCTTTCTGTGGGACCTTCCTTGGGGTGAATAAGCACACTGGTTTTACATCTGGTCTCAATGTGATGTGATGGGCTGTTTTCAGCTTCCCAGGACCTCTAGATAATTTTGGAAATTCTGTCCTGAATTCTGTTGGTTTGTCTTGGCTTCCCAATTCATCTACTTTATAGATGAGTTGTAGATCTGTGAAAGCCTTTTGGCTTAACAGTGAACATTCTTGGTTTTCAGTCATGCACAAAGTTTCTATGAGCTCTCTTCCTTTATACTGGAGTTCAGCAGTCAACTGTCCCTTGTCCTTCAGTTGAATGCCCCCTGGACTGTGCCGTTCTATGGTCGATGGCTGGAGGAAGTCTTGTGTTAGCCACTGTTCCATGCCTGAAAGAGCCGAAACTCCTGCTCCAGTGTCGAAATTAAAGCTTGTTTTATATACGTTGACCATAATGTCTGCGCTTCAATAGTTTCCATTAGAGTCTGGGATTTCTCACAAGAATGGCAATAATTGACTGAGATTTTCAGTGCCTGCCGGCATCGGGCGTGTTCGGTGGCATGAGCGGACAATATGGTACGATTGGTTTCATGACATCGTGAGACCAGTTCCCGATCGTCCGCTCAGCCTGCCAATGGCAGGTCGCATTCTCTGCCTTCGGATGTCGGGAACCTCATTGTAATATATCAGCATATCATTATTTGGCTTGTCCACTGGAATTGTCCCCCCATGTCATCCACCCAAGTAGGCAGGAAAACACGTCAACGTGTTTCACAACAGCACATAAGTGACATGCACCTGGCGGGCTACACTTCACTCGGGGTTTCAAGGTTTGCTTGTCTACCTTGCTTTGGTCAGCACTCACAGTCATCAGCGCCAGGCTTCACAAACAGCAACATATCACTTTTAAGAGGGGGTTCACGACAGGTCTCTACCCACCAGGCCGACCATATGTGGCTTTTCAATGGTTGCAGGGATGGGGGCCAATTGGCAAAGGGGGAGAAGGGGCCTCAGGAAGCAGGACGAGGGCTGTACTGCGGAAGGAGGGTATCCCAGGGGCACATGTTGATCTGTGCAAGTGGCCTCAAGATAGTGAGGGCTGAGGAGGCAGTCTCCAGAGGAGATGAGGCCAGATGAACATGTGAAGACATGTCTGTGAGAATGGTTGGTGATGTTCCTTGACCTGTCAGTGAGTGAGATGCCAGTGAATGTGTAATGGGCTTGAATGTGTGAGTTCAGAGTGATGACATAGTTGCCATACCCTGGTTGCATGGATAAGATCATTCATCCTCTATCTGCTTTGGAATGACCAATCTCTTCTGTGCAGCATTGGCATTGATCACCACTGCCATTGCCTCCCAAGTCTGGCTGGTCATACCGCTGCCCATCCTGCAGCCAGAGCAGGGGTAAAGGACATCACATTGGGCCTCCATGGCATCCAAAAAGGCTTTCCAGTGATGCGTCACTAAACCTGGGGAGTGCAGTCTTTTTGCTTTCCATGGACATCTTCCTTGCAGTCGTGGGCTGGAAGCACCGAGATGTGTGCATGTGGTTGGACTTTAAATATGATGCCCAGCTTGACGAAGTGGTGAAGTGATGGCGTGGTGGGTGAATGAGAGCCCGTCATTGAAACGGTGTGTTTCCCAGGGATGCATATCCATTGCAATGGGTTTGAGATGGTACAGTGTGAAAACCCGCCATTGTGGCCAGCAGGTAAAACGTCGTTTTACGCTCACTTCCGCACATAGTGCAAATCTTGGATGATTCTGCCCATTGTCTTTATAATCTTTAATTTCTTGAATGTTAAATTCTTTTAAGTGGTTCCTCCTTAAATTTCTCTGTTAGGAGTTTTTTGCTGCAGCGTACAGATTTAAAACATTCTCTCCTCTATGGGAAAGGCACTTGTACTTTTGGCAGGACATTCTCCGCACCAGTGAGGCCATTTCCCCCAACAGCAAGAACACTGAATAATGGCAGCTACTGTGCCTTGTTCATTTTTTCCATGTTTTGAGTAGGTGTTCTGCCACCATTGTGACCCACAAACTGTATTGTATCATTTATTTTTCTCCATGATGTCTTCTTGTCGCCTCAAACAGATACATGATTTTGCTTTGTCACTCCTGCCTGCCTTGTTAATTGCAGTCTTTGATAATGGTAAAACCTCCCTCTACTGCAGAAAAATCTGATAAAGTCTCCTCTAAGACTCCTACAACAATGCAATACTGAATTAGTTAATCTTTCAGGGCTCCATATTCGCAATCCTCAGCTAGTTGGTGTCAATTGTTAATGAAGGAATCTACGCTCTCTCCTGGTCTTTGGTTATGTCTATTGGACTTGTCCTTTTCTATGACAGTGTTCCTTCTAAGGCTAAAATGTGCATCAAAGGCTTTTATAAACTCTTTGTATGTTGCCGCCTCTTTGTTTTTGCCCTGTCTGACCATTATGTCATCTGCACTACTGTCTATGGTGTTGAGAGGAGTACTGACCTGTCCCTTGCTTGGCTTTTCTGCTAATCCTGAATCTGGATTATACCTGGTGCGAATGCCAATTCTGCCACTTCTCAGCTTGATCTCAGCCTTCCGTGTGGTCAGAGCACCCTGGTAAAGAAAGATTTTCTCCATAGCTTTCCTTCACTCCAGCCTTTCTTTGAGATTTGTTGACATTTTTCCTGCGCTGTCCTTGCCCGGCAGTCATTTCTCTTGCTGCTTTTTCCAGTTGATGGGCTCTTGGTGCTTTTTCTGCAGCTTTTTCTGCTGTCATCATCTGTTATTGTTGTTGTGGGTCTTAGACGAGGTTGCGCTTGGGGAGGATTGATAGAGACTGCTGGAGGCAAGGCTGTTGGTAAACTTTATCTTTATTGAACCTTCTACTATGTGCAGTACAAGGTTAGCATGCGCTTCACGTAGAACTATCTCTCAGCATGCTATGTTGTCATGCAATGTTACATGACTGATGATGTAGACTGTCTATTTATATATTTAACATTGACCCTTTATACAATGAGTAGTGGGGCGATGATAGGAAATTAATCCATGAGGAAAGGAAGTAATCTGATGCACTTTCTGTTTAAGTATCCCCATTGCATCTAATTCCCAACCCGCCCCTCTGCCTGTAGAACTGATGTATGCCGTAATATGGACCCATGGTTGCCAGCTAGCCTCTAATACTCAACCCAAGTGCTTGATCCTCAAATGGCAGTCTAGATGTGAAAACAGGGAAGCTTCTTGATTGTGAAGAGCATCACAGACAATCTCCATCCTTTCCTGACTCAATCTCCACACAATTTCATGAGGGATTCCAATCAGGGCAGAAACCCCAGCTGAATGTCTTGACCAAAACAACTGTTTGGAGCTTCTTTGCCTTTCCTTTAAGATTAGCTCACTCAGCATTGACCAGGTGTTTAGACATTGTTCCATGCTGCTTAGTTGCAAATCGAGCTGGGTACCTACCAACTGAGAACTACCACAGTCCCCTGAAGTAAAAAGGAACGCTGAGAGCGGCTGTTTGTTTTAATTGGCAGATAGTCCAGCTGTTGCTCTATGTCAAGGACCATGTTTGTATGATAGTGTGAAACATCCACACTTCCACCATCCCCCCAGCTCCCTCTCTTAGTCGCTGCATAGTCCCTTGGTTCAAGTATTCATCTTGTTATTGAACTTTTCTTTTTAACTTCAGTCAGACTGAGTACATAGAAGTAATCCGTATGAGTGCAATAATACTTACGCTGCATTTAAGTTTAGAGGCCATATCAAGCTGTATGCCTATAGACCCCTTCACCTGACCCCCTGTTTGGCTGTGTCCACGTTACATTTCTGGACATGGGAGATGCATATGACCCTCTTTGGTCTCTCAAGCCATCCCTGGAAGATAATCCCTGGTTTCTAATAATCACTAGCCCCTCAAATTCGCCTCCCATAGGTTTCTGCGATTTTCAATTTGCTGACACCAGGGGACCTACAGCTTTCATTAAGCTTTGATACAGTTTCAGTTTCAGTGTTTCAGTGCTTCAGGCTCATTGGGCAAAGAATGAGAAAAAGGATAAAATCACTATAAGAGCATTTGTTTGTGTGTGAAACTTTCCAGGTTTTGTAGTTAGAAATTTGAGCTTAGAAATTCCAGCTTGTTTCTGGCACAGAATCACTGCTATGGGGAGGAGCTTGGCCTGGAACCATTTTCCACTGATTTTTTTAATCCCGTTGCAAAATTGTGGCTAATCTTCTGATAACATCACTCTTCTCAGTCATGGGGGGTCAAAAGAATGGGGGTATTGTCAGAGAGGTATGTGGTCTCTGCTGTCAGTATTGACAGAGAGGTATGTGGTCTCTGCTGAAACTCCTTTTGAGTCCAGTCCAGTGCATAGCAAAGTGAACACGCGTGATGCATATATGGACTGTAAGTACAGTCCACAGTGCTGCTCCCAATGCCAGCATCCTCCACAGGCAGATTGTTTGCCTTTATAGGTAGCAGCAATTTAGCAAAGGGACAGTTGGGAATTATAATTGGAACTTTCAGCCACTCTGGTTCAGCTGATCTTCCCCCCACCTTCCGATGGAACATCAAGGAGCTACTTTAAAACTCCAATGTCACACAGGGTGGACGCTCTCGTAGCACTTTGCATGGCATGGGTACTGTCCCTTTTATGCAGTTGATCGCAGCTTTTGCTTTCTGTGTGAAGTTATTTTAGGGGAAGATGTGTGCATCCAGGTCCTGTCCCATAGCACATCTGGTGTCATGGCTGCAGTGATTTATTGGTACTTAATATACCTAATCTTACCATGCTTTCGCCCCCTCCCTATCTCCAATACCTCCAGCCCCATGATATTCCTGCACTCTTACATTCCTGGCCTTTAGCACATTCCCGATTCCCTTTTCTCCATCATTGGAGCTGTGGTTTCAGCTGCCTAGACTATAAACTCTGGAGCTCACTCCCCAAACCTCTCCGCCTCTCTATCTCTCTCCTCCTTTAAGTTGCTCCTCGACACCCACCTTTTTGAACAAAATTTTTGTCACCTGTCCTAATAACTCTTTATATCATTTGTGTTAAATTTTGTTTGATAATGCTTTTGGACTTGGGACATTTTACTATGTTAAAGATATGTTCTAAATACAAGTTGCTATTATCCTACCAGTTACTTACAGTACCGATATTTCCCCAATCCTATATTGGACTGAAGCTTCCAACAGGAGCATAAACTTGTGCCTGCCTGTGCCTATATCTCCAGTGGTTTATAGTGAGCACACCATACTGCCCAGCAACAGCGCTGAGTCTATTAAAAACACTAAGCAACATAATAGGGCAAGCTTAGATTTTTCTAGAAAATGCATTTATGGATGGCTTTCTACTTATAGCTGACTAGCTGTTGTACAGAAATCCATCACCAAGTTTGAGACTACAAACCGAGCTACGAAGAAATCCACAGGTGGGGGCTAGTACTGATTTGGGGCAATAGTGTAAAGTTGGCTATCCAGATTATACATGCCTCCTGATTTTCATTTCAATGGGTTTCTAGTCGGGAGAGGAGTATGAAGGGTGACTGATCCAACATCGTCCATTTTATACTGTTGCTCGAAGTTAAGATGATCTCTGCAGATTTTCACATTTCCCAATAGGTAGTGCACATAGTAAGACTTCTATAATCCAGAGAGCCTAGGTGCAAGTGGACAAGGTGCAAGCTAAGAGCAAGGGTGCTGCTAGTGTTTAATCACTTTAAAGCCATGCATACTGATTGCTGGTAAGCTGACCTGGTTTAGTTGGTACCACACTATTTGTCTCACAGGGACCTAGTGGGAAGAATTCCTTACCTCGGGGGCATCTGTACCTTTCCAGGGCGTAGTAATGATACTGGCTGACTGGTCAGTCAACCTGAGCAACCCATTGTGCATGTATTGCCAACATCGCCCTCACTATAGCTCACTCATTGAACAATGATTATACCAGCTGGCCTGGCAGAATTTCAGCAGCAACAGGCTACCATTTTGCAATCACCACAGGCTCCAATCGCTGGCTTTAGTGAATCAAATAGGTGGCTGTTCCAATCTTCACCATACCAAAATTGCTGTGGGTGGAACTAGTAAGGCTGGCATTTATTGCCTACCTATAGCTTCCCTCGAGGAGTTGGTGGTTAGTGTCCTCGCTGCAGTCTGGGTGGTGAAGGTAGTGCCATTAGGCAGGTACATCCAGGGTTTGTCCCAGCATGATGAAGGAACTGCTGTCTATATCTGTGTCAGGAAGTTGTGTGACCAAGATGGGCACTTTAGGATGATGCTGCACTTCTCCCTGCTGGTGGTATTCTCACCTCTGAATCACAAGTTTCTCGGTTCAAGTCCCACTCCAGGGCTTGAGAACGAAAATCAAGGCTGACACTGCTGTGCAGTACTGAGAGAGTGCTGCACTGTTGGAAGTGGCATCTTTTGGATGAGAAGTTAAACCAAGCCCCAATTGCTTGCTCGGGTGGATATAAAAGATCGCGTGACGCTATTTAAAAGAAGAGCAGGGAGTTATCCCTGGAATCCTGGCCAATATTTATCCCTCAGTCAACATCACAAATAAAACCGATTATCTGACCAGTATCACATTGCTGTTTCTGGGAGCTTGCTGTGTGCAAATTGACTGCTGCGTTTCCTACAATACAACAGTGACCACACTTCAAAAAATACATAATTGGCTGTAATGTGCTTTGAGTTTTCCAGTGGTTGTGAAAAGTGTTATTTAAACGAAATCTTCCTTTCTTTTCTTTCCAGGTGGTGGAAGTTGCATGTTTGAAAGGTGCTGTCGGAGAAGTTAGATGCCGTGGGGATGGTGGGGGAGTGAGGGGGAATCACTGTACATTTGTACGGAAGGATGATGCAAAAGGACTGAACGGCCTCCCTCTTCTGTACTTAATTTTGTGATCTTTGTGACTTGATGGTGATGCTAGGCATGAGGAAAAGTAAAATGTTCCATTGGCTATCACTGGCACCCTGCAACCAGTGAACAGGGAAAAGAAATGACCAAGATGATATTCCTTTTGCGTAATTCCCAGCCCTGAATTAATCCACTGTCTACTGAATCCTTAAAAGGAATCAGAGCCTTTTACTGGAGAACACCTTCAGGTGATGATTGATGCTGCTTGACTGGAAAACTATTCCTGTCCAGCGAGAGTGCAGGCTGAAGACATTTGGAATGTCCTGGGGACTCGTTCAGCATTTCCTGCAAACCCTTAACTGTGAGTGATGACACCTGGTTGTGCATCTCTTATTTCTTAACTACTGTAAGTGTAAATCTTTCTTGTCGATGCTTTACACGCCATGCTAACTCAACCATATGGTTCAGGTGAAATGTTGCACATGCTTTGTCCTGGTATTTTTGAGAGCTAAATGGCAGAAAATAGTATGTGTGAATCTCTCATCATATTATGTAGATTAGTAGGCCTAGCTCTCAAAGCACTGTTAGTAGGGTACAATGGGCTTGGTTCTCAGTGCGTTATTGTTAGAATAATGGTCCTAATTCATAGCACACTGCAGTTAGATTATAAAATGTCAAACTACTAACTAGCTACTGGGAGAAAATAAAGGGCTAAAAATTGGCCTGCATCTGTATTTGGGTGCAGGAGTTGTAATTTATGGCGTGTCAGTGCCCGGACATAAATTTGGTGCTATCTCCTCACTTAATATTCGCAAGTGACATTTGTGCCACACAGGTGCCAGGCAATGACCTGACCTCAGTGAACATCCCCACTTCTAACCTTATGATGGAAAGAAGTTTATTGATGAAGCAGTTGAAGATGGTTGGGCTGAGGACACTACCCTGAGGAACTCCTACAGTGATGGCCTGGAGCTGAGATGAATGACCTCCAATAACCACAATCATCTTCCTTTGTGCTAGGTATGACTCAAACCAGTGGAGACTTATTCCCCTGATTCCCATTGACTCCAATTTTGCTAGGGCTCTTTGATGCCACACTCGGTCAAACGTGACCTTGATGTCAAGGCCAGTCACCCTCACCTCACCTCAGGAGATCAGCTCTTTTGTCCATGTTTGAACCATGGCTGTATTGAAGTCATGAGTTGAGTGGCCCTGCCAGAACCCAAACTGGGCATCAGTGAGCAGGCCATTGCTAAGCAAGTGCTGCTTGATAGCACAGTTGCTGACCCCTCCCATCACTTTCCTGATGATCGAGAGTAGCCTGATGGGATGGTAATTGGCCAGGTTGGATTTGTCCTGCTTTTTGTGTAAAAATTGCCTTGGCAATTTTCTATATTGCTGGGTAGATGCCAGTGTTGTAGCTGTACTGGAACAGCTTGGCTAGGAGTGCGTCAAGTTCTGGAGCACAAGTCTTTAGTATTTTTGCTGAAATGTTGTCAGGGTGATTTGCCTTTGGACTATCCAGTGCCTTCAGCCATTTCTTGATATCATGTGGAATGAATCAAATTGGCTGAAGATTGGCATCTGAGATGGATCATCAACTTGGCAATTGTGGCTGAAGATTGTAGCAAATGCTTCGGCCTTATCTGTTGCATTGATGTGCCAAGCTCCTCCATCATTGAGGATAGGGATATTTGTGGAGCCTCCTCCTCCAGTGGATAGAAAGCTGTGTCAGCTGTGTTCTGCTCATTGTTCAATGCGAAACTGAGGCTAGATCACATGATACACTTCCCTTCTAATGATGGAATGCTGCTATCCCTTAAAGGCATATTGTAACACACACCATCCTGACTTAGAAATATATCGCTGTTCTTTCATTGTCACTGGATCAAAATCCTGGAGCACCATTCCTGACAGCTCTGTGAGTGTACCTACATGACATACAAACATACAAATTAGGAGCAGGAGTAGGCCACTCAGTCCCGTGAGCTTGCTTCACCATTCAGTAAGGTCATGGTTGATCTGAATGTAACCTCAACCCCACATTCCTGCCTACTCCCAATAACTTTTCACCCACTTGCTAATCAAGAATCTATCTTGCTTTGCCTTAAAAATATTCAAAGACTCAGCTTCCACTGCCGTTTGAAGAAGAGAGTTCCAAAGACTCACAACACTCTGAAAGGAAAAAATTCTCCTCATCTGTCTTAAATGAGCGACCCCTTCTTTTCAAACAGTGACCTCTAGTTCTAGATTCTCCCACAAGAGGAAGCATTTTCTCCACATCCACTTCATCAAGGCCCCTCAGGATCTTAAATGTTTCAATTAAGTCACCTCTTACTCTTGTAAATTCCAGTGGATACATGCCAAACCTGTTCAGCCTTTCCTCATAAGACAACCCGCCCACTCCTGGTATTAGTCTAATAAATGTTCTCGGGATTGCTTCTAATGCATTTATATATTTCTTTAAATAAGGGGATCTGTACTGTAAATAATACTCCAGATGTGGTCTCACCAATGCCCTGTATAACTGAAGCACACGTTATGGCATGGCATATGATATGTGCCAGGTGGACCAAATCCACATAATAAATCATGTTATTACAATGATTTTGCAATTTGTGTTTATTACGAGAATATGTGTGCACTGAATTTAGAAATAATGAGTTCACCAAGACTTTTAAAGATATTAAAAATTAAATTAAAATATTTATTAACAAAATAAAAGATTTCAAGCATGCACATAAGACTACAATTACTTACTACTTTAACAAATCCTAAAATTCCCAATTGACCTGACTCCCAGTTACATACTCCTTTAAGACAACAGTCCAAAATAGATTTTAGATTTAAAACAAACCCAGCAAGTTAACACACTACCCACTTGACAGTGGAATTCCAAACGGTTTTTCTTCAATTTCAATGACCTTACATTGCAGACTCATGCACAAATGGCTGGAGGCTTCTTGAAGGCTGTTTTGCATACTCCTGTTAGATCTTACATGGCCTTCTCTCACATTGCCTTTCATTCTTCTTTATATATGTTTCTTTCTCTTTAATATGTAACTTCTATTGTTTGATATGTGTTTGAAACTGTATATTCCTCATAATATAAAACTTTCATGTTGCCATATTGTCAGTAACCTTCGAGAAAAATAAACACACTCCTTAGCCTTGCTTATCTGGCTAGTTGTAAGCAGACTAACGTCCCTTTGAAATCCATTTCAATATCTAAAATTGCAAATTCCCTTCACACCTTACATGCTATGCCAGCATCCATGTTTACTCATTAGCATGTCAAGCACATTTCTACACCTAGCTTCTTTTGATGATTTCAAGCTTGCAATCTACTTGACTCCAAATGTAATTAAATCACACAGACAGACCCAACTATAATCACATCCATAAACATGTTTCACAGTAAACCATAAAAATATTATGAAAATAATTATACTTTGGTCACACATAACCTCCCTACTTTTATAATCAATTCCTCTCACAATAAATTTGAGGCAGCATTCTATTAGCTTTCCTAATTACCTGCTGTACCTGCATACTGACCTTTTGTGATTCATGCACTAGAACACCTAGATACCTCTGAATCTCAGAACTCTGCAATCTCTCACCATTTAGACAATAAGCTTCTTTTTTATTCTTCCTGCCAAAATGAGCGAAATGGGCTTCAGCAGTTCAGGAAGGCAGCTCACCAGCATCTTCTCAAGGACAATTAGGGATGGCCAATGAATGCTGGCCTAGACAGTGACACCCAAACCCCGTAAAAGAATAAACAAAAAAATAAGTTAATTTAAGGGCATGCTGGGAGTGCTGCGTGCTCCATTCAGTGGGCTTCTGTAGCATTTCTATGAATTTCTCGGCCCATGGGTCTTTAACACATTACAGGACTAGAATATAGAAAAACAGGCAAGTCAGCCCAGTTGGTCTATGCCAGCATTTATGCTCTGCTTGAGCTTCCTCTCAACCCTCTCCATTTAAACCTATCAGCATATCCTTCTAATCTTTTCCTTCACTAGCTTCCCCTTATATGTCCATGCTCAAGCAGCGGGGTGATTTTATCCCTACTTAAAGTTGTCGCAATCTTGCCTCTGAGTCAAAAGGGTGTGGGTTCAAGGCCTGCTGTAGAGCACAAAATCCACCAGCCATTTACTTTAATGCAGCACTGAAGGAGTATTGCCGGAGGCGCTGTATTTCGGATGAGATGCTAAACCAAGGCCCTGTCTGCTCTCTCAGGTAGATGCAAAAGATTCCATTTTTGTTTTTATTTGTTCAAGGGATGTGACTGTTGTTGGCAAAGCCAGCATTTATTGACCATCTCCTGAAAGCCCAGGAGTTCTCACCAGTGCGATGGACAATATTTATCCCAAGATCAACATCACCAAAACAGATTATCTAGTCATTACCACATGAACATTAGTGGGCCCTCCATTCAATCAAATGCAGGCTATGTTCTGCCTTGCCAACTACATCAACATTTAATCACCCCAGTAAAATTCCACTTACTTGGTCCTTGGCTCATTCAAAGGACAGAAGAATCCAACTCCAGAAAATATTTTTCTACCATAATTTTCTCCATAACATTCAATCAATCATTTGTTTCCGCACTAATATTTGCAGGCTACAGTTGGTCTCTCACCACAGCACCAATTGTGCTTTTTTGGAGGTGTTAATTGACATACAAACTGCTCCCGCTGGAAGTTGACCGAAAGGAAGAATCTACTTGGCTGATGGGGATGAGCTGATGGGGTCTGACCTCAGCTTTGCTGTGAGGATCAAGGCAGCAGACATACAAGGGGAAGTTCAAGAGAACTTTCATTTCCCTCGCTCCAGTCAAAAGTAAAATAACCTTCTGATGTGTTGAATTTCATTTGCACTTTGAACAAATACGCACATTGCTTTCATATGACACCTGCAGAGATAATTTTCTGGAGCTTTTACAGGATGGAAGAGATAAAGGAAGGTCAGGAAACTACACAAACACACACAGCAATTCTTAATTTGTGAATGTTAATGCTCTTCAAGGTCAGAGATATTAATGCAGGGCAGTGGAACACTTTTCCATTTTGGGCACCCATAATCAGTATTGGGTCTGATATAGTAGTACATATGCTTACATGGTGTATTTTTCAGCATAAAAATAGACCCCAGGTAATTGATTGTAGAGATGTCTTTGTAATGTCTTTCCAATGCCTAACTGAACTGATTTCACTCTTCTTTTTCATATACCTTTCCACTGGCCGACTGAGATGATCTTTATATGTTCCAAAGCACTTTCACTGCTTTGAGCATTTTTGAAAAATGTCTTCAACTATAATTAAACCCATTAATTTTTTCCTTGTCATACGAATCAACATACCCGATACTTTGCTTTTACTTATTGTATTTGTCCTCTTCACTTGCTTATCTCTCAGTTTCTAGTTCTAAAGGGAAATACTAACCTATTGTTTTTCTTTACAGATGCTGACTAAAGGCTGTGTCTTTCCCACATTTTCTGCTCAGAACGTCAGTGTTTAAATTTCTTTCTTTCTTTGTAATCAT
Source organism: Carcharodon carcharias (assembly GCF_017639515.1). Classification (NCBI taxonomy): domain Eukaryota; kingdom Metazoa; phylum Chordata; class Chondrichthyes; order Lamniformes; family Lamnidae; genus Carcharodon; species Carcharodon carcharias. Next base: position 17,897,902 of record NC_054484.1, read on the forward strand.
CATGTGTTCCTGCATGATGTCATTGGTGAGGTCCCTAATAATCCAATGTAGCTGATAAAGGAGCAATTAACTAGATGGATCATAGTTGGAAGGAACATTGCATTCAGCAATATTCAACAGCTCACTGATAGCTCACAAACTCCACATTACAGATCAACGGATTTCTCTAGTCTGGATCTAATCCTTACTAAATGGCCAGATAGATATTGCATTCCTGCTGATTAAAGACTGTCCATCTAGTGAAACTGATTTATCATTTCAAAGAGGAAAAAAATCCCATCTTTTACAATATTACATCCCAAACTTCTTACACCCAGTGAAGTACTTCTGAAATGGAGTCAATTTTATATCGGAGAAGCAAATTTGTGCACAGCAAGGTCCCACAAATAGCAATGTGTTAATGATCAATAATGATTTAGTGGTGTTTTGGTTCAGGAATAAATATTGGGTAGGACACCAGGGACAATGCCTCAGTTTCTCTGTGAACTAGTGGGATCTTTCACATCTACCCCGGAGCCTTGATCTGGGAGACAGCACATCCGACAGTGCAGATAGTATCAGACTGACATGTCAACATAAATTTTGTACTAGTGACTTGGGTGCAAGACTCACTGAGTCACAGCTGATACATAACATGCACGGAAAATGTAATCTTTTGTTCTGTAACTCATAAAGAATATTACACATGTATTAGACACATGAATGAGCAGAAGGTTACCTCAGACTGCACAAATCATTAAATAATAGGAAGCAGCAGGATGAGGAAGGAAGAAGGTGCTAGTTCCTATAGTCCAACCAGTGACTCATGAATAGCAACTAATTAACCGATACCTCAGTAAAATTCGCGAGGGAACTTGGTGCATTTTCTCCGATATAACCAATACCCCTTCTACATTGTTGATGAAAAGGGTTTTGTCTTGTAAAACGGCAACATAAATTGACAGTTTAAAGACTATTAAGCAAAAATTAGAACAACTGAAACTTCTGTGTCTCTGCAAGATTAGGGTTACCACTTGTTTTTGGACCTGATAATCACAGAAGACGCGACCTGTCCAGCATTCTTCACACCTGCACCTAACATAGTGCAAATTATAATACTGTTCACTCGCTTGATCATTACCATCTAGAAGGACAAGGGCAGCAGATAGATGGGAACACTATCACCATAAGTTCCCCTCCAAGTCACTCACCATCCTGACATGGAAATATATCAGCGTTCCTTCACTGTCAAAATCCTGGAACTCCCTCCCTAACAGCACTGTGGGTGTACCTACACCACATGGACTGCAGTGGTTCAAGAAGGCAGCTCACGACCTTCTCAAGGGCAGCTAGGGATGGGCCAATAAATACTGACCTAGCCAGCGAAGCCCACATCCCGTGAATGAATAAAATAAAAAGTAGCAGGGAGAAGGTGCAACCATGGAAAATACAGAGGTTCAAACATAATGGCATACCATGTCACGTCAGATGAAGGGTCATTATTAACCTGAAACGTTGACTCTGTTTCTCTTTGCAGGTGCTGCCCAACTGGGTGCTACAGACCAAAGAGAGCTTGTTTCTGATGCATCCTTATCCTTCAGAACTCATGTTATGATGAAAGGTCACAGACCTGAAATGTGAAACCTGTTTTTCGCTCTGCAGAGGCTGCCTGATCTGCTGAGTAATTCCAGCATTTCCTGTCGAAGGGCGTGCTGATGTGTTAGTTGACGTAGGATGGGAAGAGGCTCATGTGGAGCATAAATGCTAGCACAGACCAATTGGGCTGAATGGCCTTTTTTTTTAGGCGGTTGTAATTTACTGTAACAAACTTGTCTGAAATGAATAAGTTAACAGCTCCAGTATCGCCAATAAGCCAGCACAACAGTGGGAAAGAATTCCCAACAGAAGAAAGGAAAAAAATCTGATAAAAAACCCACCATGTATCCATGCATGAGCAAAACCATTTGGTGCCTGTGTTTCACGCTCTTTAGAAAGTGTCTGAACCCCTGTCCGTAGGTCCCACCTCAGAGATTTGAGTTGTCACATCTCCTGTCCTATTTTACATTGGGTTAAAGGTAACTGGGAAATGTACAGACCCATCCACAATTGTAAGGGGAAAAGATAAGAACGTAGAAATTCTGGATCAGGTAAGTTCACATTGGAAGTCTTAACACACTGATATTCATTGGGTCATTGTGTTACTTTTCAAAGGCTTTAGCTCATTTGGCTTCCATTTCAATGTCGATCACACAGATCTGTAGTATGAGTGCTTTATTACAACCCCAAATGGGACTAGGTGAATATTCGTCATCAGCTTTGAAAATTGATCTATACTTCCCCTTAGTGTAAAGAAAAGCAACAGTTTTAGGAATGCTGATGACTGTGGGTGAAATTCTCCCATGCCCCCCACGGAGGGTTTCATGGCGGGTGGTGGGGGAAGAATGTGGCGGACGGTCCAAAAATCGGGTTCATGCCGGTGCAAAATGATGGTGGGATCTTCTGCTCCCGCTCGCCATGGCAGATCGCAATTCCTGCCAGAGGCGGGCGTGAAACTGATCAGCTCCCCGCTAATGCGATGCAGGTGAAGACCCGACTGTTTTCACTCCCTGCCCCCCCTCGCCCGGTCGTCTGCGTTGCCAGCAGGAAATCACACCCGTCCACGTCAGGACTGAAGAAGTTCTGCAGCTGCCTCCTGAGTTTGGGATGGAGGCCTCCAGTGACCGTGAACCCTGGAGCACAAGCAGTGGGCAGGGGGAAGCATCTATCAGGTGGATCTTCCAGCTTCAGTGTCTTCGAGGAGGTCCTCCTTCCAGCTTCAGACTGTCCCCGGAGGTTTATCTTTCTTTTCAGGAGGTCCATCTTCTTTTTTTAATCGTGGGTCAATGATGACTGGACTCCTTTTAAAAATGGCTGCAGGATATGATAGTGGGGCATGAATCATCCTCGCTTCGCGAAATGTTGGGAAACCTGGATTGCATAATTAATGAGGCCGGGGTCACGTGAAATGATGCAAATTCCTGGCCTCTGCGGCGAACTCTGTCCCCGCCCCCACCACAGACTTAGTTGTAGATGGGAGAATTCTGCCCTCTGTCAAAATGGTAGCTCCTGAAAGGATGGTGTGTTTTGACATTACCTTAATCTCTATTAACAATGCTTCTCCAACTAATTGTAACCAGTACTAATTAGTACAAACATATTCCAAAGTTGCAAGGTACTCTATTGGCTTATAGTGTACTGTGTAGAGGCAGAACCCTTGGCTTCCATTGTGGGCTTATTGTGGCTCGAGGCTGTGGAGCCTTGATCCCAAAGGGAGAGGTTCAGAGAAAAGGAAATTGCACTATCTGTAACTCAGCAAAAAAATCCTCTGCCCTAACTTTAAAAAAACAACAAATACATTGTTAGCTTTGGACAATAAGGAAACAAAGTAGGGAGGATAAGGGACAGATACTGTCAGGAAATGTCATTAATCCCAAAGTTCCACCGTAAGCATGACTGATGTTAGATTGGATTTGAGTTGGGGAAATGATGGAGGCCAATGAGGTGTGTTTATCTAAGGACTGAAAAATAACAACTGCTCGTGATAGATTCCTGTGTCCTTAATCAAAAGAGCTGGCAGCTGCAGTAGTGTGAATTTTCATTCAGACAGCTCCAGTTATAAAGGGTTAAACTCTCAATAAACACTCAATCAGTGGAGTTGTGATAGTTCTGGTTATACATATATTGTCAACTTGGCACAGTGGTGGTAATCTTGCCCCATCACAAAAATGTTCAAGCCACACAACAAGGTTTGAGCACATAATCTAGGTTAACACTCTTGTATAATGTTAAGCGAGTTCTGGATTGTCAGAGATGCTGTCTCTTACAAAACTGATATTATGTACCTACACGATCCCTATAATACTCCTGCAGTACCCATGCCTTCACTTTGACATTCTGAGATATGCCCTGTATTCTCACTGTAACATTCCTTGATATACCCCAAATCCTCACAATAACATTCGCAGATGTCCCTATATCATCATTGTAACATTGAGACATACCCCTTACTCCCATGAAACACTCTCTACTCTAAGTTTCTCCAAACTATTCACATAACTGAAGTCCCTCATTCTGGAACCATTCTTGTGAATCTTTTCTACACCCTCTCTCATGCCTTAACACCCTTCTTAAAGCGTATGCCTGGGACTGGACACTCCAATTGAGGTTGAACTATCTTCTAAATGTTCACAATCACTTCCCTGCTTTTGTACTCTATGCCTCTATTTATAAAGACCAAGATTCCATATTCCTTATGACTACCTTCTAAACCTGTCCTGCCAGCTTCAATGATCTGTGCACATAGACCCCCAGGTTCCTTTGCTCCTGCAACCCTTTTTGAATAGTATCTGATAAAACTTGTATTAATGTAGTGGTCTTGTCTTATTTGAGGAGGAAATTGCTCTAGCTGCTATATGTTGCAACCTCATAACTACTTCCATGTCGAGACCAGCTTAATTCCTGCCTGCATGTTCCTAAAAGCAAGAAATACTATGCGAACTGATAGGGGTTAATTGTGTCAGACTGACAATTTTAAATGACATTGGTTGGCAGGGTGGAGGTGGGGAGGAGCTTCCATTAGCAAGATTTACTGACCATTGAGGAATGTCATATTGTACAGCACAGTGAAAGAATCCGTGTGACACTCAAAAAGAATAAGATGCATGAAATACACCAATGACCCTGACGTAAGTGAAAGAAATGAGAGTTGGAACAAAGCTGTAATTGAAGAATTCCAAGAAATAAAGGGCCTGTTATCCCTCAGTTTGCCACAGATTGGTGTGGGTTTAAGGGACCTGATTCCAGTGACATGGAGCAACTTGGAGATTTCTCTCACATTCAGTGTCAGCCTGTAACAAACCTATTCTTGTGTGCTCTGCTGACAAGAATGCATCTTTTTTTTCCACCAATGTCCTTCAGTGCAGCATTAATGTTGCACTGAAATATTTTGCCATTGTGTGCAGTGGCCAAGTGTGACAAAGGGACAAACTTCTGACCTGCTCTACACAGTTCCCTCCGCTCCTATTTCTAAGGACACAATTACCAATATTGATTGCTGTAGTCTGAAGCTCGCACAGTATGATCTCATTCAGGCAAAGCTCACACACTATTTCTCATACAATTGTCTTTGAGTCAGAAAGTCGTAGGTTTAGGCCTTGCTCCACAGACTTGAGCACAAGATCTAGGCTGATAATTCAGTGCAGTACTGAGAGAGCGCTGCACTGGGTGTGTCATTTGTCCGATGAGATATTAAACCAAGGTCCTGCCTGCCCTGTAAGGTGGATGCAAAAGATCATGGAACTATTTTGAAGAAGAGCAGGAGGGTCCTGCATAGCATTCTGGCCAATATTTAACCCCGAACCAATATCATTAAAACAGTTATGGAAGCTCGCTGTGCACAAACTGTCTGCCGCATTTCCTGCACTAAAATAATGGCTACACTTCAAAAGTGCTTCATTGGCAGTAAAGTGTACTGGGACACCCTGAGGTTGTGAAAGGCGCCATTTGAATGTGAGTGCTTTCTTTAATTGTGGGCTATGCAGACATGTAAACATACAAACCTACAAATTAGGAGCAGGAGTTTCAGAGTATGTGAGTTTCAGAGCTTGCGGTTGTGGCTTAAGCATTTTTGGAATTGTCCCTTTTCACAGCCTGGAATCACTCAGGTGTTGAGGTATGCTGGTAAAGAATAAGGGGTTTCAGATTGCGATATAATAGGTTTCGAAGTGCTCCCCATATGCATCATACACTGCAGGCTGACATCATTCATATGCAGGGGAACGGGTCCTGGTGGGTAAACGGTTGCAGTCTGAGTGAGGAGTAATGGTAATCCAGGAAGATAAGAGCTGCAATCTAAGGGTAAAATGGCCTATTGTGCTGGGGTAGGATTGACAAGAGTTGGAGGGGCGGAGGGGGGTATGGGTTAGTATTGAATATAGTCTATTTTTAGGATTAACTAGATAAATGGAAATTAATTAGAAGTATCTGTTTATCTATCTTATGAAAAAGGTAAGTATGAATGATTATAAAGCTCTTGTGGTCAATCAGAATCCAGGATCAGTTGCCAATAATATCACAGGAAGATGTAATTAGATGTCAATTAGTCATTCAATTGTATACGAGGCCCCAGGAGTTCATAAATGGCTACTTCTGGTGCCAGCTTCTATGTTCTTCAAATGCTATCTCACCTGCTGTTGTATATTTTATATCTTGGATCTATGCAGAGATGACACTAGTTTCAATGGGCTGAATTTTTTGTGGGGGCTTGCTCGCCCCCAGAAGAAAAGTTGATCACTTTAAGAAAAGGCCACCCTGTAGCAAATCATGCTGTGGGTGGTCTTAACAAGGTGAGGGTCGGACTTCCACCCTTCAGTGGTACAAAGTCCCGCCTTCGAGAGCAGTGGGTGCTGCTGAGATTGCAAAGAGGCCCCAGGAAGAAGTGTCATGGACACCTGAGACAAGTGAGTTGCACCTTTTTGGGCATGGAGGAACCCTCGGGAGGGGGTGAGGGTGGTTGGTTGTGGGGGTGAGTTTGGAAGCCAGGTGTGGAAGCACAAAGGAGAGGTATGTTTTTAAGTTGGGGGGGATTGCCCCTCATGTGCACAGTGTACTACCCAAAGGATATATCCCCATCCTTTATGCCTTTTTGTCAACCTCAGTAAAATAACAGCCTTCCCGCTCTCACCGCCTTCCACCGCCTAGTGTTATTTGGTAGTGGATGTGGATGTAGGCCCTAAAGAAGCCAATATTTGGCCTTTTTAGGGGCCTCAATAGGGCTGAGTAAAGATGGGCTAGTGGATGCCTTACCCAGCCCCAACGTTTTGGGGTCTGGGTCAGGGTAGGTGGGAAGGCGGTGGGATAACCATCCAATGTTTTTTACATGTCCCCTCTCCCCCTTGCCGAACACACACCCAGTTTTGGGAGGGGGGTGGTGACGGGGTGGGGGGGTGGGGGGCGGGTGCTAAAATCCAGTCCTTCATCAGTGACAGGTTTAATTCACAGTGCTTTTAAAATGTCTTCCAGCTCTTTCTGCAATTTGTTTACTTTTCTCTGGTGTGTTATTCATGAAAACAGCCAATTACCAATGCAATCCAATTGTATTGAGGCTCTCACATCCAGTTCTGACCCAAGACCCTGATTCCTGTCAAAGTTCTGGTGTATAATAAAATTATGAAGGGTTTTGATGGATTAAATAAGGAGAAACTATTTTCACCGGCAGAAGAGTCAGGAACCAGAGGACACAGAGTTAAGGCAAATGCCACTGGAGCCAAATGGGAAATGAGGAAGTTTTTATAAATTCACAGAGTTGTTATGATCTAGAATGCATGACCTGAAAAAGCAGTAGAAGCAGATTGAACAGCAATTTTCCAAAGGGAATTGGATAAATACTTAAAGGGGGAAACTGTGGAGATGGATCAGCGGAGTGGAACTAATAGGTTTCTCTTTCAAAGAGCTGTCAGAGGCACCATGTGCTGAATGGCCTCTTAGTTTGCTGAATGATTCTATGATAATTATTAGGGCATCCACCCATCTCGGGAAATGGTGGATTGTGCTTAGGTTGCCTGTCACTTCTGGGTTGAACATTGTCTGTTGTGGCTGCAGAGGCTGATTCATGAGTGACAGCCCCTTCCACAGCTGGCACAGATGAGTAGTATTGGCCCGAGGTCATCTGTTGATTTTTCCCTCCACCGGGCTCTCCTTTTTGCCATCTGTCATTTCTTTTGTCCCCTTCTTTTTCCATAGCCTCCCTGACTGCTTGGCTCCAGGCACTCCAGTCAGCAGCAAGGCCTTCCTGTGCATCAACTCCGATCCCGGTCAACTTGAAGTCTCGCTTGCAGATGCCCTTGCATCACAGACGTGGGTGACCTATTGGTCTTGTGCTGATAGCAAGCGTGCCATAGAGCACTGCTTTGGGGATGTGGCCATCATCCATTTTGCTAATGTGACCTAGCCAATGGGGTCGCCGCTTACTCAAGAGGACAAACATGCTGAGAAGCCCCTGCACACTGGTGTACTTCCATATTCGGCACTCTGTCTTGCCAGGAGATGCCCAATTTTCATCGGAGGCAGTGGAGGTGGGAGCAGTTCAGTCGCCTTCCTTGGCTTGTATAAGAAGTTGCTCATGCTTCACTACAGTGAAGGAGGGTGCTGAGCGCACAAGCTTGGTACACAAGATTTGTACTTTTGGTTAGTTTGCTGTTGGTCCACACATGACCAATCAACTTTGACATGACAACTACGGCTTTGGCAATCCTAGTGCTGATTTCAGCATCAAGGGCCAGGTTGCTGGTAATTGTTGATCCGAGGTATGGGAAGCTGTATAGGATGCCAGCGCGGTGTCATCAGCAAACAGCAACTCACGGACTCGGGCATTACCACTTTGGTCTTGGCAAGCAGTCTTGTCAAGTTGAGCAGCTTGCCATCAGCTCTGGCATGGAGGTAGCCATCCTCATTTGATTCACCAAAGATCACAATAGCAGTGCGGAGAAAAATATTCCAAAGAGAGTTGGCGCCGAGACACAGCCCTGCTTTACTCTGCTACTGATGTTGAAAGACTCCAATGATGCTCCATTGTAACTGATGGAGCTGTGCGTGTTTCTGTAGAAAGAAGAATGACACCCAGGACTCCAGATGGCAGTCCATTTTCTGCAACAGTTTGAAGAGCCCGTCTTTGCTGATAAGATCACAAGCCTGGGTGAGGTCTATGAAGGCAAGGTAGAGTGGTCACATTTGTTTCCAACAATTCTCCTGTAACTGCCAGTGAGAAATTCCAGTCAACCAGCTCTGAAGCTGCTCTGAGACTCAGGGTGGATACGTGATGCCAGGATCTTCAATCTGGCCACAGCAACCTGAGCAAAGACCTTCCCCAAAATACTTAACATGGAGATCCCTTGGTAATTGTTACAGTCACTGCAATCCCCTTTGTTTTTGTACAAGGTGACTATTTTTGCATCACGTGTGTCTTGTGGCACAAATCTTTCCTTCCAACAGAGACGCAACAGTTCATGGGGATGCTGCAGATGTGCTGGTTTTCCACTTTTCCATTCTATGAGAATTAAGAGCACAGATAATTATAGCAGTGCCAATAAGTGAAGTTCATTACACGCCTTTGAAAATGCTGCTGAGTATCAGCTGGTTTGGGAATGTGTCCAAAAAAATAGTGTCATCAAGTGTGCCTATGGTGCCACCCACATTGTTTGTGTTGCTTGCTCAACAAATTCCCATGAACCTTATTCATTGGAACATAGCAATTAATTATCAGGAGACTTCCTAAAATGTTATTTTTTTTAAGGCTTCATTTAGGACTTTAGTGAGTCCAATTTGAATTTCTTTTTGAAAGGACTTTCTGTCTTCTCAATTCAGATGTGATAAGAAAAACTCAATGACAATGAGTCTGTTGGATACAAGAGAGCCAATGTTTCAGTGTTGCTGCACTCTGACTGCCATGAGTTTGCCTCTAGCATTTTCACATGCTCTAAAATCTCATTTTAAATAAAGCAGGCTATTAAGCTGGGGATTAATAAAGAGTTCACTGTACTGTATGATGGCGTGTTCAAAGATAGAGAGGTTGGTGGAGGGGGTGGGGTTTGCGCAGTGGTTAATGGAGAATCATTCCAACTGGCTAGTCCTTGAACACACCACTGACTTCATTGAAATAACAGTTTCAGGACATTCCTGAACCAATTTGTTGCTTCATCATGAGTTCATACCCCACCGTGGCAAGTTAAGAAATTAACTTTGATAAACTTGGTAATTTATGGGTTAGCACCAGAAGAAACTCAACAGCAAAAGGTACAGTGTTGCCAAAAAATTTGAATCATTCATTAATCTTCTTCGAGGAAAGGAACCCACCACCTGCACCTTGCCCAACCTACACTTGGCTCCAGTTCCAAACTATGCGGTTTACTCTTAATGCCCTGCACAATGGCTGAGCAAGCCACTCAGTTGTAACTACATTGGAACAAAGCAAGGGTTGCCGCAGCGAATGCTCATATCCACCACCTTCTCAGGCCAAGCAGGGATGGACAATGAAAATGTTTTTAGTAGCACTGCCGTCATCCATATATTCCAAAAAAGTCATGTCGGGCACTGAATGGTGAATAGTGTCCTGTAATGTTACATTTCGTTCATAAAATGCTTTAAATTAAGGAACTCAACTTACCTCCTATAGCGACTGTGAGCATCAAGTGATCTTTGCCGTGCTAAGAATGAGAACAGTTTAAGAATAACTGTGTACACCAACCTGCCCGCAAAATATTTTCATGAGGCTCCGTTATTGAGTTCATTGGGATTTGCACAGTCTGGCGGTGAAGCAGTTTTTTACTCACACTACAGCCGTTTGTTGAGAATTTCATAAATTGCATAGAACAGTGAAACAGGCCATTTGGTCTAACTTGTCCACGTCGGTGTTTATGCTCCACAAGAGCCTCCTGCCAGCCTTTCCTACTGCAACCATGCACCCTAACATTGGATCAGTTAACTTTTGGAACTTTGCTTCAGCTAAGGAATTTGTTGACTGTTTATGAAGCATTAGAACACCATTACTGCACCTATGTCATAGTTGGTCACTTCTTTCCATTAGCCCTCAGAAAAATCATTTTGGTAACTGCTTACATCAAAAAACACACAATCCTATGATTGTGGAAACCGTTTTGCCGATCTTGATCGAAGTAAAAAAGCATTTTGCCGACATATGTTGGAACATGTAACGCTTCGATTGGGGCAGAAGCCTTTGCACGTTTCAACGGTGGAACTGCAATGACACTTGAAGCTGAAGCCACGAGTTAAGACAGGGACAGTGGAGACAGTTTTAAATTGCTCTAGGACAGAGCCGGCAAAGGCTTGATGGGCTGTACACTTATGTGTTCTTGAAAATGTTTATTTGCACGAGATAAATATGGAGGAGGAAGGATATTTGGACCATCTTAGTTCATCCATTTAGAAAGACCCCCTGTTGTTTCCCCCTTTACTGTTGGTAATTTCTTGCAAGCTGCCCTGATGGGTGCAAGACGAAAAGTTTTGATAGAATGTCTCTTCTTTCAGCAATACTCAAGTTTTGTTCTACCAAATGATTATTTAATTTTTCCTTAAATGATTCCAGGATTTTTGTACTTAAAATGGGCATAATTTAAACTATAATCACCAGGCAAGAAACTGGGCAAAGATGAACCAGCAATCCATTTTACACCCTGCCTGATTTTCTTTTCCGTTTTGGGCAACATGTTAAGTTGGGCTGCAGACTCATTAACACTTTTTTCACCTGGCGATAATATTTAATATGGCCTCCAATATCTCCAACCTTTCCAGGAGGGGTTAACCTTTGGTTGAAAGGTAGAATTATGGGTAATTAGCTATAGTCCACAAAGGACCATTGGTATATCTCTTTATTAGAGTGAGGCAATTGGTTATATATAGCTCAAGGGGTACAAATCCACAAGCTTGGGACAAGGCGAGGCCTCCCTTGAGGAGGGGGAGGAATTACTATAGCCAGTGTGGCAATTGAACCCACACCTTCGGTGTCATTCTGCATCACACTCTGGCCATCTAGCCAACTGAGACGACCGAACTATAGCTGACTAAAAAATGCCAGAAAACTCAAAAACAAATAGTTCAAAATTAAAACCATTTTGTGGGAGGCATCTCAAAAGATAAATTTTGTGTCTTCATGCCTTCCTTCAGTAATTTCTACTTTAGCTGTTCCTGCAAATTGCTCCTCTATGCATTTTAACAGTTAATGCACAACAATAGAAGTAATCACACATAGGTTATACCTGTACCACATATTTGTTTATGGCCCATTGCACTTTCATCATGTTTGGGGTTTGTGGTTATTTCTGGGGATGTGTCAACTTTGTGAAGATGTTGGTCAGTTTTTGGTAATTTTCTAGCTTGGTTTGTGCGCTACTTCTACTTTTGAAACGCTTAACCCAACAGAGCCCTGGAACAGTTATAAAAATACTTCACTTTTCCACCCAAAAGGGCTGTGGATATTCCATTGTTGTCTTTGTTCATTGGTAGATTTTTGATCTCTCAGGGAATCCAGGTATGGGAATTGGGAGAGGGGGGGGCAAAAGATCAGCTATGATCGTATTGAATGGTGGTGCAAGGTTAGAGGATCAGAGGCCTTCTCCTGCCTCAATTTCTTACATTCTTATGTTATTATCCCTTGACTGCCTTCTTTTGTAACTTATTCCAAAACTCTAACCCCCTGGTGAAAAATGCCAGCTGATGTACTTACTCCTAACTTGCTAATTGGTAGCTTGTGTCTCCTGATATTTGAACCACACACCATGGTGAACACATGGTCTGTCTCAGTCTCATCAGTGCTGTTCATAAATATGAAAGCCATCTTGACATCTCTTTTCCAAAGTCATCAAGGGATGTTTATTTCACACACAGGACATTATCAGGAGCTCGTCCTGAAGTTCAGAGGGGAAACTTTAACAACGGACCAAGCTGATTAGAGGAGCACAGCAGATTGAAACTTGGCTCCAGAAGGAAATATCTAAAATTAAACACATTAACTGCACAATAAATCTACTTTTCCAGTATTTTCATTTCATGACCTCAGTCAGTAAGAATTAATAATCTCTCAGGTTTACATGTGCTTTCTGTGCACTTGGAGACTCAGCAGGGCAGTGCAAGTGAGTTATATGGTACTTAAGGGCTTGTCTTACAGAGAGCTAAGTGTTAATAATGACATTCTTTAAAACATGGAGAAGGAAGCACCTGTATGCGATTATGTCTTAAATCATTCTAAACTGGAACAGAAGATAATGCAGGAGAGAGGACTTTAGATTTGTGGGACATTGGGATCGGCTCTGGGGATGGTGGGACCTTGTCAGGCTGCTGGATTGTGTCTGAACAGAGCTGCGATAAACACCCTCATGGGGTGATTTGCTAGTGCTGTTGGGGAGGGTTTAAACTAACTTGGCAGGGGGATGGGAAATGGGATGTAAGATTAGAAAGGAAAAACAAGGTGCATAAAGGACTGGGATGGGCAGATAGCATTAGAGTAAGAAATAGGAAAGCTTTTCATCTTGCACTCATTAGGACAGTTCACAAGAACACCAATAGTAAAAGAAACAACAATCAGCACTCTTTTCTCATGCAGTATAAAATGTTGTTCCCTTTACTATTGGTATTCTTGTGAACTGACCTGATGCACTCAAGATGAAAAACTTCAACTGCATATCTGTTTTACCAGCAAAACTGAAATCGTAAGGTGGGGTGACACTAAGAGGGAATGCAATAAGGTGTAAGTTAGGTTTACAGTGCATACATGTGAAAGCATGGAGTGTGGTAAATAAGGCTGATGAGCTCAGATGCAGACAGCTGCATCGGAATAGGATGTTTTGGTGATAATGGAGACCTAGCTAGTGAAAAGGGCAGGAGTAGTCTTAAATATTCCAGGGTACAAGTTATTCAGGAAAGATAGGGTGAGGTAAAAAAGGTGGATGATGGCAGTCAGGATGACCAGCCGTCCCGGACTTGCCAGGACTTTTTGTCCTGAATCCTAGATCAGGCCTTCTCAGGATGAGTTTTGTCCCAGGCAGAGACTCCCCTACCCTCCTTGGTCTCATGATTCTGCCAGCTCCCACCAACCACCAGCACCCCACCATCCCCCCAGGAATATTGCAGTGTTGGAGAGAAAAGATGTTCAAGAGGGGTCAAAGAATGAATCAATTTGCTTAGAGCTAAAAAAATAGAGGTGCCATTACATAACTGGGTGTGTTCTATAGGCCACAAACTGGTGGGAAAGATATCGAGGAGCACATTCACAATGAATTTAGAGAGGGGTAAAAACTATAGGGTACATAATGGTAGAACCTCAATTATCCTATTATAGATTAGGATCTATAACCTATAGTGTAAAGGATAGAGAGGAGGATGTACTTTTGAAGTCTGTTCAGGGGAATTTTCTTGATCAGTACATTTCCAACCCAATGAGGTAGGAGGCATTGCCAGATCTGGAGAATTAGGTGGATCAAATGGATCAAGTGTCAGTAGTGAAACATTTTAGGAAACAGTGATCTTAATATCATAGGGTTTAGGTTAGCTATGGAAAAGGACAAGGAGCAATTCAGAGTAAAAATGCCTAACTGGAGGAGGGCCAATTTCAATGGGGTGAGAGCAGATCTGCCCAGCTGAATTCATTTCAGATAAAACTGTAAAACAGCCTTTAAAGAGGAGAAAGTTCATGCACAGTCAAGATACATTCTCACAAGAGGGAAACTGAAGTCAGAACTCCCTGATGATGAAAATGATAAAGAGTAAGATGAAGCAGAAAATTGGAGTGTATGACACATGTCAGACTGATAATACAAGTGAAAACAAGGCTGAATACAAAAGTTCAGAGGGGGAGTAAAATAGGAATCAAGAAAGGCAAAGAGACAGTAGAAAAGATGATGGGAGCTAGTGTAAAATGGAATCCTAAAACTTTCTGCAGACATACGAATAGTAAAAGAGCAGTAAAGGAGGGCCTATTAGAGGCTAATATGGGATTTACACATGGGAGTAGGAGGCATGGCTAAAATAATAAATATTACTGAGTAATAAATGAGTACTTTGAAAATTTATTTTCAACGGAAGAAGATGGGGCCAAATTCATTGTGAAGGAGGTAGCTGAGATAACGGATGACTAAAAATGGATAAATAGGAGATATTGGGTAGGCTACCTGTGATTAAAGTTGATAAGTCATCAGGACCAGCTGAGATGCTGAGGGAATTAGTAGTAGAAATGGCAGAGGTATTGACCATAAACTTCCAACCTACCTTTAGATGCAGAGGTGGTGCAAGAGGGTTGGACAACTGCAAATGGGCAAACATTTTTCTAGATTCCAAATTGTAGATGAGTGATATATTAACTTTTTTTTATTTATTCAAGGGATCTAGGCTTCATTGGCAAGACCAGCAGTTCCTGCTGTTCATACCTAATGCCCTTGAAAAAGTGGTAGAGAGCAGCTGCCTTCCTGACCAGCTACAGCCTGCGTGGTATGGTCACTGCTGTTAGAAAGAATTCTACGATTTTAACCTAGTGATGACGAAGGGACGGTGACACACTCCAAAATCAGGATAGTGGGCTGAATAATCCAGATTTTCACTAAGTGCGGTAGTGGGCGGGTAAAATGACATTTTACCCATCGGCTGCGATGGTGGATTTTCACGCTCTATCAACCCAAATCCGCCTAATTAATGATGCATTCCTGGGAAACACGCCATTTCCATGGTGGGTGAGATCTCATTCACCTGCCACGCCATCACCTCACCGCTTCATCACGCCAGGCACCATATTTAAAGTGCAGCCGTGCTCAGTGCTTCCAGCCCAGGGCTGCAGCAAAGAAGACATGGCCTCGAAAGGCAAGAAGACTGCAGCCCTCGAGGGCCTTAAGGACCCCGTGGAGGCCTGCTGTGATTTCACCTATCCCCGCTCTGATCGCAGGAGGAGCAGCTACATTACCACTCCTGCTTGGTAGGTAATGGCAGTGGTGGTCAGTGCAAATATTGCACAAAATAGGTTGGCCATCCAATGTAGAGGGAGGATAAATGATCTCATCCATGCAGCCAGGGTAAGTCAACCACCTCATCACTCTAAATTCACATGCTCAAAGCTAACACACATTCACTGGCTTCTCAATCACTGCCAGCTCAAGGGTCATCACCACCCATTCCCACGCACATACTCTCACATGTCCACCTGGCCTCACCTCCTCTGGAGACTGCCTCCTCAGGCATCACCATCGTGTGACCACTTGCACAGGTCAACATGTGGCCCCTCACACTCCCTGGGATACCCTCCTTCCCCAGTACAGCTGTCACCCAACAGCCTCTTCCCTTGCCTGAGGCCACTTCTCCCCTTTCCCCAAGCAAGCCTTAGCCCTGCAGCTGTTGAAAAGCCACCCACATATGGCTGATCTGGTAGGTAGAGACCTGCCCGTGAGCCCCCCCACTAAAAGCGATGTGGTGCTGTCCGTGAAACCTGGTGTTGATGAATGCGAGTGCTGACCAAAGCAAAGTAGCCTAACAAACATTGAAGACCCCAGCAAAGTGCAGTTCACCATGTGCACACCTTATGTACGCGGTTCTGAAACATGTCGGTGTTTTTTTCCCACTGACATGGCCGGGAAGGTCCAGCAGGGGGCGGGTGCGGGATGAGTCCGGTGGGTTGGCCTTATAATGATGTGCTGATGTATGACAATGAGGTTCCCGATGTCCGAAGGGGATAATGCGGCCCACCATTGGCGGGCAGAGCAGACGATCGCAAACTGGTTTCATGGCGTTGTGAAACCAATTTTTATCCTTCACGCCAGATTGTCTGCTCATGCCACGGAACATGCCTGACGCCGGTGGGCACAGAAAATCCTGACCAGTGTATGATAAATTGGAGGGGAATTTGCAGGTTCTAATGTGCCCAGGCACCTGCTGCCCTTGTCCTTCAAGGTACTGTTGCAGAAGCCTTGGCGAGTGCTGCAGTGCATCTTGTGTATGGTACACACTGCTGCCACTGTATGCTAGTGTTGGAGGAAGTGAATATTTAAGGTGGTGGGTGGGGTGATGATTAAGCAGCTGCTTTTCTTCTGGATGGTTTTGAGCTTCTTGAGTGTTATTGGAGCTGCACTCATCCAGACAAGCGGAGAGTATGCCATCACACTCCTGTCTTGTGCTTTGTAGATGATGGACAGGCTTCGGGCATTAAGGAGGTGAGTTACTTGCTGCAGAATTGCCAGCCCCTGACCTGCACTTGTTGCCACTGTATTTAAGTTTCTGGTCAATAGTGTTAGTAAATGTTAATATTGGGGTGATTCAATGATGGTAATGCTGTGAACGTCAAGTGAAGTTAATTAGATTCTCTCTTGTGGGAGATGGTCATTGCCTGACATTTGTGTAGTGAAAATATTACTTGTTCCATATAAGCCCAAGCCTGAATGTTGTCCAAGTCTTCCTGAATGTGGACATTGACTGTTGTCCTATGATGAGAAGCTGAGGAAATTGGGTCGATATTCTCTGGAGTTTCGAGGGATTAGGAGCAACCTCATTGAAACATACAAGATTCTAAAGAGTTCTGATAAAAAATCATCACCTGAAATGTTAATACTGTATCTCTCTTCACAGATGCTGCCAGATCTGCTGAGTATTTCCAGCACTTTCTGTTTTTCGTTAGGATTCTGATGGGGTTTAACAGGGTAGACACTGAACAGTTGAGTGGAATATAATGCTGCCCCCCCCACCCCCTGGAGGACAGCTTGGGGGTGGGGATGGGGTGTTTGATCAGATGAGAGGGTGGGGACCCCTCTGCCTTCATGCCTCCAACCCCCACCCCCTCAATTAAGTTCAAGGCAGGAAGGTCAGAGACTGGCCTTCCTATTGGATTTGCATGTAGCCTTGTTCAGATCCCTCTGTCAGAGCACTCTGAGCCCAATCCCAGCAACAGAAGGAGGGGCCTGCTGAAATCCACAAATTTGCCCTTGCTTCTGACCCATCTCTCCTCCAAGCTGACGCCCCTTTCTCTGCTACCCTATCCCGCCCACACTTAACTCTCTCCAATGATCCAGTGACGATCTCTGGTGAAAGCCCCATTGCAAGACCGGCAGCGGCAACCACTCCCAGTGGTGCTGCTGTTACTGGAGAGTTGTCAACCTCTGATTGAAGCCTCCAGCGGTAAATTATGAGGGGAGATTACATAAACTTGTCTTGTCTTGGTTGGAATATAGATGGTAAGCGGTGATTTGGTTCAGGTTTATGGGATTTTGAAAGGAATTAGTAATGTAGATGGAGAAAAGCTTTTTCTTTTAGTGGGGGAGTCTTGGGCGAAGGAACATTACCTCAAAATCATTGTCAGAACATTCAAGAGAGAAGTTAAGGAACATTTCTTCATGCAAAAAGTAGGAGAAATATGGAACTCGCTCCCTCAAAAGGCAGTAGTGCTAACTCAATTAATAATTTTAAATCTGAGAATAATAGATCTTTACTAGCCAAAGGCATAAAATGATAGGGAGCAAAGGCAGGTAGATGGAGTTAAAATCAGCTACAATCTCATTGACTGACAGAACAGACTCGAAGGGCTGAATGGCCTCCCCTTGTTCCTGTGCTCCCATTTAAAAAATAATAGCAGTTGCCAGATGTCTGGGCACTAGTTAACAGCTGAGTTCGTTTTTATTGGTATGGAAGGCTGATTAGTATTCCGCAGAGAGCTGAGAGTAGCTGAGTGTCATTAGTAGGTAACAACATTCAGATAGCGAATAATAGATGAGTGGTGTCAAATATCAATGGATAGGATGTTGCAGAGTGGATACTAAATATGTGGCATTGAGTATCAATGTGCATTAAACATCAATGGCTAAACACTGAGAAGCAGAAAGACTAGAATCAAGTATCCATGGGCATAATAGTATCAATGAATCAAATCCAAAGAATTCCATCAATGACTAAATACACAGAATTATATTTTTGTGAAGCATTTCAAATTATTTCCTTTCATCGCTGAATGCTGAACTGAGCCATACAGATGAGAAAATTCTCCGTCTGTGTTGTTAGCTGATCTGCAAGGCATGGGGTCTGCAGTTGACATCAGTACCACTGAATGCTCCTGCTATTAATCACTGTCCAACAAACCATGGGAGAGAAAGAGAATGACTAGAGAAGGTGATCTTCAGGAGGATTTTGAAGGCAAGGAATGGATTGACAAGGCAGGGATGCCGAGACAGGGATATTCAGAGGGTGGGGGAAAGTGTCTAAAGGATGGATCACTGAGGGAGCAGAGAATGAGAAGTGGGCTGGTGTTGGGAGACTGGAGGCAGAGGACACAAGCTAGGTGGACTGCAAGTGATTACCAATGGACTAATATTCGTTTTTATTGACTTGCTTCACAGGAACTCTTGTAATTCTTACCACACTCGGGAGTGTTCAATAAGTGCTGCTCATGTTAGACATTGTGTTCTGAATTTGGAAAGCACAGGTTGGTTGAAATTTATGCTAACAATCAATCTAAGATTATCAGTTGGGCTTGCAATGTAGCTCACACTTGCTAAAAGCTACATATAATCATAAAAAAGAGACCTGTCTTCTGCAGGTAAAAGGAACATGTCCAGGCATTGCACCTTTTTCGAATTAAAGAAAAGCATGGAGGGCAAATCTCCCTGGTGCATTCTCCAACACTTTGATCAATCAGAGCTAACTTGCCAACCAATCAGCACCCTTTTCTTATGCAGTATTAAATGCTGCTTGTTTTGAAATTTGGCATTCTCACATCTGTCCTGATGAGTACAAGATGAGAAGCTTCAACAGCATGTCTCTTTCTTCGCAAAACACAAGAAATAGTAGCAGGAGTAGACTCTCCAGCCCATCGAGCCTGCTCCACCATTCAATACGATCGTGGCTGATCTTGGGCTTCAACTCTACTTTCCCACCCGTTCCCCAAATCCCTTGATTCCCAAGGAGAATAATCTGTCTATCCTAGCCTTAAATGTATTTAACAATGGACCATACACAACCCTCTGCATAAAGAGTTCCAAAAATTCACAACCCTTTGAGTGAAGTAATTTTTCCTCATCTCAGTCGTAAATGAATTGCCCCTTATCTTGAGACTGTGCCCCCGTGTTTTAGACTCCCTGACCAGCAGAATCAATCTTGCAGCATTCACCCTATCAAGGTCCTTCAGAATTTTGTAGGTTTCAAAGAGATCGCCTCTTATTCTTCTAAACTCCAGAGCACATAAGCTCAATTTACTTAGCTTCTCATCACAGGTCAACCCCCTCATCCCAGGGAACAATTTAGCGAACCTTCGATGTACTGCCTCCAGTGCAAGTAAATCCTGTACAAGATTAATGGTACCGTTTAATGGTACCGAAGATTAATGGAGCCCTGCTCAAGATTAGTGCTGCCTCTGATGAGTTTAGGGACCTGTTTAAGATCAGTCATTCTGTGCTGTGCTAGATAAATTTTAAATGCTAGTTGTATCAGAGGTGTATTACAAAATCCAATGACTTATAAAGGGTTAAAAGCTTAGGACTCAGAGAAGGGAAGAGCTGGGTGGAGTGTTAGAGCACCACTCACCCAACATCAATTATATAACAAAAAAAGGAAAAAGTAATTTGAGAACCTGTTTCCTACCTGGCAGGACATGTCATCAATTGCTGACTAACTTTGCTTCTTACTGTTTCCAGTTTCCGCTTGTGCCCTGAGCTGCTTCATTGAGGTAATCTTTGCAGACTCACTGGCAATGTTCCATGTCTTAATGCCAGATCTAACTGCTTGCTGATGGTTTGACACCAGCATATGATCCAGCAGGGGAGGAGAGACGGAGGGTGTGAATGTGAATCGGATGTGGAGACTAGCCTTGTACACGGCTCCTGACGCCAGGCCAAGAGCAAAGTGCAAGCTGCCTGGCCTCTACCTAATGTCCTGCAGGAGATGTGTAATAGGGGAAGGACATGAGTGAGGGGAGAAACACACAATTATCTTGAACCTTGTCTGAGGGGTTCATTTATCTTGCATTTCCAGTGCAGTCATTTTGGAAGCCATTTTGTGCACTGCAAAGTCTGATAAACAGCAGGTTGATGGAAAAATATTGAACAAGACACATGGAGAACATGGTGCTCTATTTTGAACTGTGCTCTGAGATGCTTATTGCCCATCTGTTGGTAACAAAGGGCCATAGTTTCTGGGAGGGCAACACGCACTCCATGCCATATCCCAATGCAATAAAGGCTCTGTGCAAATGCAAGTTGTAATAAATTACAACAACAACAATGACTGTAAAATTCAAAGTTGATAATCTTATAATATGAGACTTCTTGTACATTCTTTCCTGGATGTGGGCATCGCTGGGGAGGACAGCATTTGTTGCCCATCCCTAATTGCCCTTGAGCTGTGTGGTTTGCTAGACCATTTCAGAGGACTGCTAGGAGTCAACCACATATTGCTCTGGGGCTGGAGTCACATGTAGGCCAGACCAGGTAAGGGCAGCAGATTTCCTTCCCTAAAGGACTTTAGTGAGCCAGATGTGTTTTTACAACATTGATGATAGATATCATGGCCACCATTACTGAGGCTAGCTTTACCAGATTTGTTAACTGAATTTAAATTCCACCAGCTGCCATGGAACCCGTGTTCCCAGAGCGATAGCCTGGGCCTCTATGAGGCTCTAAATTAGGAGCACATTGAATGAGGCAACACAACGATTCCCTTAGGAAACCTGTTGCATATAAAACCTGCAAATTTGTGGGCTGGACTGCATGGCAGAAATACCAAAAATGAGTGGTAGTCACCCTGAGATAATAATCTCACAACATTTTCTATTGCAGTCAGTTTGTATTGTCCACATATCACCTCAGTCTTGGAAGAGAGCTATGGTTTTCACCATTGTTTGTGGACTGGAACATACAGTTGTGCAGGTGGGGAGAGGCAAGGAAACGGGGGCTGGGAGGTGGACCGTGGAGAAGAACAGAACATGGAAGAAGTAAAGGCCACTCAGCCTATCACTGCACTAGAATCACTTGCTTTGATTAATAGGAGCTGATAAAGTGGTGTGAAGCACTGATCCACTCAGTGCCCATTGGGCTAAGTGCCCCTTAAGTGTAGATCGCAAGTGCTCTTGGCTGAGCAAATATTTTGTGCAAGGCTCATTAAGCCTGATAATGGAGCTGCAGACCATGGCTGATGCTCCGGATTTTCAGTATCCATTTGCAGCATGTGCTTGTGCACAGTTTATTTTCTACATTGCTGTGTGGCCCTCCCTTCTGCAAAGGACCACATTCATGGTAGAACTTTATGTACCAAAGCTTCAAATAAAGATCTATGAGACAGATTGACTTTCCCCAACATTAGGAACAAACTTTCATCTATACAGCACCTTTTATGATATCACAGCCATTAAAAACCTTTGAAGTGTGTGGTGACTGTTGCAAAGTAAGAAATGAGGCAGCCAATTTGTACAAGGTAAGATACAACAAGCAATGTGATAATGATGAGGCATAAATGTTGTATATTTAACCCGCCGACATTTTTTAAAAAACGAGGCAGATCTTTAAGGGTAGACAGCATGCTGGTGTTCAATAAACCATGGTGACATGGAATCTTTTATCTCCGCCTGGAAGTGCAAATAGTACCTAATGAAAGAATGCACCACCGAGAGTGAGGCACTCTATCAGTACTGCAAACTGGAGTGTTAGCCTGGATTTTGTGCTCAAGTCTTTGGAGTAGCACTCGGACCCACAACCCTCTTGATTCAAAAGTGAGAGTGCTACCACAGATCGATAGTTGATAACTTGAAGATGCATTTGTTAAATAGGCAATACAAGTTAGTGATTTTCCATGTTAGCTTCTTGAGTATTCATTTTCCTCCTCTATTTATTCACTTGTGCCATGTTTAAGCACAGACCAAGCTTTAAAGGCATTTTCTTTTGCCTGTTATTCTTTGCTAATGAGCAATTAACAGATTTTCTCAGGATGTGTTTCATGTACACAGCAAACTAACTACTATAGAATAAAGCTGGTGCTAAAAGGATACCATAGAGGAGAGCAAGTAGATGTTGACAGGTGAGCAGAGCCGTTGACATGTGCTGGGAGAAGTCAAAGAGCAGTCTTTCATTAGGCATAGCAGCTTGGGTGCAGCATCAAATTGGTCATTAGTGAGTACATTGGAGGAGAAGATACAGCAGAAGAGGGTGGTCCAGGAGGCAGGCTGGTTATCACCCAGAACCACTCTTATACTATAAGTATGGCAGCTGCTTCAAGTTACTGAGTAACCATTGACTGGATTTTAAGACTGCAGATTGGGTGGGCCGGACCACCCCCCTATCAGTAGAAAACACAGGAGAGGAGCAGCCTGTGATTGGAGGAGCAGCTCCTAGGAGAATCTTCCACACTCCAAGATACCTGTTTGGTTGGCTTTTTGAAAGCTGGCTCTGGGGGCCACATTGACAGGCTTTGGGGGCTGGATGTGGCCTATGATCCGTGGATTGGACACCCTGGTCTATACCTATGGATCATTTCACATGTTAGCAGGAGACTAAAAAGATTAAGAGATGATCTAATTGGAGTCCATAAGTTGATTAAAGGATTTGATAGAGTTGATGAAGAGAAACTATTTTCTCCATTGTAGGAGTCCAGAACAAGAGTTCAAAACTTAAAAATTAGAACAAGGCCATTCAAAGATGGTGTCAGGAAGCATTTCTTCACATGAAGACCAGTGAAAAACTGTAATACTTGCTGTCAAATAGCTGTTGGGATCAATTGAAAATTTCCAAACTGATTTTAGTAGATATTTATAATGGAAGGATTTTTTAAGGGTTATAAACCAAAGTGGAAAGTTTGTGTTAAGATACAGATCAGCCATGAATGGTTGAAAAGACTCAAGAGGCTGAATGGCCTCCTCCTGTTCGTATATTTCTTATTTACGACAACATCATAGAAGTGACAAAGCATCTATTTTACCTTATATTTTAATTTTAAAGTTCCACACGGGAGTACAAAAGTATCCGGAGAGGCAGATTTATTTTGTCTGGCATGCAAGGCACCATTGATTCCGCTCAAGTTTCCTTCAAGCACTTGTAGGCAATGTCCACCCTTTTATTTATGGAATGAACACTCTATTAAAGTCTAGATGTTTTTCTACGACCAGCTAAAAGTAAAGTTAGCGCCTGTTTTGTTGGAATGCTCATGGCGCTCACATCTTGATGCAATCAGGAATCCTTAACTGTTGGAGGATATAAGGTTGGCTCCTGGGTCTTGGGAAGCCTGGTCTGCACCGATCATGGATGGTGACATCTGTGTAGAGCCCCCACATCCCTCAAGGAAGGGCCATGACGATGCAGAGAAATAGCAGAACAAGCCCTGGAACTCTTAAAGCCACAATATTTGATATTCCAGCTGGGGAGGAGGTCTGCGCTTTACAGTATGAACTGAAGTAGGTTGCGGGAATTGCACTATATTGCAAGAAGCACCATTTTTCATTTCAAAAAATGAGTAGCAGGAACAATCTCTGCCTCAGGCAGAACCACTTATGTAGGAATTGTTCGCTTGAGGAAACACTTAGGAGAATGCAAAGGCACAAATTCGAGTTGTTGTAAATACGTTTTACCTGAGGTTGACTGCTATCTTCTTGTTATAGAAATCCTTTTTTCAATTTTGCGGAATATTAAGTGCAAATGAAAGCAAGCAAATAAAACAAGATTCTGACCATGTTGAATGCAGGCTTTTTCTTCCGTACGATGCGATGACATCACACATTGTATTATGCTGCCATCCCATTGTGTACTGATAAGTGTACCACTCCTAACTGATTGTCTGATGGAAGGACTAAGTGCTGCAAATTCCTGTGAGATTGTTGAGGATCGCCTTGCGATTCTGCTAGCTTTCAAATTTATGTGGTGCAATCTCTAGTGGAACTGCCTGGGTGCCAGGAACAGCCTGTCCTATTGTGGCTGTGGATGCCTGCATGTTACTAGGGTGTTTCTCCCATCACTTACTCAGAGACACTTGCTGGGAAGGGACTGGCAGTGATTTGAATGTCACCCAACTATTCCTGTGCTTTTCCGCCCCCATGTTATTGTTTGAGACTGAAGCCTGAAGTGGCCAGTGACCTTTATAAGGTCTTGGAATTGCATCATGGTTGTCCTGGCTGGGCTTCCGAGATGCAGGCTTTAATTATTTCTCGGATTATCACCCTCGACTTTTTGAATTGATCAGCATTCTTGAGAGCTGCTCGAATTGTACATAAAGGCTAATGATGTTCCTTGTTGCCACATGACAACTTGGAGAGAAGGCAGTAGTTGTCACACAGAACAGGGTGCAGGAATCTGTATTACTACCCAGGGACCAGTGGCATGAGTATAAAGATGGATGTTAAAGTTCAGTTGTAATAATAAATAGGAGCAGAGGCACACAAGGAGGCACAATAACCAGACTTACACAATATATAAAAACAGTTCATCGACCAGAAATATTGGGTAGGGTTTTCCCACTGGCCTCAGGACCAAATAAGGATCCCTAGCCCCCACTTGTTGGGATGGGATCAAAGCTGTTTTCCCAGATTTGACCTCCTAATTGGTTGCCTCAAAGCTTGATGTCCAGATAAGGACGGTGATGGGCTGGAGATGAAGTGGGGTGGGGGTGCGATGAGGGGTGACTCCCCACAGGACCAGCAACACAAGAGGCTCAGCAGATACACCGGGCACCCGTGGGTGTTGCGTGAGCTGCTCCATCATTCACCTGAAGTTACACATTGAGTTTCTTTTCCTCTTATTCTAGCTTGTTAGTTACCATCTTCCATACGCATCTATCAACCACCTCCAAACCCACCCACCAACACTCCCTCCACATCTACCCAACAACCCCCTCCACACCCACCCACAAACACATCCTCCTTACACACCCACCAACACACCCTCCACACACACCCACCAAAATCCCCTCCACATTCTCCCCACCAACAACCCTCCACACCCACCCATCAACACCCCCTCCACATTCTCCCCACCAACAACCCTCCACACCCACCCATCAATACACCCTCCCCACTCACCCGTCAACACCCCCTCCACACCTACCCACCAACACCTCCTCCACACCCACCCATCAACCCCCTCCAAACCTTCCCATCAACACCCCCTCCACACCCACACACATACGCCCCCTCCACACCTACCCATCAACCCCCTCCACACCTACCCATCAACCCCCTCCACACCCACCCATCAACCCCCACCATACCTACCTATCAACACCCCCTCCACACACACCCACCAACATCCCCTCCACACCTACCCATCAACTCCCTGCCACACCCACCCATCAACCCCCTCCACACCCACCCATCAACACCCCCTCCACATTCCCCCCATCAACCCCCTCCACACCCACCCGCCAACACCCCCTCCACATGCCCCCCGCCAACACCCCCTCCACATTCCCCCCATCAACCCCCTCCACACCCACCCATCAACCCCCTCCACACCCACCCAACAACACCCCCTCCACATTCCCCCCACCAACACCCCCTCCACACCTACCCACCAACACCTCCTCCACACCCACGCATCAACCCCCTCCAAATCTTCCCATCAACACCCCCTCCACACCCACCCACATACACCCCCTCCACACCTACCCATCAATCCCCTCCACACCCACCCATCAACCCCCTCCACACCCACCCATCAACCCCCACCATACCTACCCATCAAACCCCTCCACACACACCCACCAATATCCCCTCCACACCTACCCATCAACCCCCTCCACACCTACCCATCAACCCCCTCCACACCCACCCATCAACCCCCACCATACCTACCTATCAACACCCCCTCCACACACACCCACCAACATCCCCTCCACACCCACCCATCAACCCCCTGCCACACCCACCCATCAACCCCCTCCACACCCACACATCAACACCCCCTCCACATTCCCCCCATCAACCCCCTCCACACCCACCCAACAACACCCCCTCCACATTCCCCCCGCCAACACCCCCTCCACATTCCCCCCATCAACCCCCTCCACACCTACCCACCAACACCTCCTCCACACCCACCCATCAACCCCCTCCAAACCTTCCCATCAACACCCCCTCCACACCCACCCATAAACAACCCCTCCACACCTACCCATAAACCCCCTCCACACCCACCCATCAACACCCCCTCCACATTCCCCCCATCAACCCCCTCCACACGCATCTATCAAACACCTACAAACCCACCCACCAACACTCCCTCCACATCTAACCATCAACCCCCTCCACACCCACCCACCAACACATCCTCCTTACCCACCCACCAACACACCCTCTACATTCTCCCCACCAACACCCCCTCCACATTCCCTCCATCAACCTCCTCCACACCCACCCATCAACCCCCTCCACACCCACCCAACAACATCCCTTCCACATTTCCCCCGCCAACACCCCCTCCACATCCACCCACCAACACCCCCTCCACATTCCCCCCACCAACACCCCCTCCACATTCCCCCCGCCAACACCCCCTCCACATTCCCCCCATCAACCCCCTCCACACCCACCCATCAACCCCCTCCACACCCACCCAACAACACCCCTTCCACATTTCCCCCACCAACACCCCCTCCACATCCACCCACCAACACCCCCTCCACATTCCCCCCGCCAACACCCCCTCCACATTCCCTCCATCAACCTCCTCCATACCCACCCATCAACCCCCTCCACACCCACCCATCAACACCCCCTTCACATTCCCCCCACCAACACCCCTCCACACCTACTCACCAACACCTCCTCCACACCCCCACCCATCAACCCCCTCTCCACATTCCCCCATCAACATCCCTCCACATCCACCCACCAACACCCTGCCGCACCCACCCATCAACCCCCTCCACACCCACCCATCAACACCCTGTTGCACCCACCCATCAACCCCCTCCACACCCACCCATCATCCCCCTCTCCACATTCCCCCCATCAACATCCCTCCACATCCACCCACCAACACCCTGCCGCACCCACTCATCAACCCCCTCCACACCCACCCATCAACACCCCCTCCACATTCCCCCCACCAACATCCCCTCCACACCCACCCACCAACACCCTGCTGCACCCACCCATCAACCCCCTCCACACCCACCCATCAACCCCCCCTTCACATTCCCCCCACCAACACCCACCAACACCCCGCCGCACACACCCACCAACTCCCTCCACACCCACCCATCAACACACCCTTCACATTCCCCCCACCAACACCCCTCCACACCTACCCACCCATCAACCCCCTCCACACCCATCCATCAACACCCCCTCCACAATCCACCCCCCCCCCACCCCCAACCCGGGCCAACACCCCCTCCACACCCACCCATCACACCCGGTCCATCCTTGCAGGGTTGTTAAAAGGCTGAGAGCCATTTTGGACTTCCTGAGATTTTTTGGAATATTTTATTCCTATTTGTGATACTCCCCTTTACTTGTGGCCATTCGTTTAGTTGTCACTGACAGACAACCTTTCACTCCTATCGCCGTGAACTTCCAAATCTACACTTGAAGCTCACTGCAGAAATTTGTCTGCAGATAGCACACATCCATTTAAGTCTGCGTAACGCTCCGGGTAAAGTGTTCCATGGAAAGCTGCAACCAAGTCGCAAAACCTTGGCCTGGATTTTTGCTCCCGGTTTCAGGTGGCAGAGTTGCGACTTTGCCTGGCTGCGCAAACCTGACCTGGGAGAAAGTGGCCCAGAGCGATGATGGAGGATGCTGGGTATGGTGGTGGGTTGGGCAGAAGGCCTACACTGGCGCTATATTGAAGTATTTTTAAAAAACAGAAAAGCATAAAACAGCCCTCCGGCCCTCACCCCTCCACACACTTCCCATACCCCATCCATGCCTCTGCTCCCAGCTCCCATGGCTCCTTACACCTTCCATGCCAACCTAGGCTCCTCTGCCCACCCCCCACTGCACCTCATACCCTCCATGTCAAGCTATGCCCCCGCCCACCCCCATGGTCCCTCACATCTTCTGTGCTAGCCTATGTCCCCCACCGCTGATGCCCCCATGTTCCTTTATAGCCCCTGTACTAACTTAGTGCCAACTCATGCCAACCCAAGCACCCCACCTATCACCCTTTGGCCTTAAACCTTCCATGCCAACTCACCCAACATTCACCATGGGCAGACCTCAGGACCCATGCTGAGATTAAATAAAATAAAGTTCCATGTGTCTATTGCAGGTCTTTTTAAAAATATTCTCATTCATAAAAAAATTGCTACATTTACTATGCTTCAGTGTGCTAGCACATGAAAGGGGGAGAGAGCATATCCTGCGTGGGGCACAGCCAGAGTGGGTTTTGGCAATTTGGTGCAAAGTGGGAATTTGGTGCATAGGGGACGAGGTGCTTTTTGCATTTTTTCCTTGCGATCCAACTTCTTAAATTTTCAGAGCATGGGTCTTGTCCTGCTGCAGCAGTAAAGACTACAAGGGAAAGGAATCACTGGTAACTAATGGGTAAGGTATTTACTACTTTAATCGCTTATAGTTTAAGGTCTTTTTGTGGTTTATAGTTTGCATATTCTACAGCAACGAGGATCAGGAAAGAAGGGCCATAGAGTAATTGACTTAAAAGGTTTCATTTAAAGGGATAAGTCATGACAGGAGAGCTCAAAGCCGTGGTGTGCTCCTCATGCTCCATGTGGGAAGCCGGGGACATTTCCACTGTCCGGGACCAGCATGTGTGCAGGAAGTGTGTCCAGCTGCAGCTCCTGGAAGCTCGGGTTTCAGAGCTGGAACAGCGGCTGGGGACACTGTAGAGCATCCCTGAGTCTGAGAGCATCGTGGAGATCATGTTCAGAGAGGTGGTCACACCGCAGTTGAAGGGACTTGAGGAAGGAAGGGAATGGGTGACCACCAGGCAGTCCGAGAGAAACAGGCAGGTAGTTCAGGAGTCCCCTAGGATCCTGCTCACAAATGGGTATTCCATTTTGGAGGCTGATGAGGGCGCTGGTTCCTTCAGGGAGTGCGGACAGAGCCAAGCTTCTGGCACCACAAGCAGCCTGTCTGTACAGGAGGGGAGGAAGAGCAATAGTAATAGGAGATTCTATAGTCAGGGGAACAGATAGGTGCTACTGTAACCATCAACATGGCTCCAGGATGGTGTGTTGCCTCCCTGGTGCCAGGGTCTGGGATGTCACTGAACGGCTGCAGGGCATCCTGAAGGGGGAAGGTGATAAGGCAGAGGTCATGGTACATGTTGGTACCAATGACATAGGTAGAAAGAAGGATGAGGTCTTGCATCAAGAATTCAGGGAGTTAGGCAGTAGATTAAAAAGCAAGACCTCTCGGGTTGTAATCTCTGGATTACTCCCAGTGCCACATGCTAGCGAGCTCAGAAATAGGAGAATAGTGCAGATGAATATGTGGCTTAAGAGTTGGTGCAGGAGGGAGGGTTTTAGATTCCTGGATCACTGGGACCGTTTCTGGGGAAGGCGGTACTTGTACAAGCGGAATGGTCTACATCTGAACCAGCGCGGGACTAACATCCTTGCGGGCGGGTTTGCTAGTGCTGTTGGGAGGAGTTTAAACTAATTCGGCAGGGGGAGGGGGACACAGAATGTTAGAAGAATAGGGACACATCATAATACAGTAAAACAGTCAAGTCAGAGGGAGTACAGCTGCATTAAGCTTCAAGGGAGTAAGGTAAGGCTGGATGGCCTCTACTTTAATGCCAGGAGTATTACAGGTAAAACGGATGAGTTAAGGGTGAGAATTGACACGTGGAATTGTGATATAGTAGCCATCACTGAGACATGGTTGAGGGAAGGGCATGATTGGCAGCTCAACATTCTGCGATATAGAATCTTCAGGTGAGACAGGGGAGGAGGTAAAAGAGGAGGAGGTGTTGCATTATTAGTTAAGGAGTCAGTTACTGCAGTAAGGAGAGATGATATCTTGGAGGGAGCATCGAATGAAGCTTTGTGGGTAGAACTTAGGAATAAAAAAGGGGCCTTCACATTGTTAGGTGTCTATTATAGACCCCCAGATAGCCAGTGGGAAATTGAGGAGCAAATATGTGCACAATTTGTGGAGGTGTGTAAAGACAATAACAACACGGTAATTAAGTTAGGTGATTTCAACTTTCCCATCATTAATTGGGATAGACATAGTGTTAAAGGCTTGGATGGAGTGGATTTCTTGAAATGGGTACAGGAGAACTTTTTAGATCAATATGTCGAGGGTCCAATAAGGGACGGTGCATTGCTGGACCTAATTCTGGGGAATGAAGCCGGACAGGTGGCTGAGGTGGCGGTGGGCGAGCATTTTAGCGATAGCGACCACAACGAGGTACAGTTTAAGTTTGTTATGGATAAAGAAATCGACAAGTTGCAAAAAAATGTTTTGGATTGGGGGAAAGTGGATTTTAGTAAAATAAGGCAGGATCTGGCCAAGGTAGACTGGGAACAGTTACTTGTGGAGAAATCTACAGAGGAGCAGTGGGGGGTGTTCAAAAAGGAAATGGGGAGGCTACTGGCTCAACATGTTCCCTCTAGGGTGATAGGAAGGAGTAACAAGCCCAGAGAACCATGGATGACCAGAGATATTCAGGTTACATGAGAAGGAAAAGAGAGGCTTTTAGCAGGTACAAGGGAAGCAAATCAGCAGAGTCAATAGTGGAGTACAGAAAGTGCAGGGTGGAGCTTAAGAAAGCAATTAGGAGAACAAAGAGGGGATGTGAGAAAGCTCTGGCTGGTAAAAGTAGGGAAAATCCCAAGATATTCTATAAGTATATCAATGGGAAGAGGATAACCAGGGAAAGAGTAGGGCCCATTCAGGACCAAGGGGGCAATCTATGGGTGGAACCAGAGGACATCGGTAGAGTGTTGAACGAATACTTCACATCGGTCTTCACCCAAGAGAATGAGGATGAAGGTATCGAGCTCAGGGAAAGAGACTGCGAGATTCATAAGCAAACTGATATAGAGAGTGACAAGGTATTGGAGGTGTTGGCAAGCGTAAAAGTGGACAAATCTCCAGGTCCAGATGATTTGTGTCTCAGACAGCTGAGGGAGGCAAGGGAGGAGATTGCAGGGGCTCTGAACCAAATTTTTAATTCCTTTCTGGCCACAGGGGAGGTGCCAGAGGACTGGAGAACAGCTAATGTGGTTCCGCTATTTAAGAAGGGCTGTAGAGATAAACCAGGGAACTACAGGCCAGTGAGTCTCACATCAATGGTAGGGAAACTATTGGAGAAAGTTCTGAGGGGAGCATCTATCTCCACTTGGAGAGGCAAGGTTTGATCAGGGATAGTCAGCATGGCTTAGTCAGAGGGAGGTCATGCTAACAAATTTGACTGAATTTTTTGAGGAGGTGACCAGGTGTGTAGATGAGGGCAGTGCAGTTGATGTAGTTTATAGGGATTTCATCAAAGCCTTTGACAAGGTCCCTCATGGGAGACTTATAAAGAAAGTAAATGCATATGGGATACAGGGTATTTTGATAAGCTGGATTCAAAATTGGCTCAGTTGTAGGAGGCAGAGGGTGATGACAGTGTCCAGTGAGGTACCACAGGGATCTGTGCTGGTTCCCCAATTATTTGTCATTTATATAAACGACATAGATGACTATGTGGGGGTAGGATTAGTAAGTTTGCAGATGACACAAAGATTGGCCGAGTGGTTAACAGTGAGGTTGAGTGTTTTGGGCTATAGGAAGATATAGACTGGATGGTCGAATGGGCAGATAAGTGGCAGATGGAATTTAACCCTGAAAAGTGTGAGGTGATACACTTTGGAAGGATTAATTTGACAAGAAAGTATTCAATGAACGGCATGACACTAGGAAGTCCTGAGGAGCAAAGGGACCTTGGTGTGTGTGTCCCTAGATCTCTGAAGGCAGAGGGGCATGTTATTGGGGTGGTGAAAAAGGCATATGGGACACTTGCCTTTATCAATCGAGGCATAGATTACAAAAGTAGGGAGGTTATGTTGGAGTTGTATAGAACCTTGGTGAGGCCACAGCTGGAGTACTGTGTGCAGTTCTGGTCGCCACATTATAGGAACGATGTGATTGGAGGGGGTGCAGAGGAGATTCACCAGGATGTTGCCTGGGATGAAACATTTAAGTTATGAAGAGAGGTTGGATAGATTTGGGTTGTTTTCATTGGAGCAGAGAAGACTGAGGGGCAACCTGATTGAGGTGTACAAGATTATGAGGGGAATGGACAGGGTGGATAGGGAGCAGCTGTTCCCCTTAGTTGAAGGGTCAGTCACAAGGGGGTATAAGTTCAAGGTGAGCGGCAGGAGGTTTGGGGGGATGTGAGGAAAAACCTTTTTACCCAGAGGGCGGTGACGGTCTGGAATGCGCTGCCTGGGAGGGTGGTGGAGGCGGGTTGCCTCACATCCTTAAAAAGTACCTGGATGAGCACTTGGCACATCATAACATTCAAGTCTATGGGCCAAGTGCTGGTAAATAGAATTAGGTAGGTAGGTCAGGTGCTTCTCAAGTGTCAGTGCAGACTCGATGGGCCAAAGGGCCTCTTCTGCACTGTGATTCTATGATTCTGTGATTCAACTGCATTATCCCTTATAACAACAAACATTTCATTCAATTGCATAATCCCTTATAAAAACAAGCATTGGAACTCATAGTCTCACTTCAAAGAGTCCATAACCATTTGGAGCTGTCAATTAAATGGTGAAGTGGCAGGCACCCTACTGTGATAATGGACAGCTGTGAAATCAGTCATGCAGAACTGATCCAGCATTGCTTTTCCTAAGGCTAAAGTCAACAGACATAGTGGGATACTAAGTAATGATTTGTTTTTTTTTAGCACTCCAGTTTCTGAAAGAGCTAAAGAGCAGGAGTTTTAAATGCCTCAACAGCTTGACAGCTCCCTTTTACAATTCCACTTGACACTTTTGACAGTTGTTTTTGACAGTTCCAATGAGTTTACACACTTTTTACGCACATTCATGCCTACTTTCAGCAACCCCAAAGGGCACTTTACATCTCCCAAGGGCACTTGACCTCTCCCAAAGGTGACCTGACCTCTCCCAAGGATGTCCTGGGACCATATCCAAAGGGGTATCTTACCTCTCCAGAAAGGTACTATGCAAAGAAATTCACAAAGCTCAGACCTGCTCCTATCAGGTCCAATCTGCGCATGTCAGATTTCAGACATATCTCACACAAAAATCACTCTTGAGTGGAGGCAGCTGCCTGATTTCTATGACCAGCCCCCTTCGCAAAATGCATGTGCGCAAATCCCAACCTGGATCCAATTCCCATCCCCTCCCAGCTTGAAAAAGGTAGGTGTCGTGTTTGGGTGTAGGACTTTTGGATTCATGCCTCTTCCACCATTGTCGCAGTGTCAGAAGGGCTCACTGTCAATGAGAAAGTCCAGGCCCTTACCTTTCACATAGGTTGGCGGATACTGATTCAATAGTGACCTTCAAAAGGGAATAAATGAAGAAGAAAAATATTTCAGGGATATGCAGAAAGAAAGGGAGAGTAGGACTAACTGGATTACTCTTCAAAAGACTCAACACAGACTTGATGGCTGAATGGCCTCCTTCTGTGCTTCATATTCTGTGAATCCAAGGACTTTTTTGTTGGGGGCCTGTGGCAGCCCTGCAGGAGTTCTGATGTAAGTTCATCGATCTGAAATGTTAACTTTCTTTCCTTTGCTCTCAGATGCATTCCCTGTTTCTGTTTCAGATTTCCATTATCTGCAGCATTTTTGCTTTCCTGTTAGGATTAAGCTGCCTTAAGTGTTGATTTTCCTGAAGGTATGTGGTCCAGCATTGTTTGCCTTTGGAGCAAGCCAACCTTATACAAGGGGCATCAAAGAGACGTTAGACCCCTTTAGGCCTAACACCTGTGTCAGATTGTGGGCCCCTGAATGCATATTTTGTCGACACCAATATGGCAGGTGACACACTTTCCACTCGAAAGATATACTTCCTGTTATGGCCTGGAAGCTTAGCTAGGTTTTTAGTACCTAAAATGTGGGTGTGACACCAATCAGTTTCGAAGCCATGAGAACCACACAGGGTGAAAAATCACTTACTGGCAGTTGACAACAAACAGAGGAGGCTGCCTGAATCACTCAAGTGAAAGATTAGAAATTAAAAACTCAGTAAAAACTAGACTGGAAAGCATTTTGTACAACATCTTTTCTTTGTTGGATTAACACAACACGATTGACAAACTGGTGCAAATCAATCACAATACTTTAGGCAGTTTAGGAGTTTAGAGCATTACCTCCCTTACTGCTCTCCAGTGCCTTACCTAGAGTTCAGTCTCCTGCCTGGCCTGACCTCTCTTTCTCTCTTTCCTTCTGCCGTCATCTGTTAAATTTCCATTGTCTTGTCTGAAGTCTGGAGGAAAGGAACAAGGAAAAAGGGGCAGTGAAGCAGGCAAGCAGCAGCCTAAACAAGCAATCACTTCACATCTTTCAGGAAGAGCTTTCAAATCATTTCATCTGAAAGTGCCAAAATCAACAAGAAAGTCAAATTTCTTCACCACCCCCACAAAATCTGCAAACAAAGCAAGAACAAGAAGGAATACTGAATGGCAAAAACGTTAAACTCAGAATGGAATAATTTCTTACCTGGGTGGTCAGATTGGTGATACAGTTCTTTTAAATTTCCTACATTATCTAACTTTCTCTCAAACTTAGAGCTGGACCTCGATTGGTAATAGATGGATCCCTCTTCCAGCCCATAAGCAAGGATCCCCAAATCTCCTTTTAACAGCAATAATAAATTAATGCCATGAACTTCCAACTTCCTCTGGTCCTCCAACCCAAAGATTATCCCACAGTTTTCCTGAGCCTTGGCCGTGACGCCCACTTGATCTTGTTATACCCGCAGTCCTGACTCCTGCTGCTCTCTGTACCTGTAGTCTTGGCTACTATTGAAGCCTTTATACCTGTTTTTAGATGATTTCTTTTCCTGGAGACCTGCCACCAAATTGTGAAACCGCCAACCCATTTCCTACCTCTGCCCAACACAGTTGCATCCACCAACCAGCAAAGGGAAGGTGGAACGTCTTGCCCAATACACTGATAATGTTAAGCAATCAGTTTGATGTCAGAGTGAAGCAAAGGCAAAGGGACTAACAATGGCAGTCACTAAAGTAAAAGCTGCATGGTAAGTATAACCAAATTGCTCCCCCTAACCCTGCAACATGCAATTATAAAATGTAATAGGTGCATGTAGTGATCGCCTAGCTGTGAAGGAACATAGGAACAGGAGTGAGCCATTCAGCCCTCGAGACTGCTCTGCCTTTCGGTTAGATCATGGTTGACCTCCACCTCAACTCCACCCACTTGTCCCAGCTCCATAATCCCTTGACAGCCCCTCCCAACAAAAGTCTAATCACCCAATTCCGAAAGCTTCAAATGTTCCAGGCATCAATAGCCTCCCGGGAACAGAATTCCAGATTCCCACTACTCTTTGCTTTGAGTTCATTTATAAACTGCTTGAGTTCCACAATCTAACAGCCTCTCTTGAATATCTGTTATTCTCTGCATTTCTTCCAAGGGTGTGACGCTTTCTCAGACCAGTGAAAGCTTTCCAAGTTCAGCAAAATGTTCCCAAACAGCCATTAAAAGCTTTGCACCTCCCTCCCTACATCTGAATAAATATGCTAATAGGATTTACAATATGAACTGCTTAAACCATGTATGTGACAGTTGTTCAAGCTGAATTGAACTCTTCAACAAATATTCTGAACAGGAATGTGTATTAGCTCGAATCAGAATATCTGTCCTCAGTGCTGACTGCTGACAGATTTCTCAAGGACCAAACAGTAGTTTGAGGTTGATGCAAAGTAATCATTTGTGACCATACTGAATGTCAATAAGGTCCAGCACACACTTATCTTCTTAGGCAGCCCCTCACAACCTGGGATGAGATGTATCCCGGGCTGTTGAGGGAGGGCAAGGGATAAGATATCAGGGTCCCTGGCAGTAATTTTCAAATCCTCTCTGGCCAGAAGTGAGCTGCCAGAGGACTGGAGGACTGCTAACGTTATCCCATTATTAAAAAAGGAAGGGATAGACCAGGAAATTACAAGCTAGTCAGTCCAGCGTCGGCGGTGAGGAATTTACTAGGGAGAATTCTGAGGGACAGAATATATTTGCACTTGGAGAGGCATGGATTTGTTAAAGGAAAGTCATGTTTCACAAGTTTGATCACATTTTTTGAGGAGGTAACCAGGAGTGTTGATGAAGGTAATGCATTTGATGTGGTCTACATGGACTTTAACAAGGCTTTTGATAAGGTCCCTCGTGGCAGACTGGTCAAGAAAGTAAGAGCCCAAGGGATCCAAGGCAAAGTGGCACAAAGTTGGATCCAAAATTGGCTGAGAGGCAGGAAGCAGAGGGAGATGGTAGAGGGCTGTTTCTGTGACTGGAAGTCTGTTTCCAGTGGGGTTCTGCAGGACTCGGTGCTGGGGCCCTTGCTGTTTGTGATGTACATAAATGATTTGGGCTTAAATATAGGGGGTAGGATCAAGAAGTTCGCGGATGACAGAAAAATTGGTAGGATGGTAAATAGTGAGGAGGATGGCCATAAACTGCAGGAGGATATCAATTGACTAGTCAGGTGGGCAGAGCTGGGGCAAATGGAATTCAGCCCGGAAAAGTGTGAGGTAATGCACTTGGGAGGGCTAATAAGGCAAGGGATTACACTATGAACGGTAGGACACTGGAGAGTACTGAAGATCAGAGGGACCTTGGTGTGCATATAGACAGATCCCTGAAGGGCAGGTAGGTAAGGTGGTTAAGAAGACACAGCTGGAGTACTGCGTGCAGTTCTGGTCACCACATTATAGGAAGGATGTGATTGCACTGGAGAGGGTGCAGAGGAGATTTACCAGGATGCTGCCTAAGATTATGAGGGGCATAAATAGGGTGGATAGGAAGGCACCTTTTTCCATTAGTGGAGAGGTCAATAACCATGGGGGATATATTAAAGGTAGGAGGTAGAAGGCTAAGAGAGGAGTTGAGGAGAAATTTTTTTCACCCGAAGTCTGGAACTCACTGCCTGAAAGGGTGGTTGAGTCAGAAGTTCTTGTAACATTTAAGAAGTATTTAGATATTCACTTGCATTGCCATAGCCTCCAGAGCTGTGTGCCAAGCGCTGGAAAATGGGATTAGTGTAGTGAGATCTTTGTTGATCGGCATGGACATGATGGGCTGAATGGCCTCTTTCTGTGCTGTAAAAGTCTATGAGTCTATGAGTAATCATGGATGAATTGCTTCCACCCTGGTAAATGGATTCTGGGATGGCTGATAAGTCCAATGGTCGGTCTGCAGACTCCGTCACATGGGGCAGGCGGTGCTTGAAGGTTTGCGTAGACCGGCTCTTTCAAGGTCTGGGCACTCCCTCCGACACCGTTCCCGATCAAATTTCTCAATGCTTTTGGTGTCTTCCCGAATGAGGCTTCTCCATTGTGGTCAGTTGCAAGCCAGGGTCGCCCATGAGTCTATGGGTGTGTTTGACCTCTTCAGGGACGCTTTGAGAACATCCCTAAAGCGTTTCCGCTCTCCTCCTGGGGAGTGTCCTGTCGCATCCGAGTTCTGAGTAGAACCCTATAAGGGAAATAATGTGCTCCAATCTGAGCTATACTACTATATATCTTACTGTTAGCTCCTGCACTTTATACAGTACATACCAAACAAAACAGAGCAATTCACTCCTGTCTGACACTGTACAGTTCAGTTCTGAAGAAGAGTCACATTGGGCTCAAAATGTTAACTCTGTTTCTCCCTCCACAGACACTGCCAACCCTGCTGCCTTTACCCAGCACCTTCTGTTTTTCAGATTTCCAGCATCTGCAGTATTTTGCTTTCATATTGCTGTGCAGCCCATGTCTGCCTCAACATCAGCTCCAGCATCACGCACGCCAAGTGAAAGGGAATGATTCACTTAATCAATCCAATACTGTTAGGCTGGGAGTTTTAGGATTTCAACCCAGTGACAACATCAACTTGTATATCCTTTCTTACTGTGTGTGTGAATGCTCAACACACTGATGCCACACTATTTTTTTTTTATGGAGACCTAACTCTCTCTAATTCTGAACTTGTTAGTATTAAATTAGAAACCTCATAAACAACTTATATTTATATAGTGCCTTTAACATCATGAAATGTCCCAAAGCGTTTCATAGGAGAGTAAATGAACAAAATAAGACTCTAAGCCATTTAAGGATATACAGTAGGTCAGAAAACCAAACACCTGCTGAAAAAGGAATGTCTTGTGAAGTGTATTAAAGGCAGAAAGAGAGAAGGAGAGGTGGGGAGATGTAGGGAATGAATTCCAGAGCTTGGTGTCTAGGCAACTGAAGGCACGGACACCAGTGGTGGAGCAATTACTTTAATGGGAATTCACAAAGGATTAGGATTAGAGGAGTGCAGATATCCTGGAGGGTTATGGGACTGGAGGAGATGGCAGAGGTGGGGAGGACTAAGGCCATGGAGGAATTTGGAAACAAGGGTGAGAATTTTAAAATCAAGATGTTGTTCGACTGGGAACCAACGTAGGTCAACGAGAACACGGATGATGAGGGAACGGAACTTGATGCAAGTTAGGACATGTACAGCAAAGTTCTGGATGACCACAAGTTTACAGAAGGTCGAATGTGGGAGAGCAGCCAGGAGTGCATTGAAATAGTCACGTCTAGAGGAAACAAGGACATAGATGAGGGTTTCAGCAGCAGATGAGCTGAGACAGGGGTGAAGTCAAGCAATGTTGTGCAGGCGGAAATAGGCAGTCTTATTAATGGTGCAAATATGAGGTCGGAAGCTCATCCCAGAATCAGATATGACACCAAGGTTGCGGACAGACAGGCTTAACCTCAGCCTGCTGCCAGGGACAGGGATGGAGGAAGGAGTCAGGAAGGGGGATGGAGTTGGTAGCTAGGGAACAGAGTTCGGAGCGGGAACCAAAAACAATGACTTCCCTTCACTCAGAGAGGCCACATGATGGTAGATGTGGGAAAGGGAATGTTGTCTCCTGAATTTGGGGTGAAGCACGTTGTTTGTGGAAATTACAGAGAGCCTTACAATCAAACTTCTGGGGGAGGACTTTCCCCTCGTCGCCCGGGTGGGCTCGGGATCGGCCGCGTGATGGTGTGTTGCCTGCGATCAGGCCCTGACCGCGATTTCACGCTGGCTGGCCAATTAATTGAGCGCTGAAGTGTGCGCACGTGTGTGGGTGCGCTCAGTAAAAACTCCCCGAAGGCACAGAGCTGCCTCAGGGAGCTGAAGATTTTTAACATTACAAAAAAAGATTTTAAAAATAAGGAAAACATGTCCCCAAATGTGACTCTGTACCGTGAACAGGGACGTGTGAAATATGAGTTTTAAAAATTTTTGTTGTTTTTTTTTTAGTCACTGTTCGAAACCTCATCCTGCCCGTGGAGGAGGTTTCGCAAAAAAATGCAAAGGCCACCTGGCCTATTCGCCCGCCTGCCAACTGTAAGATTGGCAGGGCAGCGAAAAATTCAATTTCATTAATTGATTAAGGGGCTTAATAGCCCTCTTAATCGTCAGCGGCTGCACTGCTGACTCTTGAGTGTGCCCGCTGACCGAAACATCAC
Source organism: Carcharodon carcharias (assembly GCF_017639515.1). Taxonomy (NCBI): domain Eukaryota; kingdom Metazoa; phylum Chordata; class Chondrichthyes; order Lamniformes; family Lamnidae; genus Carcharodon; species Carcharodon carcharias. The sequence goes on from NC_054484.1 coordinate 17,938,007, forward strand.
ACGAGTTTGCAACAATGTCGGGACTCTCCCCCACATGCCAAACCACAAATCCTGCCCATGGAGTACCTGAGGTTGAGTCCAGGAGGCTCAAATGGAAAAAAATGTCCCATTCCTCAGCACTAGTATGGGCACCAAATTCACACAAACCTCACATTAGGTTGTTGCAGGCTGCCCAATCATAAATATTTGACGTCCAAGCTGAAGACGGTCAATAAAAACAGTCTGCATACGACGAATAGACCATTTCTTATATCTAATTGCCCAGAAGTGCAACTCTTAGCATAAAACCCTTTTCCTGTCCAGTGATTTTCTTCATCAAAAATACAATGTTTTTAAGGTTACTAGCTGACTGAAGAGCTAGTTGTGTTCCTTCCATCTGTGCCCTGGTGAACAAAGACATAAAAGTGTCTGGTGTAAATGAAACACTTGTCAGAATTATTAAGCGGATTCAGTGGATTCAGTGTCAACCCACATGAGATGAACATGTCCATTATTTGATTTATCACCAAACAGTGCCATTCTCCTGCTTCTCACTCTAGTACATTTGTATTAACTCAGAGCTGTCTGTAAGCTGAGATAAAATGACTTGCTTTGAACTTCACTGCAATTCAGTTTCCGCTCGATGCAAATATTGAATGGAGCTGGCTTCACGACAGCAACTCTCCTGCCAAAACCTTGTAGATGTTATCGAATTGTTCTCAACGAAACTGAGCTACAGAGTATTATATGGAATCGAAAAGAAAGGTTCGCATTTATATAGCACTTTTCATGATCTCAGGGCCTCGCTTAAGCCAATGAAGTACTTGCGAAAGTTTGGTCACGGTTATAATGTTAGAATAGCACAGCAAGAGGTCATTTGTTTATGCTTCATCCGGCCTCCTCCCAGCCCTTTTGATCTAACCCTATCAACATATCCGTTCTCACCCCTATATTTATCTAGCACCCCCTTAAAGGCATCTATGCTATTTGCCTCAACTGCTCTCTGTCGTAGCACCTTATACATTCTAATCACTCCCTGGATAAAGAAATTTCTTCTGAATTCCCTACTGGATTTATTAGTGACTATCTTATATTTATGGCCCTAGTTTTGGTCTCCTCCGCAATTGTGCTATATTATTACAAAATAATTTAGGAACCATATTGTCATGCGCATGTATACATGTATATCCAGGATGCCACATCGTTCACTACTGCATTACAGCCTGCGTACTTTCCACCCCACTTGGAGAGAGGTGGGAAAATATATTCGTTAAAGTTCTGTGTCAAATAGTGTGGTTATTTCAGATTTCAAAACATAGCACTATGGCTGGGATTTTCCATGCCCGCCAGTGTTGGGTGTGTTCGGTGGCATGAGCCGACAATATGGCACGATTGGTTTTACTGTTGGCGTGAAACCAGTTCGCGATCGTCCACTCAGCCCGCCAATGGTGGGGCATGTTCTCCGCCATCGGACGTTGGGAACCTCCGAACGTATCGGCCTATCATTATTAGGCCTGCCCGCTGGAATCGTACCCCCCCCCCTCAACCCCCCCACCCCCCAACCAATGGATCGTCTGTCCACATCGGCGGGAAGGTACGCCGGTGTAGAACACGTCTTGATGAGTGTGACGTGCAGAAGGCGGGACTTTCCGTCAAGGCCTTGCTCACATCGCGGGCAAGCGAGGAGCAGAAGATGCTGGAGCCCGACACCAGCGGCACACTGGAGGAATGTCCATGGCGTGCTGGGTGGATTCTCATGGACATGGCTCTGCCGCAAAGCAGCTCACGGAAGGTGGAACGCTCACAATGGATGACAGTCGAGGGGGTAGGAGAGGAAGGGGTAAGATTGGCTGGGAAAGCAAGTGATATCAGAATGGGGTGAGGTGGGGAGAGGGAATGAAGGTGTCAGGATGGGGTGAGGTTGGGTGGTGGGGGGAGGAATGAAGGTGTTGGGAGGATGTTGGGAGTGGGGCAGAGAGAAAGGGGGCAGGAGGGGGGTAACAAGGGAGATTCCAGCAACTGGGGAGGCAGGCGTAAAGTGGCGGGGGTGGAAGGTACAAGGGAAGGAGTGTGGAGAGAGGAGGGTGTCCAGGGGTGGGAAGGGATACAGAGGGAGTAAGGCTGGAGGAAGAAGTAAGAGTGGGGGAAGGAGTCAGGAAGGGGGTAGGAGTAAGGCTGGAGGAAGCAATGGGGTCGGAGGAAGGAGTCGGGTGGAGGGACTATGGGTGGCGGAAGGGGTAAGGGTGGAGGAAGGTGTCAGGAAGGGGGAGGGACTAAGTGGAGGCGGGGGGAAGTCCAGGGATAGGGTGGGAGGACTGCAGAGGGGAGTGGGTCAAGGGGCTCCTGAGGGGAAGGTGTTCGGAGGGGGTTGTGGTGGCAGGGTGTTCCGGGCAGTGGGGGGGAGTCGTGGAAAGGGGTGTGGAATGGAGAGGGGGTGCAGAGGTGAAGAGTTGCAGGTGAATGTGCACAGGGGTCAGATAGGTCCATGTCTGCCTCCTGGGGAATGAACTGAGGGTGGGCATGGTATAGAGGAAGGGTGAAAATGACCAAGGGCAGATTGAGGCGGTGGGGGTGGGGGGGGTGGGGGTTGAGGTTTCGACGGTAGTGAGAGAAGGGATGGCAAGGGGATTGGTGGGGACCTGAAGGCAGACACGGACCCTGGAGTGGGAAGGAGGGTGTCAGGGAGGCGAATGTGGGTAGGGGTAGAATTTTCATGAAGGAAGGGAACGTACACATTCGCCTGGACATCCCTGAAGGAAAAGGGTTGTGGCTGGTAGGTAACAGAGGTGGAAGGTGGTGCCAGGGGGGTCAGCTGTGATGGGGGAAAGGAAATGGGTGACTGGGGGAGGGTAAACAATGGGGGAGAGAAAGTAAAACTGAATTAGCACCAAGCAGTTCAAATCGAAAGTGAAATGAGAGTCATGGTGGGCGAGATCAGGTGCTGCATGGGAGTGTGATCATTGGGTGGGTGGAGATGCAGGTCAGTTCAGATGGACAACTGAAAGCGAACCCCAGCAGGCAGCATTGAAAATGTTGAGGATATTGAGATGAGCGTGAAATGAAAAGGGTCTGCATGTGTGAGAGAGTGCTCACGTGAGCTTCTGAAAGGCCCTGCCACAGACACCTTTTTCCTTCCAGAATTTCTCATGGTCTGGTTGCTCCCTCTGCAGTGAAGGGTCTTCCAGGCTGCTTATTTCCACCTCTTCAATTGAGGAGGTGCCCTCTTGGCTGGAGATGAGGATGTGGATGGAGTTGAGGGACTGGCTGACTGAGGGTGTCGGTCGCTTGGCAGAGCTCCCTGTGAACCAAAGTCGAGATAATTAGTGCATAGCAGCAGAGTCAAAAGCAGAAGAGAGAACACTCACAGTTGCATTAAGGGAGGGATGATGTGGTGCAGGATAATCACGTGGGTGTTTGCCACTTACCTCACTGTTGCCACAAGCACAGTCCATGTCCACACCAGTCAGTGCAAAGGCACACTCCTCAAAGTGAGTGAGGGGCCTAATGTGGGCCTCTCCATGCCTGGTCTGGGAGCTCGCCCTGCTGACCTGATCAGGCTTCTCCTGCATAGGAACAGATGGAGAGAGTGTGAGCAGGACACATGGCACTGAGTAGAATGTTTGTGTGGTGAGCGGGGTCATGGACGGGATGGGGACACGAGTTCCAGAGGATATGACCCTCAGGGAGATGTGAGTGTGTGTGTGTGAGAGTTAGTGGTGTTGTCTTTTGAGGTGTGAGATCCCTGTGGATGCGTGATGGGTTTGTGCGTGTACTGAGTTGAGAGCGATGAGAAGAGTGGCTTACACTGGCGGAACGGATGAGACTATTCATCCTGTAGTGGCACTGGCTGGCTGTCCCCTTTTGCAGGGCACTGGCGCTGACCGCTGCTGTCACCTCCTCCCAAGCTTGATTGGTCACGTCACTGCCCATCCTGCGGCCAGAGCAGGGGTAGGGGACATCGCGGTGGGTCTCCACTGCATCCAAAAGGTGTTCCAGTGATGCCTTGCTAAACCTGGGGGCTGCAGACTTCTTGCCTTTCGTGGACATCTTCCATGCAGCAGTTATGGGCTGGAGGCGCTGAGATGTGGACTTTAAATCAAACGCCCGGCATGAAGAAGCAACGAGGTGATGGCAGACGAGCGAATGAGAACCCATCCACCATCGAGACGGTGTGTTTCCCGGGAATGCATAAATAATGTGGTGGGCTTGGGACGATACAGCGTGAAAACCCACCATTGCGGCCGACGGGTAAAATGTCATTTTACCCACCCGCTACCGCACTCAGTGCAAATGTGGGACATTTCCGCCCTGTGTCTAACCTGTCAAACCCTATCATAACCTTAAAGACTTTGATTAGGTCAATTTTCAGCCTTCTCTTTTCTACAGTAATGATCCCAGTCTGCTCAATCGCGTCTGAGGAGCAGGAAGGTTCCTTTGTGCACCTGAGCTCGTGCCAAGGCTGCCATTTCGGATCTTTGCCAGTGATGCCATTTTGATTGAACATCTGCTCTTGTTCCAAGAAGGAGACAGGAACTCAGGGCTTTTTGAGAGACTGCTGGTGCTTTGTGGATGGGGTGGAGGGGGGGGAGTCCACCTGGGTAGATTACCTCAGGTGGTCTGAATGACCTCCCATCTTGATATTTAGCTTGTGATTTTGTAAAAACAAGAAATGTTACTGATTTCACAGCTGGCTGAAAAAGCAATTTTGGCGTTTTTGATAATTAAACACTTACTTTTCCACCCAAAAAGCTTCTTCAAGGTTGTTGTTTTTTTTTCTCGATGGAGTATTTGAATCTTGAAATTCAAACATTGTTTTTTTTTTGCTGGGCTGAAGTTTCCTGAGGGATCATTTCAACTACTCACATCTTAGATGTCAGGACCAAGAACTCCCTCTCTACTTTCAGAGTGGAAGAAGACTGAGGTCAGGTATTTAACAGTATGGGGAAAACCTCCTGTAAGACAAAATAAATTAAAAGTGATTTTTTTTCTCTATAATCTCCCTAAAAATAATCATTCAATTTGAAGAGACAGCTCCCCGTACAGCTCTGTTTTATACATAAGAGTGTGCATGTTGTAATATGCACAGTGGGTGGTCTCTGAGTTAAGGGAAACCCAACCACAATGGACACCTTGTTATTCATGAGTATCTGCTGCATGTGGAAACCCTTTGGCTGTGGCCAAATTGTTCCGTGTATTCCTTTTAAATTTGTTCAAAAGGATGTGGGTATTAAGGACAAATATAATAATTATTGCCTATGTCTACTTGTGCTCAGGACATTGGTGTGAAACAATAGTAAGTGTGAGGAGCTCATGAATCCTTATCACTCAGATTGAGTGATCATCCGATCAGTTGTCTCTGCTGTTTCCCTGCCTTACACTAGCCCACTGGGACAAGTTCACCCCTGCCTGGGCCCTGAGCTTGCATCTTTCTCTAGTTTCACTCCTATCTCCCCTCATGCCTTCTCCAAACTCATCTTGCCCATGGGATCCACCTTGATCCCAGTAAACAAATGACCACCCAACTTCCTCTCCCGGTCCCCATGTTAGCCGATATTGCTAATGGTTCTGTCTCTTCAGGTGTTGTCCTTCTGTCCTTTAAATCTACCGTCATCACCCTTCTTCTCAAAATACCAGCCCCACTGTTCCTGCAAAACACCCTCCCATTTCCAACCTCCCTTTCCTCTCCAAAGTCCTTAACCGTGTTTTCACCCCCAAAATCCATGTTCATTTTGCCTGGAACTCCATGTCTGAATCCCTCCAATCAGGTTGCCCTCCCCCTCCCCCCATACCATAGTACAAAATCGGTCCTTACCACAGTCACAGACGACACACCATGCAACTGTGACAAAGGTAAGCTACTCCTTTCTCTTCCTTCTCAACTTATCTGGAACTTTTGACACCGTTGATCATACTATCTGACTCCCATGCCTTGACACTGTCATCCAGCTGGTTGGGACTGCACCTGCTGTTCCCATTCTTATCTATCTGATTGTAGCCAGAGTATCAGTTGCAATGCCTTCTTTTCATGCTCCCACTCTGTTAACACTGGTGCCCCACCCCCCCCCACCCCCCCAAGGATCTATGCTTTACCTCTCCCCATTCATCATCTACATCATCCGAAAACATGTTAGTTTACATATGCACGCTGATGACACCCAATTCTACCTCACCACCACCCCACTTGACTCCTCCCTTATTGCTAAATTATAAGGCTGCTTATCTGACATCCAGTAGAGGGTGAGCAGAAATTTCCTCTGATTAAATATTTGGAAGTATCTTGGGTCCAGCTACAGATTCTATTTCTTAGCTACGGACTCTATCCCTCTCCCTGGAAACTATCTGAGGCTGCACCAGACTGGTTCCAACCATTTTGTCATATTTTAACCAAGATGAGCTTCTGACCCCATATCTGTGGCATCAGTAAGACTGTGTTACCTCCCTAATATTGCTCGACTCCATCCCTGCTTCAGCTCTTCTGCTCTGAAACCCTCATATCCATGTTTTTGTCATCTCTAGACTTGACTATTCCAATGCACTCCTGGCTGACCTCCCACATTCTACCCTTTCTAAACCTGAGGTCATCTTTGTTTTCCAATCCCTCATGGCTTTGTCCCTCCCTGTCTTTATCTCTTTCAGCCCCATGACTCTCTGAGATATCTGTGCTCATCTAATTCTGGCTTCTTGAGCATCCTCTATTTTAATTGCTCCACAGTTGGTGGCCATGCCTTCAAGTGCCTATGCCCTAAGCTCTAGAATTCCCAGTTCTCTGCCTCTCCATCTCTCTTTCCTCCTTGAGACATGCCTTAGGACTTCCCTGTTTAACCAACTATTTGCTATCTGCTCTATTTTATCACCTAATGTGAGAAATTTTGCTTGAAAACACTTCTTCGAAGTGCCTTGGGGTGTCTTATTACATTGAATGTGCCATGTAAATACAGACTGTTGTTGTTGTTGACTCCAGTTGTTTTAGATCAGACCAGGTAGCAGCAGCAGCTTCCCTGAAGGTGGGGTTTAACCTGAAGGACATGCATGCATGAAGGTTTTACAATAATAATCCAGCAGGTTTTCTGGTAAATGATCAGATTTATTCAAGTCATAACCTCTGAGGTGCTAATCTCATACCATCGGCACTAATCCATTATGCAGTACCATTGTACATGTTAAGATTTTTCGCATTCCCTGCATCGCAAACAATGTTTAGAAAGGGGGTATTTAGAATTTCACTAAAACATGGTTGGAGGGGAAGCAGGCAGAAGTGAATGAAGGCTGACCCCCTCTGAGGTGCCCAGATTTCACTCACCTTCTAAGGCGTGGGTAAAACGCCTCAGAGTTTGTTAGGCCCATATTTGTTGGCTCTTCTCGAATTCCTCCGTCTTATCAGAATTGCACAGACAACTCCCCCAACCCCACCAAGGAATGCCCAGCTCTAGCTTTTTCCTGACGTGCTTTCAAAAGCAGCAGCAGCATGAGGGAGAAAGGATACAAAAATGCAGATAACCCAGTAAAACCTGCCAATACACAGATTGAAATGCAGCAACTATATTTTTCATATGCATTACCTCCAGCAGAAATCACTTTAACCGGGCTTCTTGAGCTGTCCAGCTCCTGTTATTTTCTTACAGCCTGAATAGCCAAGTAGTTATGGTACTGGGTTTATAACCCCAAGATCAAGAGTTCAAATCTCACAATGGCAAACTATGAAACTATGTAACTTCATCTGAAACAGATGGAAACGGGTTTGTACTCGAAAGAGTTACATACGCTCGACCATTTACATTGTAAACGGAGCCTGGACCAAGTCATAAGATTCAACATGGAGTCCCTAGAAGTGTATTCACATGTTAAAGTGAGGCTGGGTATGCCAGTAGCTTGAAGGCATGTTTCTTTAAAGGAATATAAGTTGCTCGTGCAAACAGCTTTCATACTATTATAGGTTTGGTAGCATCTGTGGAGAGAAAAAAACAGAGCTAATGTTAACATCAGAACCAGATCAGATGCTACCAGACCTGTTGATTATTTCTGGCATTTTCTGTTTTATTTCAGATTTCCAGCATCCACCATATTTTGCTTTAGTTTCAGAATATTCAGTATCCTTCTAAGACACCACAGGAGGCATCGGGCACATCTACAAGTGCATATGTAATCACGCTATGTTTGCAGGGTGCAAGAGCCTCATCCCTTTCCCTATGGAAAGGAGAGGTCAGCCTGGACAGGATACATAGCATTCACTGACAGTTCTACACCTGAAAAATCACCCAGTGGGAAACAAGCAGCCAGTGAATTGGCCTGAAGTGCAGAAGCTCAATTTCCAGTGGTACCTGTCTGCCAGTGAGGCTCCATGTCAACAGGGGACTCGCATTGCCAAAGCTACAGTGAGAAGTTAAGTGGGTGGTGTTTAACCTGTCAAAGCGGCAGGAGGTAGTTTAGCCTGATGACTTTTTTGATATTTAGTTGTGGCTCAGTTGGTCGCACCCTAGTGTCATAAGCAAAAGGCTGTTGGTTGAAGACCAACTTGACTGAAGAGACTTGAGCCTGCAATTGAGATTGACACTCCAGTACAGAACTAAGGGATGCTGCACTGTCAGATGTGCTGTCTGTCAGATGGGACATTACATTGAGGCCTTATCTAAACTCTCAAATGGACACAAATGCACTATTTTGAAGAAGTGCAAGGGAGTTCTAGTCAGGACTGCAGAGTGTTAGTGATATTTAACATGAATCAGCAGCAATCTGCTCTCTAATATGCTTTTACAAATGAGATTAGAAAGACACCTGACTCCAATCTACAATGAAAATATGACTACATCAATAATGGTTCTCACCATTACTTTCATGGTTTTTAGATATGCTGCTTCATTGGTGGCTTTTGATCAGGGATGAAAAGAATCTCCCTTTGTGTCAGTGAATGTGTGAAAAATTGATGTTGGATCCCACATTCATTTGTGGGAAGGTCTGGGAAGGTCTTGTGGGATCTCCCTGCAAGCTGGATGTTCTTACTTAATATTTTCTGCAGAAGTTGCCACATGGAAGCTTTAATCAGACTCTCAGTGGGGTTACATGGACTGCACATCTGTTGAAGACTGGACTCCAGAATTATGCAATGCAAGCAAGGGCTGACTATTTGACCACCAATGTAACCTTACCAGAAGCCTGAATGTCCAGACAGCTCCAATATGCTCAAGCCAGCAATGTGCTTCAGGGTGTCAGGAAGCATCCCTGCTGTCAGGGAGGTGGACTAAAAAATATTCAGCAATCATGCCAGCTCTTATTTTTAAAAATCCTTTTTACTCTTGTTTCTCAATGGAGTATATCCTCAATGTAACAAACTCTAGATATAAATTTATCATCTTAAGACGAAGGATTGCAATCTTGTTATAGCAAATACTTAACTCAATTTCCATTATAATAAATGATGTTGTCATAAATGTCATTATGACAACATCTCAATCTTCCAAATTCTGTCTTTTTTAAACATTAATTGTCTTGGGTGGTTGTGAGCTTCTTAAAGATTCTCTTAGGAATTGGACTGCTGCACATCGATGACACCAGGTTATGTTCCAGGAGCCGCTTGGCTCAGGATGGTGGGCAGACTGCCAAAGAGGGCAACTTGGTTTCACTCCTCAAACTGATGCACATTGGCTCCATCCATTTTACTGGACAGAAAAGAGCAGACAACGGGCTTCTCCAATCTGGGCAGACTTGTAATTCTCCAATCTGGGTAAGATTTAAGGGTATGTATATGGAGCACATGACCTTCTGCCCTAAACAGCCTCACCCACCAACCCCCTTCCCACCCCCCACCTCCACCACCAACCCCCCCCCCCCCCACACACACACACACACACACACACACACACACACACTTGAGATAAAACAGAAAATGCCGGAAATATACTCAACAGGTCTGATAGCATCTGATCTGTGACTTTTCAACAGTGTTGGTTTCTCTCTCCATGGACACTACCAGGCCTATGATGAAAGCTGGTTGCTCTAACAATTTACAGTCTTGTGTAAAGAACCATGCCTTCAAACAACCAACATACCCAGCCTCACTTTAACTTGTGAGTACACCTCAGAGGAGTCCATGTTGAATCTTATGACTTGGTTCAAGCTCTATCTACAATGCTTTGCTTGAGCATGGATAATTGGATGTAGGAAAATCACAGGAGCTGGACAGATCAAGAAGCCCAGTTAAGGCTCCTCCACCTTCCAAATGCACTGCCTTCCAATGACCAATTAAAAAGCCTTTTCTCCCCATCTCCAATATTTTGTATAATAATTTAAACAATTCAAAACAAATGAAATGTTTTTTTTTTCCTGAGTTGCTTGCAGGGGTCCTCTGGAGATTGATTATCAATTCCCAGAGACTCCAGAGCAATTCTTGAGGGTTGACAAACATAACAAGGTTCCCCACTGCCTGGGTCTACTTAGAAAATGGGAGCCTGTATTTAAACTTTACAAGGGTATGAGCTTGAATTCTCTGAGACATTCTTGGTTGGAAGCTTGGAGACACCTCTTTTGCAAATGTCATTTGCACATCGAGTTACTTTAAGTGTACAGCACACTAAACAGTTCAACTGCTCTATGTTGGTGTTTATGCTTCACACTAGTCTCTTGCCACCCTCCTTCATTTAATCCTTCCGTATAACTATGTGTTACTTTCTCCCTCATATGCTTATCGAGCTTCACTTCTATACATATATTTACTTCAACTATTCTTTCTCATGGTAATTTCCGCATTCTTACCATTCTTTGGGTAAAGATGTTTCCTTTGAAGTGTCTATTGGATTTATTCGTGATTATCTTATATTTCTGACCTTTCATTTTAGATTCCTTTAGTGAATCTTATGGAGGTGACAGGGGTCTAAGGCACCGCCTGCAGATGGCTAGACACCCAATCATCTCTCTATGGGATGGCCCGCCATATCTTGTGCCAATCAGGCACTTAACAGGACTGTGGTGGGTCATCACCCAGGATCAAGGACCTTGAGGACGCAAGTCCTGTCTGGCGAGAGCTGCAGGCCAATAAGAGGCAGGCAGCTCTTCCGTATTCACTGGTGCCACTGGGGTAGTGGGGGCTGCTGCCAGTTCTACACCCATCCAAGTCCTAGCATCGTCGCTGGATCCCAGACCACTAAGTGATAGCGGGAAGGGGGGGGTTCAGTGGGTGGGGGCCTTTAGCGAGGTTGGCAGCAAAGCCAAGTGAGTGGGTAGCAACCTGTCCCTCCACCTCCCCCACCGCTCCCAATGCTTGGTCTCTGAGTGCCTTGGAATGAGGTACCCTGCCCTGCAAGCAAACACACCAGGGTTTATTTGCTGTGCTCTTTGCATGGTGAGCCTCCCTGCCCGCTGCTCGATTAATGCCAGCGTCGGTGGGAAATGGCCTTAATGTGGGCATTAATTACCCACTCAGTTGGCAGTGAGGAGGAAAGGCCGTCCACTGGTCTTCCTACCTCGAACTTAATTAGGGTGGAGGCAGGGAGATGGCGGGGTTCCATCCGTCACTCTCCTGCCCAGTTAACTGCCCCCCATAATCACCCTGTGAGGCAATATTCTACCCCTCAGAAGTGGAAACATTTTCCCCACATCTACCATCAGGTCACCCTCAGTCATCTGTTTTCAAGAGAAAGAAAGACTAGTCTGTTCAACATTTCCTGATAAGTATATCCTCCCAGCTCTGATGCTATCCTTGTGAATCTTTTTGTGTGCCTTCATCAAGCTCTCTACCCTTTTTATAATATGGAGATTAGAACTGTGCACAATATTCCAACTGTGGTCTAATTAAGTAAAAGCAAAATACTGCAATGCTGGAAATCTGAAATAACAACAGAAATCGCTGGAAAAACTCAGCAGCATCTGTGGAGGGAGAAACAGAGTTAACGTTTCGAGTCCAATATGACTCTTAGTTCCAGCAGCAAAATATCCAGAGCAACAATGGAGTAAACCTAATGTTTAAGATGATAGATGGGGAGCCAATCAAGTGGTAAAAACAAAAAAAAACAAAAAAACTGCGGATGCTGGAAATCCAAAACAAAAACAGAATTACCTGGAAAAACTCAGCAGGTCTGGCAGCATCGGCGGAGAAGAAAAGAGTTGACGTTTCGAGTCCTCATGACCCTTCGACAGAACTTGAGTTCGAGTCCAGGAAAGAGCTGAAATATAAGCTGGTTTAAGGTGTGTGTGTGGGGGGCGGAGAGATAGAGAGACAGAGTGGTGGAGGGGGGGGTGTGGTTGTAGGGACAAACAAGCAGTGATAGAAGCAGATCATCAAAAGATGTCAACGACAATAGTACAATAGAACACATAGGTATTAAAGTTAAAGTTGGTGATATTATCTAAACGAATGTGCTAATTAAGAATGGATGGTAGGGCACTCAAGGTATAGCTCTAGTGGGGTTTTTTTTATAATGGAAATAGGTGGGAAAAGGAAAATCTTTATAATTTATTGGAAAATAAAAAGGAAGGGGAAACAGAAAGGAGGTGGGGATGGGGGAGGGAGCTCACGACCTAAAGTTGTTGAATTCAATATTCAGTCCGGAAGGCTGTAAAGTCCCTAGTCGGAAGATGAGGTGTTGTTCCTCCAGTTTGCGTTGGGCTTCACTGGAACAATGCAGCAAGCCAAGGACAGACATGTGGGCAAGAGAGCAGGGTGGAGTGTTAAAATGGCAAGCGACAGGGAGGTTTGGGTCATTCTTGCGGACAGACCGCAGGTGTTCTGCAAAGCGGTCGCCCAGTTTACGTTTGGTCTCTCCAATGTAGAGGAGACCACATTGGGAGCAACGAATGCAGTAGACTAAGTTGGGGGAAATGCAAGTGAAATGCTGCTTCACTTGAAAGGAGTGTTTGAGTCCTTGGACGGTGAGGAGAGAGGAAGTGAAGGGGCAGGTGTTGCATCTTTTGCGTGGGCATGGGGTTGTGCCATAGGAGGGGGTTGAGGAGTAGGGGGTGATGGAGGAGTGGACCAGGGTGTCCCGGAGGGAGCGATCCCTACGGAATGCCGATAAGGGGGGTGAAGGGAAGATGTGTTTGGTGGTGGCATCATGCTGGAGTTGGCGGAAATGGCGGATGATGATCCTTTGAATGCGGAGGCTGGTGGGGTGATAAGTGAGGACAAGGGGGACCCTATCATGTTTCTGAGAGGGAGGAGAAGGCGTGAGGGCGGATGCGCGGGAGATGGGCCGGACATGGTTGAGGGCCCTGTCAACGACCGTGGGTGGAAAACCTCGGTTAAGGAAGAAGGAGGACATGTCAGGGGAACTGTTTTTGAATGTAGCATCATCGGAACAGATGCGACGGAGGCGAAGGAACTGAGAGAATGGGATGGAGTCCTTACAGGAAGCGGGGTGTGAGGAGCTGTAGTCGAGATAGCTGTGGGAGTTGGTGGGTTTGTAATGGATATTGGTGGACAGTCTATCACCAGAGATTGAGACAGAGAGGTCAAGGAAGGGAAGGGAAGTGTCAGAGATGGACCAAGTGAAAATGATGGAGGGGTGGAGATTGGAAGCAAAATTAATAAATTTTTCCAAGTCCTGACGAGAGCATGAAGCGGCACCGAAGTAATCATCGATGTACCGGAGAAAGAGTTGTGGAAGGGGGCCGGAGTAGGACTGCAACAAGGAATGTTCCACATACCCCATAAAGAGATAGGCATAGCTGGGGCCCATGCGGGTACCCATTGCCACACCTTTTATTTGGAGGAAGTGAGAGGAATTGAAGGAGAAATTGTTCAGCGTGAGAACAAGTTCAGCCAGACGGAGGAGAATAGTGGTGGATGGGGATTGTTCGGGCCTCTGTTCGAGGAAGAAGCTAAGGGCCCTCAGACCATCCTGGTGGGGGATGGAGGTGTAGAGGGATTGGACGTCCATGGTGAAGAGGAAGCGGTAGGGGCCAGGGAACTGGAAATTGTTGATGTGACGTAAGGTGTCAGAGGAATCACGGATGTAGGTGGGAAGGGACTGGACAAGGGGAGAGAGAAGGGAGTCAAGATAACGAGAAATGAGTTCTGTGGGGCAGGAGCAAGCTGAGACGATCGGTCTACCGGGGCAGTTCTGTTTATGGATTTTGGGTAGGAGATAGAAGCGGGCCATCCGAGGTTGGGCGACTATCAGGTTGGAAGCTGTGGAAGGGAGATCCCCAGAGGAGATGAGGTCAGTGACAGTCCTGGAAACAGTGGCTTGATGTTCAGTGGTGGGGTCATGGTCCAGGGAGAGGTAGGAGGAAGTGTCCATGACCCCACCACTGAACATCAAGCCACTGTTTCCAGGACTGTCACTGACCTCATCTCCTCTGGGGATCTCCCTTCCACAGTTTCCAACCTGATAGTCGCCCAACCTCGGACGGCCCGCTTCTATCTCTTACCCAAAATCCATAAACAGAACTGCCCCGGTAGACCGATCGTCTCAGCTTGCTCCTGCCCCACAGAACTCATTTCTCGTTATCTTGACTCCCTTCTCTCTCCCCTTGTCCAGTCCCTTCCCACCTACATCCGTGATTCCTCTGACACCTTACGTCACATCAACAATTTCCAGTTCCCTGGCCCCTACCGCTTCCTCTTCACCATGGACGTCCAATCCCTCTACACCTCCATCCCCCACCAGGATGGTCTGAGGGCCCTTAGCTTCTTCCTCGAACAGAGGCCCGAACAATCCCCATCCACCACTACTCTCCTCCGTCTGGCTGAACTTGTTCTCACGCTGAACAATTTCTCCTTCAACTCCTCTCACTTCCTCCAAATAAAAGGTGTGGCTATGGGTACCCGCATGGGCCCCAGCTATGCCTGTCTCTTTATGGGGTATGTGGAACATTCCTTGTTGCAGTCCTACTCCGGCCCCCTTCCACAACTCTTTCTCCGGTACATCGATGATTACTTCGGTGCCGCTTCATGCTCTCGTCAGGACTTGGAAAAATTTATTAATTTTGCTTCCAATCTCCACCCCTCCATCATTTTCACTTGGTCCATCTCTGACACTTCCCTTCCCTTCCTTGACCTCTCTGTCTCAATCTCTGGTGATAGACTGTCCACCAATATCCATTACAAACCCATCGACTCCCACAGCTATCTCGACTACAGCTCCTCACACCCCGCTTCCTGTAAGGACTCCATCCCATTCTCTCAGTTCCTTCGCCTCCGTCGCATCTGTTCCGATGATGCTACATTCAAAAACAGTTCCTCTGACATGTCCTCCTTCTTCCTTAACCGAGGTTTTCCACCCACGGTCGTTGACAGGGCCCTCAACCATGTCCGGCCCATCTCCCGCGCATCCGCCCTCACGCCTTCTCCTCCCTCCCAGAAACATGATAGGGTCCCCCTTGTCCTCACTTATCACCCCACCAGCCTCCGCATTCAAAGGATCATCCTCCGCCATTTCCGCCAACTCCAGCATGATGCCACCACCAAACACATCTTCCCTTCACCCCCCTTATCGGCATTCCGTAGGGATCGCTCCCTCCAGGACCCTGGTCCACTCCTCCATCACCCCCTACTCCTCAACCCCCTCCTATGGCACAACCCCATGCCCACGCAAAAGATGCAACACCTGCCCCTTCACTTCCTCTCTCCTCACCGTCCAAGGACCCAAACACTCCTTTCAAGTGAAGCAGCATTTCACTTGCATTTCCCCCAACTTAGTCTACTGCATTCGTTGCTCCCAATGTGGTCTCCTCTACATTGGAGAGACCAAACATAAACTGGGCGACCGCTTTGCAGAACACCTGCGGTCTGTCTGCAAGAATGACCCAAACCTCCCTGTCGCTTGTCATTTTAACACTCCACCCTGCTCTCTTGCCCACATGTCTGTCCTTGGCTTGCTGCACTGTTCCAGTGAAGCCCAACGCAAACTGGAGGAACAACACCTCATCTTCCGACTAGGGACTTTACAGCCTTCCGGACTGAATATTGAATTCAACAACTTTAGGTCGTGAGCTCCCTCCCCCATCCCCACCTCCTTTCTGTTTCCCCCTTCCTTTTTTTTTCCCAATAAATTATAAAGATTTTCCTTTTCCCACCTATTTCCATTATAAAAAAACCCCACTAGAGCTATACCTTGAGTGCCCTACCATCCATTCTTAATTAGCACATTAGTTTAGATAATATCACCAACTTTAACTTTAACAACTATGTGTTCTATTGTACTATTGTCGTTGACATCTTTTGATGATCTGCTTCTATCACTGCTTGTTTGTCCCTACAACCACACCCCCCCCCTCCACCTCTCTGTCTCTCTATCTCTCCGCCCCCCACACACACACCTTAAACCAGCTTATATTTCAGCTCTTTCCTGGACTCGAACTCAAGTTCTGTCGAAGGGTCATGAGGACTCAAAACGTCAACTCTTTTCTTCTCCGCCGATGCTGCCAGACCTGCTGAGTTTTTCCAGGTAATTCTGTTTTTGTGTAGCCAATCAAGTGGGCTGTTTTATCCTGGATTGTCTTGAGCATCTTGACTGTTGTTGGAGCTGCACTCATCTAGGCAAGTGGAGAGTATTCCATCACACTCCTGACTTATGCCTTGGGGAAGCTTTGGGGAGTCAGTGGGTGAGATACTTGCTGCAGAATTCCCAGCCTCTGACCTGCTCTTGTAGCCACAGTTATTAATATGGCTAGTCCAGTTCAGTTTCTGGTCAATGGTAACACCCAGGATGTTGATAGTGGAGGATTTAGAAGTTGGTAATGCCATTGAATGTCTAGGGGACAGTTAGATTTACCCTTGTTGGAGATGATCATTGCCTGGCACTTATGTGGCATGAATGTTACTTGCCACTTATTAGTCCAAGCCTGAATATTGTCCAGGACTTGCTGCATTTGGACATGGGCTGCTTCAGTATCTGAGGAGTTGTGAATGGTGCTGAACATTGTGCAATCATCAGTGAACATCTCTACTTCTGGACTTATGATGATGAAAAGTCATTGATGAAGCAGCTAAAGTTGGTTGTGCCTAGGATAATACCCTGAGGAACTCCTGCAGCGATATTCTGGAGCCGAGATGATTGACCTCCAAAACCACAACCACCTTCTTTTGAGCTAGGTATGACTCCAACCAGCACAGAGTTTCCCCCTGATTCCCAATTACTTCAGTTTTTCCAAATCAGTCAGATGATGCCTTGATTTCAAGGCCAGTTACTCTCACTCTCACCTGACCTCTTGAGTTCAGCTCTTTTGCCCATGTTTGGACCAAGGCTGATTTACCAAATTTACCAGAATGATATCAGGGATGATACGGTCATGTAGAGAGATGAGAGAAACAGCAATTATTCCCTTTAATGTAGAGGGGGTTAAGGTGAGATTTAAAGGAGATGTTCAAGATTATGAGGAGTTTTGATGGAGTACATAGGAAGTGAGTGTTTCAGGGTCAGTAGAGTTGGTGACAAGAGGATATAGATTTAAGGTAATTGATAAAAAAAACAAAATGGCAGCTCATTAGATTGCACTGTTTGAAAGTGTGCTGGAAGCAGATTTAATAGTAACTTCCCATATAGAATTTGCAAAATACTTGAATGGAAAAAATTCCAGGGCTTTGAAGAAAGAGAATTGGACTAACTAGATAACTCTTTCAAAGAGCTGGCCCAAAGCACGATGAGCTGAATAGCTTCCTACTTTGCAGTATTGTCCTATGATTTTGGGAATCTGACAATGGTTATAAACTGTTCAAGCTTTCCTCAGCTGAAGTTTATGAAGTCATCTTGATGAGATTACTGCCATGTAATCACTTCCAGGTACCTATTGTATGCTATTATTTCTTCATGAGCATTGGTGTAAGGAAAATAAACAATGTTTTATTTCTCTTTTGAATCCCTGGCTGTAACAACATCTGATGGGATCCACACATGGAGCTCAGAAATAAAGTCACACCAAAGACCAGACTTTAACTCACAGAGGCTCAGCTGCTCTGGTGCAGCCTTCATCCAAACGGATGGAGGGACTCCACCCAAAATGTTAGCTATTCTTTTCCAGATGTTAACTAATCCACTGAGAGTTTCCAGAATTCTCTGTTTTTCTTTTAGACTTTTAATGTGCATTTTTCCCTTCTTTTTATCTCAACTACTCTGTCACCTGGTTAGCTGTTTCCTGTGTTAGCAAAGGAGGAGGCGTCTCATCAGGCGTTGATTGTGATTATTGATCAATCGTCTTGTTCTGAATAATCCTAAAGCTGTTTCTGTCCCCTCGCCTCTAAGTGACACCAAAGACTGAAGGACAATCTGGACCTTGTCCTGAAAACAACGTGCATGTATATAGTGCCTTTAAAGCAGTAAAACATCCTAAGGCACTTCACAGGAATGTTTTCCAAGCAACATTTGACACCAACCTGTGTAAGGAGACGTCCAGACAGGGTTTGGTCACAGAAGTAGGTCTAAAGGAGCATCTTATAGAATTATACAATCATGAGATGGTTACAGCAGAGAAAAAGGCCATTCAGTTCATCATGTCTGTGCTGGCTTTCTGCAGGAGCAACTCACCTAGTCCCACCAACCTCCCCCACACCTTTTCCCTGTAACCCTATGACTTTTCTCTCTTCTGGTCATTACCGTTTCTCTTTTGAAGACTTTGATTGAACCTACCTCCATCACACTCTCAGGCATTCCAGATCCTAACCACTTGCTGTGTAAAAATAATTGTTTCCTATTTTCCATTGCTTTAAATAGGTGTCCCCTGGTTCTCGATCCTTCTGCCAATAACAACAGTTTCCCCCCTATCTACTCTGTTCAGACCTCTCATGATGTTGTAGAAGGAAAGAGAGCTAGACAGGTTGAGAGGTTTAGGGAGGAAATTCTGGAGCTTGGTGTCCAGGCAGGTGAGGGCACCACAGCCAGTGGTGCAGTAAAGGAATACGGGGATGTACGAGAAGCCAGGATTAGAGGTGCAGAGATGTTGAGAGCTCGGAGGTTTGTAGAGTTGGAGGGGGTTACAGAAATAGGGTGGGGCATGGGGGAATTTGAAAACAAGGATGGGACTTTAAAATTGAGGAGACAACACATAGAATTCTGATTAATATGAAGGAACAAGCAAATTAGGGGAAGATTTACAGTATTGACCTTCTTCTGACCTTAATCGAATCCAAATCTGGAACTTCCTCTAACATAAATGGGAAAATAATGCTCTAATTCCACTTTGCGTAGATCTGGCTTTACTTCCTCGAATGTTCCCAATGGTGTCATCCCTCAGATCAGGCCATTTCCTCTTTCTTCAGTGGTGTAATGCAAGGCTTCTTTGGAAACAGCGATCAATTGCACCGGATCAGGAAGGAGCTAAGTGAAGTACAGCTTGGGCTCTTAACCCATTCTTGACAGCAGCACAGGGTCGACTATATTGTCTTAATAACATTTGAAGAATTCTGGCCTTATCAAGGTGTTGAGGAACAGAAATTTTCATCACTTTTTAAATGTAGCATCAGCATCAAAAGCCACTGCTGAGACACAGCTAGGTGTCTGCCCAAACGACTTACGTTTATATAGCCCAAAGCGGTTTACAGGAACAGAAGCAGACAAAATTTGACACTGGGGTAAAGAATTATTGGGCAGGTTAGCAAAAGCTTTAAGGAATGCCGTAAAAAAGATAGAGATATAGAGCGGTGGAGAAGCTTAAGGAGGGAAGCACAGGGTGGCAAATGTTGGACAGGTTAGGCTTGATCCACTGGAGTTTAGAAGAGTAAGAGGCGACTTGATTGAAACATGTAAGACCCTGGGGTCTTGACAGGGTGGATGTGAGGAGGTTGATTCCTCTTGTGGAAGAATCTAGAACTAGGGGTCACTGTTTAAAAATAAGGGGTGGCCCATTTAAGACAGGGATGGGAGAACTTTTTTCTCTCAGAAGGTGGGAATCTTTGGAACTCTCTTCCTCAAAAGGCAGTGGGAGCAGGGCCTTTGAATATTTTTAAGGCAGAGCTAGGTATATTCTTGATAAGCAAAGGGGTGAAAGGCTATCAGGGGTAGGCGAGAATGTGGAGGTGAGGTTATAATCAGATCATCAATGGTCTTATTGAGTGGGGGAGCAGGCTCAAGAGGCTGAGTGGCCTACTCCTGATCCTAATTCATATGTTTGTATGTTCATATGATCTAGATAGCTGAATCTTACAGCCAGCAAAATAGATCCCTGCTCTTCCATCAAACGGTGTTGGAGAGAGAAAGAGGCAGACAATGGTTATGGGCAGCTTTGAAGTCCATGACTGACAGCACATGTCCTCCAACCAGGAGGCTCAAAGCAGGCCCAAAAACCAGCCTCAGGTCAATTTCTTCAATAATTCAAGCCGATTCAGGCAACTGAATTTCAAACCTTTTGCCAGGCAGTGGTGAGGTCGCCACATATTAATATATCTGGGTTAGGGTGAAGCAATTCAAAGAGGATTTAAGACAACTGGCAAAAAAAACTCAAGGATGAGATGAGGAGAAATTGTTTTACACGACCTGTCGTTATGACCTGGAATGCTCTGCTGGAAAGAATGATGGAAGGAAATTCAAAGTAACTTTCGGGAGGGAATTGGATAGGTACGTAAAATGGAACAAGTAGCAGGACTCTTCTGCAAGAATATTGGGGGGGGAGGGGGTAGGATAGCTCTTTCAAAGGGCATGATGGGCCAAATGCCCTCCTTCTGTGTAAAATGCTTTGGGCTGGATTGTGCGTTCTTCAGCAGGGAGAGGGAGGCAGAACGATTTGTGGATATACAATCCAGCCCTTTCATTCTACGAATCTTGCTTCCACCCAGTATTCAATAGCTCTTGCTGGAAGTATGTGCATCGAGGCATTAGGTGAGAAAAGGATCAGATCAGCTATTACAGCTATTATACCCCATGTGGTCAAGACACTTGGGATCACTCATGTTCTTGGATGAACCATAGTGGTTTACTGTACTTGAAGGAGGCCATTCAGCCCAATGTGTCTGTGACAGACCATTGCCAGAGCAATCCAAAACTAATCTCATTGCCCTGCTTAGTAAGGATGAGTAGAAACATCAAAGTCAGGACTCAATGTCTTCAGGAGGGGTAGGCAGAAAAAAGATGGGGGGGAGGGAAGAAAAAAGTCACCCATAATAAAGTCAAAATGTACTAAGCAATATGATATATAATTTATAACCTATGTGAATGTTCAAAGTTGATCAAGCAAGAGACAAGTTCGGCTCAAAATAGTACATACGAACATATGAATCAAGAGCAGGATTAGGCCATTTGGCCCCTCAAGCTGGTTCCATCATCCAGTAAGATCATGGCTGATCTGATTGTTGCCTCAACTCCACATTCTGTCTACCGCCTATAACCTTTGACTCCCTTGTCAGTCAAAAATTTATCTACCTCTGCCTTAAAAATATTTATTGGTCCTGTCTCTATCGTTGTCTGGGGAAGAGAGTTCCAAAGATTCATGACCCTCTGAGAGAAAAATATTTCCTCTTATGTCAGTCTTAAATGGGAGACCCCTTATTTTTAAACAGTGTCCCCCAGTTCTAGTCTGTCCCACAAGGGGAAACATCCTTTCAGCATCCACCCTGTCAAGTCCCCTCAGGATCTTATATGTTCCAATGAGGTCACCTCTCATCCTTCTAAACTCCAATGGATACAGGCCCACCCTGTCCAAGATAACCCACCCACCCACCACCCCCCACCACCCACCCCCCCCCAAACCATCCCTGCCATCGCAGGTATCAGCTGAGTGAATCTTTTCTAATCTGCTTCTAACGCATTTACATCCTTTCTTAAATAAGGAAAGCAAAACTGTACACCGCACTCTAGATCTGGTCTCACCAAGGCCGTGTGTAACCATAGCAATACTTCCATAATTTTATATTCCATTGCCCTTGCAATAAACAAAAACATTCCATTTGCCTTCCTAAGCACGTGCTGTACCCGCATACTAACTTTTCCTGATTTCATGTATCGGGACACCCAGATCCCTCTGTACCTCAGAGTTCTGCAATCTCTCTCCATTAATATGCTGCCTTTCCATTCTTCCTTCCAAAGTGGGCAAGTTCACATTTTCCCACATTATACTCCATCTGCCAAATTTTTGTCCACTCATTTAACCTGCCTGTATCCCTTTGTAGGCTCTTTGGCCAGATTTTTTTCCTTGTTGGGCGGGCTTGGTGGGAGCGGGCGGGGTGGTCGGGAAGCTGACCGCTGCCCGCGATCTGCTTTGCTCAACGATTTCACACTGGCGGGTCTATTAAGGCCCACCTATGTTTGGATTGCCAGCGGCAGCGCTGAGTGCTACCTGTGTGGGTGGGGTGTGGAGGGAGAGCGAGCCTGGAGCACAGTTCGCGCATGCGCGCTAAAGAGTGCTTCAATATCCCTGAGGCACAGAGCTGCCTCAGGGACATTGAAGTGCTTTTAAAAAAAAATTAGTAAAGACAGTAGAAATTTTAAAAAAACATGTCTCCTCACGTGAATCTGTCACATGATCTGGGACATCATGTCTTTAATACAAAAATAAAGTTTTTAGTTAATGTTTATTTGCTTTAGGAAACCTCATTCCGCTCATGGATGAGGTTTCCTAAGAAATGTAGAGGCTGCTTGGCCTTTTCGCCTATTCCCCAACTGTAAGGTTTATTAATTAGCTTGTTAATGGCCTTAATGGGTCTTTCAATTATTGGCAGGCATGCAATAATTATGGTGCATGCCCGCCAATCGAAATATCGAAATATGTACGATGACATTGGGACACATGCCTGATGTCATTGCGCGTCATATGACATTTGGGCGTGTCAGGCAAGTGTCCTTACGCCAAACAAAAAATTCTTCGCCTTATGTCCTCTCCACAACTTTCTTTCCTATCTACCTTTGTGTCATCAGCAAATTTAGCAACCATACATCCAGTCCCTTCATCCAAGTCATTGATATAAATTGTAAATAGTTGAGATCCCAGCTCTGATCCATGTGTTGCTTTACTCACCATCTCCTGCTAACCTGAAAATGACCCATTTATGCCTTCTCTCTGCTTCCTGTTAGCTAACCAATCCTCTACCCATGCTAATATGTTATGCCCCACACCATGAGCTCTTATTTTGCATAGTAACCTTTGATGTGACACCTTGTCAAATGCCTTCTGGAAATCTAAGTACAGCATATCCATGGGTTCTACTTTATCCATGTTACGTATTACTTCCTCAAAGAACTCTAATAAGTTAATCAAACATGATTTCCCTTTCACAAAACCATCTTGACTCTGCCTGATTGCATTGAGATTTTCTGAGTGCCCCGCTGTAATCCTCTTAAAAATTGACTCCAGCAATTTCCCAATGACAGATTTTAAGCTAACTGGCCTGTATTTTCCTGCTTTCTGTCTCATCTTTTAGAATAGAAGAGTCACGTATGCTATTTTCCCATCTGATGGGACCTTTCCAGAATCTAGGGAATTTAGGAAAATTAAAGCCATGGTATCTATGTTCTCAACAGCCATTTCTTTTAAGACCCTAGGAAAATTTCTGTCAGGAGCTGCGGACTTGCCAGCTTTTAGTTCTAATAATTTTCTCAGTTTCTTTCCCTGATGATTGTAATTGTTTTAAGTTCCTTGCTCCCTTTCACCTCCTGATTCACTATTATTTCTGGGATGTTATATGTATCCTCTACAATGAAGATAGACACAAAATATCTGTTCAATTCATTATCATTTTCTCATCTTCCATTATTAATTGTCCAAACCACTCTCTAGCTGACCAACACTCACTTTACTTACTCTTTTCATTTTTAAATACCTGTAGAAACTCTTACCATTGTTTTTTTTTACTTCCAGCTAGCTTCCTCTCATACTCTAATTTCTCCCTCGTTATTAATCTTTTAGCATTCTTTGCTGTTCCTTATATCCTCTCCAATCATCTGACCTGCCATGCAGCTTCTTTAGTTAACCACAGTTGGTGTGTCGTTCCTTTAGTGTCTTTCTTTGTCACTGGGATGTATCTTTTCCGAGTATTCTAAAATATCTTCTTAACTGTCTCTGCTCACCTATTCCTTAACCTAATTTCCCAGTTCACTTTAGCCACCTCTGTCTTCATGCCCTCATAATTGCCCTTATTCAATTTTAAAACGCTAGTCTTTGATCCACTTCTCTCTGCCTCAAACTGAAGTGAAATTCAATCATATTACGATCACTGCTACCTAGAGGCACCTTCACTATGAGGTCATTAATTACTCTTGTCTCCTTACGCATTACCAGATCGGGTATAGCCTGCCTTCTAGTTGGTTTTAAAACATACTGCGCTAAGAACCTGTCCCAAAAACACTCAATGAATGCATCAGCCAGGCTACCTTTGCCAGTCTGACTTGTCCAATCTATATGTAGATTAAAATCACTCATTATTACTGCCGTACCTTTCTCACAAGACCCCATTATTTCTTCCTGTATATCACGTCCTGCAATGTGGTTACTGTTAGGAGGCCTTTAAGTCACTCCCACAAGTGACTTTTTATCTTTACTACTTCTCATCTCTACCCAAAATGACTCTCCATCTTGATCTACAGAACGAAGGTCATCTTTCTCTTTTGTACCAATGCCATCCTTAATTAACAGAGCAACGCTCAATGTTTTCCTAGCTTCTTGTCTGTCCTAAACGTCATGTAGCCTTAAATATCCAGGTCCTGCAGCTATGTGTCTGAAATAGCTATCAGATCATATATGTTTATTTCTATTTGTGCTGTTAATTCATCTGTTTTGTTACAAATGCTATGTACATTCAGATACAGACTGTTTAGTTCTGACCTTTTACTTTATTTGTAACCTCTAGCCTTATCTGCTGGTGCACTCTTAGGTTTGGACATTGTGCTCTGATCATCATTTTCTTTATTGTTCTCCAATCTTGTCTTCTCCATTTAATTTATCACATCTTCCCAAACTTGATCCCTTTCCCCACTATTTAATTTAAAGCCCTTTTTACTGCCCCATTTATATGACTTGCCAGAACACTCGTCTCAGCATTGTTCAGGTGAAACCATCTCAATGGTACAACTCCCACTTTCCCCAGATCTAGTGGCAGTGCCTCCTGAATCAAAACCCATTTCCCCCACAACAATCTTTGAGCCACATTAACTTTCTAATCTGATTTACCAACGCCAATTTGTTCATGCCTGAAGTAGCAATCCAAAGATTGTTACCTTTGAGCTTCTGCTTTTTAAATTTAGCCCCTAACTGCTCTTAGTCCCTTAGAAGAACCTCTTTCCTCATTCTACCTATGTCATTAGCACCTATGTGGACCATGACCACTGGGATCCTTCCTCTCTCACTGTAGGTTCCTCTCTAGCCCAGAGCAGATGTCCCAAACCCTGGCACTGGGCAGGGAATATAGCTGTCCAGATTCCCACTCTCAGCTGCAGAGAGCTATGACTAACCCCTGATGAAACTGTCCCCAACTACCACCACATTTCTATTAACTCCACCCAGCCTACCCCCACACCACCCTCCCCCACGCCCGCTTGAAAGGCTTCTTGTAGCATGGTGTCATGGTCAGTTTGCTCATTCACCCTGCAGCCATAACTTTCATCCAAACACACTGCACCAACCTCAAACCTGTTGGATAATAGCAAAGGCTGAGGCTCCTCCACTTCTACCTTCTGGGTCCCCATACTTGCCTCACTCGTAGTCATACCCTCTGTCCCTGACCAAATCAGAAGACCCTATCCGAAGGGGGTGTGACTGCCTCCTGGTACAAAGTGTTCAGGTAACTTGCCCCCTCCCTGATGCATCACAGTGTCTGCAGCTCAGCCTCCAGATCAATGACTCTGAGCTGAAGCACCTCAAGCCGCAGACACTTACTGCAGATGTGATTGCCCTGGATCACCCCGGTGTCTAGGTACTCCTACATTCTGCAGGTGCAACACATCACCTGCCCTGCCATCTTCATTATATGTTAATTAATTTAATCTTAATGAGTTTCTAATTAATAAACACTTCTACTCCTAATAAATGTTACTACTGCTAGTAAACCTTCCCACAACTAATAAAACTTTACAATTACTAATAAATTACACAAGTTAAAGATAACCAAGCAAAATATTCACTAGCCAATCACTTATCAGTTTTCCTGTGATGTCACAATCTGATTTCTCTTAGAAAGTGGCGTCTTCTCTCTGGAGCTACAACTGGACTGGATTGGATAGTTCTTCTAGGTGGTGGTTACTGCCTCTAGGTCCCCTTTTCACCCACAATTTAGGTGGTGATTACTGTCTCTAGTTTAGGTGGTGGTTACTGCCTCCGGGTCCTCTTTTCACCCATTTTGAGCTTCCATTTTAAAACTCTTATCCTCGTGTTTAAGTCCAACAGGACCTGAGCTCTGAAATTCCCTCCCTAAACCTTTCTGCTATTCTACCTCTCTCTCCTCCTTAAAAACTGCCTCCTTGACCAGGCTTTTGGCCACCTGTCCTAACATCTTTGGCGGTGTCAATTTTTTTCCAATTACATTTTGAAGTGCTTTATTGGACCACTTTACTGTACTAAAGTTGCTATATAAATGTAACTTGTAATTTGGGGAACATACAAAACTAAACGGAGTTTTTAAGGTTAAATGGAAAGAGACAGAAATAAATCTTATTGCCTCAGTTATAACACGGTGTGTCACTTCAATTCTTAGCAATTACTTAGGAAAAGGCAAAATGAAAGGTGATTCACATACTCTGGCATTAAAACAATGTGTTCAGTTCACAGGAAGAGCTATTAGCTCCTGCCATTCGGCTGAAGGGGAAGGGAGTGATTGAGATCGGAAGGCAGCCTTCCTCTGCCATAGTCACCAGTGCAATGAATACCTGCTGCAGGAAGTGGCACTGTGGGAGATTGTGCAGCCTAGTGAGTAACATGGAACAGGCTAAAGAATAGTTTTCAGGAGGGGCACTGTGGGAATAGATTGAGGATGACCGATTGTGACGTGAGAATGTCAAGTCATTAAACTTAATAAGTCAGCTTCTTGATCATATTGGCTACTCACTTTGTGTGAACACGGAGGATCTAATAATGGAAAATTCTATGGTAGGAGCCCACAGATGAGGTAAATAGCGTATAACCGGTGTAGCATATGAAGCTTGCACATGTTGGGCAGTTCTTTCCTCTCTGATGCACTACAGTCTCAATAATGTAGCTCAATCCCTTTGGAGTGTGGCTCCCCATAGGAACACACACACACACACACACACACACACACACACACATGCCCCTCCATCTCCCCCCCACCCCCCTCTCCCTCAGGGTCTTAAAAGAGTTGGCTAATGAGGTGGTAGATACATTGATGTTAATTTATCAGAATTCCCTGGATTCTGGAAAGGTTCCATCAGACTGGAAGGTAGCAAATATAATCCCTCTATTCACGAAGGGAGGGAGGCAGAAAACAGGAAGCTATAGGCCAGTTAGCTTGTCATCTGTTGTGTGGAAGGTGTTAGAGTCAATCATTAAAGAGGTTATAGCAGAGCACTTAGAAAAATTCAATGTAATCAGG
Source organism: Carcharodon carcharias (assembly GCF_017639515.1). Classification (NCBI taxonomy): domain Eukaryota; kingdom Metazoa; phylum Chordata; class Chondrichthyes; order Lamniformes; family Lamnidae; genus Carcharodon; species Carcharodon carcharias. The sequence goes on from NC_054484.1 coordinate 17,965,377, forward strand.
AAGAGTCAGTTTTCTGAAAGGGAAATCATGTTTTACTAACTTATTATAGTTCTTTGAAGGGATAATATGTGCTGTAGATAAGGGGAGCAAGTAGACGTGCTGTACTTGGATTTGCAGAAGGCATTTGATAAGGCACCACATCAAAGGTTATTGGAGGAAATAACAGCTCATGGTGTAGGGGGTAACATGGATAGAGGTTTGGCTGGCTGGCAGAAAACAGATTATACATCAATGGCTCTTTGTCTGATTGGCAGGATGTGAATAGTGGGGTCCTGCAGGGGTCTGTGCTGGGCCTCAACTTTTTACAATTTACATCAATGACTTAGATGAAGGGATTGAAGGCATGGTAGCTAAATTTGCAGGTGACACAAAGATAGGTAGGAAAGTATGTTGTGAAGAAGACTTAAAGAGTTTGCAGACGGATATAGATAAATTGAGTGAATGGGTAAAAATATGACAGAATATAAGGTGGGAAAATGTGAAGTTGTTCACTTTGGCAACAAAGCAGAATATTATTTAAATGGAGAGCAACTGCAGAATTCTGAAGTGCAGAGGGATCTAGATGTTATAGTGCATGAGTCACAAAAAATTAGTATGCAGGTAAAGCATATAATCAAGAAGGCTAATCGAATATTATCCTTTATTATGAGAGGAATTGAACATAAAAGTAAGGATGCTATGCTTCAGTTATACAGGACATTGATGAGACTGCATTATAATACTGTATGTAGTTTTGGTCTCCTTATTTAAGGAAGGTTGTAAATGTATTGGAGGCAGTTCAGAGGAGGTTTACTAGATTGCTACCTGGAATGAGTGGGTTGTCTTATGAGGATAGGTTGGACAGGCTGGGCTAAACTGGAGTTTATAAGAGTGAGGGGTGACTTAATCGAAGTATATAAGGTCCTGAACAGTCTTGACAAGGTGGACATGGAAAGGATGTTTCCTCTTGTGGGTGAGTCCAAACTAGGGGCACTGTTCTAAAATGAGGGGTTTCCCTTTTAGGGAACAGGTGAGGAGAAACCTTTCCTCCGAGGTTTTTGCAACTTTGGAACTCTGCCTCAGAAGGTGGTGGAGGCAGGGTCATTGAATATTTTTAAGGCAGAGGTAGGTAGATTCTTGTTAGGCAAGGGAATCAAAGGTTATCGGGGGTAGATGGGAATGTGGAATTCAAAACAGAAACAGAGCAGCCATGATCTTTTTAATGGCAGAACAGGCTCGAGGGGCTGAATGGCCTGCTTTTGCTCCTGCTTCATATGTTTGCATGTTCATAAGCACACACACACAAACATTCATTGGTCTATATACCTAAAATGTATTCTAACATAGAATCATCTATCATAGAAGGAGGCCCTTCAGCCTATTGTGCCAGTGTCAGCTTTCTGAAAGACCTATCCAATTAGTCCCACCCGCTCCCCTGCACCCCTGCTCTTTCCCCATTGCTCTATAAACTGTTTTCCCTCCAAGTGTTTAATCAATTTCATTCTGAAAATTACTATTGAATCTGCTTCCACCAGCCTTTTAGGCAGCACTTTCCAGATGACAACATGCTGCATTAAAAAAATTTTCCTCACCCTCCTTGCCTTTTTGCCAATGATCTTAAATCTATGCCTCCTGATGGAAACATGTTCTCCCTATCGTCTCTAACAAAATCCTTTCTCACTGACTTCCTTCCCTAATGTATTTTAGTGCACTTATGTCTGCATGGAGTTGAGGGACAGTGGGCAATCAGCCACTAAAGCTCTTTCTACTCTTTCTGAACAATGCACGTCACCCTGTCCTCACTCCCCCACTGCTCTATCAGCATGACATTTCAAATTGCCGCACATTAAATGTGGCCTCTCCGAGAGGGATTGCCAACTTAGTGCCAATTAGTGCTGTTATCAAGCTATACACTTGAGTCCACTAGGAAATGGGTGGAGATCACTAGGATTTATTTCCCATTAGACTTTTCTAAGCAACGGGGAGAAAGGGAAAGAGAGAAAAGGCCTTCAACCCAACTGTAAGGACTGGCTTGCGATCTGAGTTTTACAGATAAAAAAAAATTGTGACACCAGTGACTAAATTCACTGCTGTCCTTGGTATCTTTATTAACAAAAACAACGGTTCTTTACTTAAGGTCGAGTCTTTGAAGTTGAAGTCAAATGTCAAGGAAAGCCTTGGACAATCAATTTGCAGAATATTTGTCTCTCCACAGAGCCTATTGCAAGATTTATTTTGCTCACAAAAGCTCCAAGTATTGCACTGGCGACCATGCACTGTGTGGGACTGCTGCATTTGGTAGCCATGGGATCCGAGGGAGTCAGCTGAACAGCTTTTAAAGGACTGACTTAATTTGTGCGACATTTTACTTCCAGCAGCTCCTTTTTTGCTTCCCTCTTCCTCAAGGCGTTGACCCAGACATACAGTTCCACGGACACTGATAATCCACTTCACCTCATATAAATGGCCATTCTTCATGGTAACAGAGGCTGGGGTTTCACTGGCACGTTGAGGTTCCTGACATCAGGACCCTTTGCAGGCCCTGAGCTTGCGAGGTCAGTGGCGGGATTACAGTGGCAATTTTACCAGGGGGGAATAATGCAATCCAGCCCCTATGATGCTCACCAGTCATGGAAGCCCTCAGGCATTCTCCTTCTTGAGGGACACTTGGGTGTGAACGTTGCCATGGAAGAGAGGCAGGCAGTTAGATCTAACAGCCCCCTGCATAGCTTGCTGCATGGACATGTTAATGGCCATCTTGGCCAGGCCCAGGAGCAAACTCTTTTGATTTGCACAACCACCAATCCACACCGGGTGCCAAAGATCAGGAGGATGTGGTTGAAGTGCAGCCAAAAATTGGGGCACAGCCTCTTAAAATAATAAAAGCGGGGCTAAAACCTCGTACCATCTATGTAAATGGAACGCGGGCATCTCAAGGCCCCAAAAATTACAGGCGGCCTGGAACTGCGAACTGACTTAATCTACGGTTGTATGGGACTGTTGTAAGCAACACCCTTAACACCAGATCCCTGGTGGAAAAGGGAACGACTCCCACTAGAGAGCCCTCCACTGGGGACCTCTGCCAGTTCTGGGCAGAATGGCACAGCGTGTCCGGGCGTTTGACAGGGGTGAGGAAGTGTAGGGTGTGCAGCAGCAGCCCCTACAGGAAACCCCTCTGCGCAGGGTGAAAAGGGAATTTCTGTGAGATGGTTCCGATTGTAATGCTGGTTGTAGTGCTGCAGGTTTCAGGACCTGAGGCCAGTGTGGAATTCCACCTGAACTGGGGTCAACTCATCCAGCGCATGCTTGAGCCGCCCCGACATGACGGGTACAGATGGGGCTGAGCACCACGGTTTTAAGGCTGTGGGTGGTGTTTGCCGCGAGCTGGATGTCGACTGACGATTGACCTGCAAGGTCATTGGCACCATCCAGCCCATCCCTCTGCCATCCTCTGGTAATCCCAGCAGCCCGAGCTAGCTTCATGCTAGCCACATGCAGGTGCAGATTCCTGAGTAGCGGCTGTCTGACAAAAGCTGCTACTCCTGAAGAGAGAGAGCTCTGGTGTTGGCAGCCATGTTCCAGACTTTGATTAGGTCCTGGTAAAAGACAGGCCAACTCCTGCAAAGAGGCATGGAGACCCCTCAGGCCTATGATCAAGAGCTGCATATCATAATTGAAGTCATGCACCCGGTGGAAGAAATACGTCGCCAGAGCACACATTGGGGAGGGGGGGAGCTTGACATAAAGGTGCCGCTGCAGGGTCTTGAGACAGAAAGTTGCCACTTGGCTGCAAAGGCACACCAGTGCCTGACCACCCTCCCTAAGTGGGAGATACAGTACCTCAGCAGCAATCCAGTGCATCCTTTTGTCCCAGAAGAAGCCAGTAAGGTTCTTCTATATCTTGGTGATAAGCTCCAATGGAGGAGCCAAGTGACCAACCAGTACCATGGCATTACAGCAATCAGTTGCTTTATGACCAATGCTCGGCCCCTGTAGGATAACACTCGGAGCAGTCCTGTCTAGCGCCCTTGGCAAGTGGTGACTTTGGCTTCCAGTACTTGCTGGCCAGGACATCTGAGAGGGCAGACAGGTCTTCGGTTTAGTGTCTCATCTGAAAGTGGTACCTCTGGCAGTGCAGCATTCCCTCAGTACCGTACTGAAATATCAGCCTGGATTATGCATCCAAGTTTCCAGAGTGGGACTTGGATCCACTAACTTCCTATTAACTAAGCCATGTTTGACATCCATTGCTAGCAGCAGCAGCTTGAGATGTGTACATTTTTTTTCATTTATTCTTTCTTGGGATGTGGGTGTCACTGGTAAGGCCAGCAATTGCCCTTGAACTGAATGGCTTGCTAGTCCATTTCAGAGGCAGTTAAGAATTAGCCACGTTGCTGTGGGTCTGGTGTCACATGGAGGCCAGGCCGGGTAAGGATGGCAGATTTCCCTCCCTAAATGGGCTTAGTGAACCAGATTAGGTTTTTACGTTGATAGCTTCATGGTCACCAATTCTGGGACTAGCTTTCAAATGCAGGTTTAAAAAAAAAATTATCAATTGAATTTAAATTCACTAGGTGCCATGGTGGGATTTGAACCTGTGCCTCTCTGAGTTACCAGTCCAGTGATAGTACCATTATTCCACCATCTCTTCCCAAATTAATGCAGCTATTCATTTAAACTGCATATGTGGGGCCTGCAAGGTACGCTGCAGCAACTAAGTGGCTCATAAAGTAAGGAAAATTAGACTCTTGTACAAAATGCAGGTGACAAAATTGGTTACTTCTGTAGCAGAGGAACACATTCAGCTCCTCGAGCTCTTCCACCATTCTACATCTTCACTCCGGTTACCTGCCATAGATCCTTAACCTTTAAGGCCCTTGCTTAATAAAAACCCATCAATCTCAGGTTAGGGATTTTAATTGACCCCCGCACACCCCCCCCCCACCCCCCCCCCCCCCACCCAGCTTTTTGGAGGAGAGAGTTCCAGATTTCCACTGCCTTTTATGTGAAGGAGTGTTTTTTGTAATTACCCCTGAACAGTCTAGTAGTTTTCTTAAGGTGAGACCACCCTGTTCTGGCATCTCCTCCCGGAGCAAATAATGTTTATCTAATCTATAAATCCTTTAATCAACGTGAACACCTCAGGATAGGCATTGGGAAAGTATTTGCGCTGCCAATTTACCTGGTCTAATGAATGCGTCATATAATTAAATTTCCAATCTCAGTGGGCAAGCCCATCCTGTGGCCCATTGGGGGCCGGTTAGCTCAGTTGGCTGGTTTGTGATGCAGAGTGACACTAACAGCAGGGGCTCAATTGCCATACTGGCTGAGGACATCCATGGAGGTCCTGCCTTCTCAACCTCACACCTCGCCTGAGTTACAGTGACCCTCAGGTTAAATTCACCACCAGTCGTCTCTGTCTAATGAGAGAGGAGCCTGTGGTTCTCTGGGACTATGATGACCTCCACTTTCTTGTCGCCTGTTGGGACCTTGTTGATAACTTTTGAAGATGAACTCCAGTGTGAGCCAGGACTTCAGGAGAGCAGTGGAGCAAAATCACAAGGAGGATATCTACCCTGGCTCTCTCTCCTGGGATTTGCTGTTGTGACGCCACTTGCTTAGCGCTTTTTTTTAGCAAGGAATCAAGGTCGGATGTCATATACAATGTCTTTGATTCACAAGCGCAACCTCGTAATTTGTAGCCGAGTTGAGTGTTTAATGGAATTGCTCGTTTCTCACAGGAATTGAAGCCAGTTTAAGCTGCAGCTGAACACTTCCCACAAAACTGACAATGTGGCAGCTCAGAGCTCTCATTGTGTGGCAAATCCCATCGGAAATGCTGGGAAGTCTTTGTGGAAGGATTTTATTTTGATGCCATTACGCACACAAGCACTGATTCATTAAAACATGAGTGGTTTTAATTGACCATCTAATGTACCTGTTTAATGGGCTTGTACTTATTACTTGCTGTGCTATTTTTACACAAACATGAACCTGTTTTCAGTAAAAGCACCTTTGTGCCTGATTTTAAAGCAGATGTGGTGTTGTCCCTAGCCCCAGGGATTCTGGGGATCTCATTGGACGGGTGTCATGGCCATAAATCTTTCTGAGTAGGAACCGGAATTCAGTGGGTAAGATGACGCAGCTGTTGGATCCCGGTCACTAGTTTAGTAGGTACTAATGAATCCAGGATGCCCGCTTGTTTCAGGAAGGCTGAATTGTTATCATAGACAGACTAGATCAGCAGACAATTCTTATGTAGAACACATACTATTTATTTACAAAGGAACTCAGCAGCCACACTCATGTGCTTACAACTCAAACCCTGTTTCTACATTACGGACTCTAACTCTAGACCGCTCACTACTGACTACTGACGACGAGGTAGCCTGCGCTACTCTGCTATTGCATACTAAGATCATGTGATCTTCCATTATAACATTCTTTTTAAAGGTACATTACACATCAGATTACCACAGCAGCCAAGGACCCAGATGCAGGGGTGGGGTCTCTGCACACGATCCAGAAGTTTGGGTGGTGGTACGGGGAAACTGGGGTAAGTGAGGACCAAGGGTTCCTCGGAGGAACAGGACTGCACCTCTTGGGCCATGAAGAAGCCTAAAATAAAATGTGATCACTTACCTGCAACTGAAAGCTAATGTCTGTAATGGTGAGCACGAAACCTTTGTCGATTGTCATAAAAACCAACCTGGTTCACTAATGCCCTTTAGGGAGGGAAATCTGCCATCCTTACCTGGCCTGGCCTCTATGTGACACCAGACCCACAGCAACATGGCTAATTCTTAACTGCCTCTGAAATGGACTAGCAAGCCATTCAGTTCAAGGGCAATTGCTGGCCTTACCAGTGACACCCACATCCCATGAAAGAATAAATGAAAAAAAATGTACACATCTCAAGCTGCTGCTGCTAGCAATGGATGTCAAACATGGCTTAGTTAATAGGAGGTTGTGGATTCAAGTCCCACTCTGGAAACTTGGATGCATAATCCAGGCTGATATTTCAGTACGGTACTGAGGGAATGCTGCACTGCCAGAGGTACCACTTTCAGATGAGACACTAAACCGAAGTCCTGTCTGCCCTCTCAGATGAATATGAAAGAACATTGGCACAATTTCAAACAGCAGGGGAGTTTTCCTGGGCTCCTGGTCGGTCAGTAGGGGATAGGCTCCCTGCCAGGAGAGCTCAGGCCTTTCGCCTGGAGCACCACCCACCTGCTTTATCTGGGAGTCTATCCTAACCCGTTAGGTGGTAACACAGTGCACTTCCTGCAGTTCTGACCTGACATTGGCCAAAACCCCACATGCTTTGAAGGGCTCTGCTGCTTTGCTGCCGGTTTCCTGCTCTGTAGTTAATATCAGGACACATCGGGAAGGAAGTGGAATCAGAGGGAGTAAGTGACTATCTTCATTAACTGCAACCACCTCTCCACATATTTGATGCTTTTGTAGCTATATGTTAGAAAGAAAGACTTTAATTTGCATGGTGCCTTTCACAACCTCAGGGCAGCCCAAAGCCCAACTTATAACCAATGAAGTGTTCTGAGATTGGGTCCTCCTGCCTTGGACTCATGGCACAGGCTTGCTTCTTGGATAGGCTGCAGGCATGCTTCAGTATCTGCTTAACACTTGATTATTAGCACTACTTCTAAACAGATTACAGAATAGGCATCCTGCTCTTTCTAACCTCCCTCTCAAGAGTCTAACACAATGCTGACTGGTGTCAGAGGTAAGCCATCACCTACGTCATAAAGTAACATATTCCACCTGTTAACCCTTTACCCTAAATCAAGGGCAGAATTTTCTGCCTGTTGGACGGGCGGTGTGGCAGTGGGAGTGGGCGCAGGTGGGTGCGGACCCGACCGTGGGCACGTGCTGCCATTTTACTCTGGCGGGCCAATTAAGGCATGAATGGTGGCTCCTGAGGACAGCGGGAGTGGGCGGGCGGCAGTGGGTCTGCAATGACTGCCAGGTCCAATGGTGACCTGGCGGCCTGTTTAAAAAATCTGCTGCAGCCTTTCCAAGGCTGTGAATCACGGCCAGTGGAGGGGCTTCCCAGAGCGCTGAGCAGGCCAGGCAGGAAGATAGGGCAGGGGGGGCACTTTGACCCTTGTTCTTCTGATGACTGCCTTGCTGCCCTCCTCAAGGAGGTGGCTGCACGGTGGGAGGTGCTCGTACCCCAGGACGGGAGGAGGAGGCCCCCCCTGACATGACCAAATGTGCCTGGGAGGAGGTGGCGGAGGTGGTGAGATCCCGCGATGTGGTGCGGCGCACCTGGGTCCAGGGCCGCAAGTGCTTCAATGACCTATTGCACTTGGGAAGGGAGAGGACAATGTTGGCATTGGTCAGTTAACCCAGCAGGTCAGCTTTCCCCCTGGTGCCCACATCCCCCCCCCCCCCCAACAAAGTCTGATGTAGTGACTGCATTGAATCATTGGCAGCATGTGGCCTTCGCTGGGTGGGCCAGCAGATATTGCCCACCCTGAGGTCACCTTAAGAGGGTGATGAAGAGATGTGTATTGCCCCTGCAGCATGTGGTACACTGAGACCCACATGACTGTTTTGGGGGCAACCTGGAGGAGCTGCACCTAGGCGCAGTGCTGGAACTCCAGGACATGTCAAAGTCAGGGTGATGAGATGCTGGGAGGGGAGCTTCAAGGTGGCGTTGGCACCGATCGATCTGCTGTCCTCTGCGCCCCACGTGCTTGCGCCTCCTTGCTATGGAAGGTTAGACCGTGTGGTGCCTGATGTGATTTAGGCAGCATGTGGCCAAGGGCCCAGCATCTTTGTGTGAGTGTTCAGCAGCAGCGGGGTGAGGAGGCTCTGGAGCCCTGCAATGTCCCAGTCTGGTTGGGGTGGGCTGTCCGCAAAGAGAGTCCAGGTACAAGTAACACTAATCAATGCTCTTCTCTCCTCAGGAGAAGAATGCACATAATACCACTGAGCAGGTGAGGACTGGCAGACGACTGGCACCGTTGGTGATTCTCAGCCATTTCGAGCAGGAGGCCCTAGATTTGGAGAGGCACCATGCGCCCAGGTCCACAGGTGTCGGTGAGGTTGGGGTGCCACGGGCAGGTATTTGTGCCCAGCACTGAGGTCACCATTGTCTCCCAGCAGCCATGGCAGTGCTGAATGTTCGGAGATTGAAGTTTGCAACATGGCTTGACCATTGCTTATGGAAGGATGGATGCAAAATGATCCAGGGGACAGGGATGCACATTGACATTGTCTCAGGAGACAATGACCTTCTTCTTCCTTTCAGCATCAGGGGAGCAGGGCTGGGAGGAGGAGCAGCAGAGGTCCCCTCTCACACCTGAGGGCCCTGAAACCCCGGACTCACCAGCATCACACCATCTCTGCTGGTCAGGCACCAGTGCTGATACTAGCACCTCGGTGGGAACTAGAACATCAGATAGTGTCCCAGGGCACAGGGGTGAGGGCACTTCAGTCACTGGAGGAGCTGGCAGAGACATAGAGTGCCCAGGGCACCAGCAGTCAGAGGACTTCAGGCAACCAGGCACATGCTCAGTTGGTGCCTGATGATGTGCCTCTGGAGTGGTCAGTGGCGCAGCATACGCAGGAAATGCGACCGGGTGTGTGGGAGCATCTGGTGGAGATACATGAGCCTATGCTTGGCTTGATGTCCGTGGTGGAGGAGTCTATGTGGACGATCGCCGAAGCAATGAGCCTCACGGCCGAGTGCCATGTTTCCTCCATGGAGAGAATGGCGACTCTCGTGGAGAGGCTCCTCCAGGAGACCAATCAGGGCTTCCTGGGGATGCGCTCAGATCAGCAAGCCCTCACATCGGCATGACCTCAGCTGGTCAGTGCCAGTGTGGGAGATGGTTTGGGCACCAAGTTTCCCAGCTTGGTGCCCATCCATCCACGGTGAGCAGGAAGGTCCAAAGTGACCTCATGTCAGTGCAGCAGCTGCCTGTCATCTCTGCGGGCTCCTCTCAGGGCGCTCCGGCTGAGGGTGGCAGCTCCTCCGTCCCTCTGCCAGTGACTGTTGCATTCGGTGAGGCTGCAACGACTGGGGAGATGCCAGCTGTGGAACTGGCAGCTCCCTCCCAGGCAGGGCCAGCACAAACTCCACAGGCCAGAGGACGACAGCCAAGGTCATTGAGGCCAACAGGACAGCAGAGTGAGCAGGCTGTCTCAGATACCACTCCCAGCGAGGGACGGAGCACCTGAAATGTAAACATAAAGCACCTTAGGCACACCATGGGTTTATCACTGGTTGGCCCGCAATGAGGTCTTTATGAGTTGGTGTGATTTTTAACACCTTTGTCATTTTGTTTTCTTAAGGTCCTTTGGTTCTAATATTAAATTCAGGCATGTCACCATGATTGAGGGTGCCTCTTTTCTTCTGCAGGTGGATGGTTTCCAATAATGTTATGAGTGATTTGTTGGACATTCAATTTTATTAACAAGGCCCTTAGTTAATGTTCCTACCCAGATTTTGCACTTAGGTATCGAGTATGGAGCCTGCAGCCCAGGCTTGTCCTGGAGGTCCATATGTGGTGGGTTAGCTGAAGGTTTGTTGCATTAACGCCTCCCGGGTGTCCCTGTCTCCCTGGAGTATGCCCGGGTCAGTGTCTACCCTCAGCATTTCCCTGTGTGCGCTCATCCTCGGACTCACTACTGGACTCATCGTGTGTAGCCACTGCCACTGTGTCTACATCTTCATCTTTCACTGTGTCCCCCCTTTCCAGCGCAAGATTGTGGAGAGCGCAGCATGCAACCACTGTCACCGACACACAATCTGGGGGGTACTGGAGTGCACCCCCTGAGTGGTCCAGGCATCGGAAGCGCATCTTGAGAAGACCAATGGTTCTCTCCACCACAGCCCTTGTGGTGCTGTGGCTCCTATTGTACCGCTGCTCAGCTTCTGTTCTTGAATGATGGAGAGGCGTCATGAGCCACCTTCTGAGGGGATAGCCCTTGTCACCCAGCAGCCAACCATCCAGCCGGGCTGGAGCACTGAAGAGACCCGGCACCTGGGAGTGTCTGAGGATGTAAGCATCGTGGGAGCTGCCTGGGTACCTTGCATAGACTTGAAGAATCAGCATCCTGTGGTCACACACTATCTGCACGTTCATGGAGTGGAAGCCCTTCCTGTTGACAAAGGCACCGGGCTCACCTGCTGGCGCCTTGATGGCCACATGTGTACAGTCTATAGCACCCTGGACACGGGGGAAGCCAGCAATGGCCGCAAAGCCTCTGGCTCGCTGTGTCTGACTTGCCTGGTTCCAATGATAGTGGATGAATGTCAATGCATGCCTGAACAGAGCGTCTGTGACCTGCTTGACACAAGTGTGGACAGCCGATTGGGAGACACCTCAAAGATCACCCACCGACCCCTGGAAGGAGCCAGAGGCATAGAAGTTGGGGGCAGCTGTGACCTTTAGAGCTATTGGCATGGGGTGTCCACCCACACAGGTAGTGGAGATCTCAGGCCCAATCATCTGACAGATATAATTGATCTGACAGATATAGTTGACTGTGTCCCCTGAGAGATGGAGCCTCCTTCGGCACTGCACCTTAGACATATTGAGGGAGCTGCTTTGCTGCCTGTAAACCCTGGCAGCAGGATAGTGCTGTTTTCTGCGGCCCCTTCCACCTTGGACTACCTTTTGGGCCTGCACCCCTTGTGCCTGCACCTGTCCTCCCAAAGTTGACTCCCCTGGAGGCTGAATGTGCACTCCTGGCCTCCTCCCCCTTCTAACTCTCCCTTCCTCCTCAGAGGAGGTGTCTCCAGTGGAGAGTTCAGCTCCCATTCCCAGGCTAAGGGGAGGCTTCCTGAAACCTGCAGGCCCCAAAAAAGACTCCTCACTGCAGAGTGCTGACCTGAAGGTTGTGAGTCCAGACCAAGCAGCTGGTTTGCGTTTTGAAGTATAGCAGGTCACACAGGCAAGTATCAGTAACTTTGAAAAATCAATACTCGACAGAGCACACGCGCGACCCCACTGAGCCCTCTTATCCCGCCCATGGATGAGGTTTATACAAATGTGTCCTACCTGCCTGCCCGGGTGCCAACCTGATGATTGCACGAGCGCCGATAAATCACAGTCGATTGGCTCCTTAAGGGCTCTAAGTGGCCCTTTAATTAATTAATGGCGGGCGCGCATCGGATATCATCACGTGTCCGACCAGCGAAATACCGCGATGGCGTGCGGTGATGTTGGGACGCTCGCCCGATGTCAGTGCACATCATTTTACATGCAGATGTGCGGAGCCCACCACTGCCACCCACTGCCCCCTCCCCCCCTTGCCAATGGGAAAAATTCTGGCCCAAGTACTTATTAAAGTAATATAGAAAATGCAGCAACCAAATTGTGCACTATTCGTCAGTGGTGGAGGGCGTGAATGTTTGTGGATGGGGTGCCAATCGAGTTGTCTTGGATGGTGTCAAAATTCTTGAGTGTTTCTGGAGTTGCATTCATTCAGGCAAGTGGAGAGTATTCCATCACACTCCTGACTTATGCCTTATAGGCATGGACTGGCTTTGGAGAGTCAGGGAATGAGTTACTCGTTGCAGGATTCCTAGCCTCTGACCTGTTCTTGTAGCCACAGTATTTATATGGCTGGTCCAATTCAGTTTCTGGTCAATGTTTTTACCCCCCAGGATGTTGATAGTGGGGGATTCAGTGATGATAATGCCATTGAACATCAAGGGGTGATGGCTGGATTCTTTCTTGTTGGAGATGGTCATTGCCTGGCACTTGTGTGGGTGCAAATGTCATTTGCCACTTGTCAGCCCAAGCCTGGATATTGTTCAGGTCTTGCTGCACTTGGATATGGGCTACTTCAGTAACTGAGAAGATCCCTGAAGGTAGCAGAGCAGGTAGATCAGGTGGTTAAGAAGGCATATGGGATACTTGCCTTTATTAGCTGAGACATAGAATACAAGAGCAGGGAGGTTGTGCTGGAACTGTGTGAAATGCTGGTTAGGCCACAACTGGAGTACTGCATGCAGTTTTGGTCACCACATTATAGGAAGGATGTGATTGCACTGGAGAGGGTGCAGAGGAGATTTAGCAGGATGCTGCCTGGGCTGGAGGGTCTGAGCTGTGAGGAAAGATTGAATAGGCTGGGGTTGTTTTCCTTGGAGCAATGAAGGTTTAGAGGGGACCTGATAGGGGTGTATAATATTATGAGGGGCATAGATAGGGATAGGAAGGCACATTTTCCATTAGTAGAGGGATCAATAACCAGGAGAATAGATTTAAGGTAAGAGGTAAAAGGCTAAGAGGGGAGTTGAGGAGAAAGTTTTTCACTCAGAGAGTGGTGGGAGTCTGGAACTCACCGCCTGAAAGGGTGGTTGGGTCAGAAGCTCTTGTAACATTTAAGAAGCATTAAGATGTTCACTTGCATTGCCACAGCCTCCAGAGCTATGGGCCTTGTGCTGGAAGATGGGATTAGCATAGTCAGATCTTTGTTGACTGGTGTGGACAAGATGGGCTGAATGACTTCCTTCTGTGCTGTAAATGTCTATGAGCCTGTGAGTCTATGAGAGGTGAATGGTGCTGAACAATCAACAGTGAACATCCCCACTTCTGACCTTATAGTAGGTTGTTGATGAAGCAGCAGAAGATGGTTGTGCCTAGGACACTACTCTGAGGAGCTCCTGCAGTGATGTCCTGAAACTGAGACAATTGACCTCCAACAACTACAACCAGCTTCCTTTATGCTAGCTATGACTCCAATTAGCAGAGAGTTTCCCCCGATTCCCACTGACTCCAGTTTTGCTGAGGCTCCTTGATGCCACACTCGGTCAAATGGGGCCTTGATGTCAAGGGCAGTCAGTCTCATCTCACCCCTGGAGTTCAGCTCTTTTGTCCATGTTTGAACCAAGGCTGTAAGGAGGTCAGGAGCTGAGTGGCCCTGGCGGAATCCAAACTGGTTATCAGTGAGCAGGTTATTTCTAAGCAAGTGCCACTTGATAGCATTGTTGATGACCCCTTCCATCACTTTATGATGATCGAGAGTAGACGGATGGGGCGGAAATTGATCGGGTTGGACTTGTCCTGCTTTTTGTGCACAGGACAGACCAGGGCAATTTTCCACATAGCTGGGTAGATACTAGTGTTGTAGCTGTTGTGGAACAACTTGGCTAGGGGTGCGGCAAGTTCTGGAGCACAAGTCTTCAGTACTGTTGCTGGAATACTGTCAGGGTCCCATAATCTTTTCAATATCCAGAGACTTTAGCCATTTCTTGATATCATGTGGAGTGAATCGAATTGCTGAAGACTGGCACCTGTGATGTTAGGGACCTCTGGAAGAGGCCGAGACGGGTCATCCACTCAGCATTTCTGACTGAAGATTGTTGCAAATGCTTCAGCCTTATCTTTTGCACTGGTGTGCTGGGCTCCTCCATCATTGAGGAAAGGGATATTTGTGGAGCTTCCTCCTCCAGTGATTTGTTTAATTGTCCATCACCATTCATGGCTGGACCTGGCAGGACTGCAGAGCTTAGATCTAATCCGTTTGTTGTAGTATTGCTTGGCTCTGTCTATTGCTTATGCTGTTTGGCATGCAAGTAATCCTGTGTTGTAGCTTCATCAGGTTGATACCTCATTTTTTGTATGCCTGGTGCTGCTCCTCGCAAGCCCTCCTGCACTCTTCATTGAACCAAGGTTGAGCCCCTGGCTTGATGGTAATGGTAGAGTGGGGGATATGCCAGGCCATAAGGTTACAGATTGTGTTTGACTACAATTCTCCTGCTGCAGATGGCCCACAGCGCCTCATGGATGCCCAGTGCTGAGTTTCTAGGTCTGTTTGAAATCTATCCTATTTAGCACAGTGTTAGGGCCACACAATATGATGGAAGATATCCTCAATGTGAAGGCAGGACTTCATTTCCTCAATGACTGTGTGTTGGTCACTCCAACCGATACTGTCATGGACAGATGCATCTGCGGCAGGCCGTTTGTTGAAGATGAGGTCAAGCACATTTTTCCCTCTTGTTGGTACCCTCACCACCCAGGCCCAGTCAAGCAGTTATGTCCTTTAGGACTCGGCCAGCTTGGTCTGTACTGGTGCTATCGAGCTTCTCTTGGTAGTCGACATTGGAGGCTCCCACCCAGGGTACATTCTGCACCCTTGCCACCCTCAGTGCTTTCTTCAAGTGGTGTTTAACATGGAGCAGTACTGAATCATCACCTGAGGGGGTGTGAAATATGGTAATCAGCAGCAGGTTTCCTTGCTCATGTTTAATCTGATGCTATGGGACTTCTAGTGGTGCAGAGTTGATGTTGAGGATTCCCAGGACAATATATGCCACTGTGCCACCTCCTTTGCTGTGTCTGTCCTGCTGGTGGGGCAGGACATACCCAGAGATGGTGATGGTGGTGTCTGGGTCACTATCGGTGAGGTATGATTCCGTGAGAATGACTATGTCAGGCTGTTGCTTGACTGGCCTGCGAAACAGCTCTCCCAATTTCGGCACAAGTCCCGAGATTTAATAAGGAGGACTTTGCTAGCCCGACATGGCAATTAAGTACTTCAAAAGTACTTCATTGGTTGTATGGCGCTTTGAGACATCGGTTGTCATGAAAAGGATATATAAATGCAAGTCAAAGCCCATTTTTAAAGTGTCAGGACCTTTTGTTTTAATAGACGGCTTTCTGTAGTGTGATGGATGTTGGGAGACCGCTATCTCCATAGCATTCCTCCTGGTACCTTTCATTCCAGCACAGGTGAGAATTACCGGCGCAGAGGTTACACATGTATAACCATTATCATGATGGAGAAAAAAGGCTCAATCTCCCATGTTGGGCTGTGGTCATACCCGAATGCTAAAAGGCAAGGACCAATCTGGTTGTGACTCTAAACCAAGATCCCATCTGCCCTCTCAAGTGGATGTAACATATCCCACAGAACTATTTCAAAGATGACCAGGGGAGTTCTCCCCAGTGTCCTGGCTAATATTTATCCCTCAATCAACATCATAAAAACAGGTTATCTGGTCATTATCGTTTTGCTGTTTGTGGGAGCTTGCTGTACCCAAATTGGTTGCTGTCTTTCTACATTACAATAGCAACTGCACTTTAAAAAGTACTTCATTGGTTGTAAAATGCTTTGAGAGTCCTGAGGTTGTAAAACATGTGAGAGAACTGCAAGTCTTTTGTGGTAAAGTGGAGTACCATGTATCTTTAAGAGAATGCAAGTGGATAACCATTTGACAGTACTGTTCAGCATGGGCTACTGGTTAACAACAAGTCTAGAGCTGGAGGTGGTTATGGGAGCACACAAGGATTTAGTGCCCTGCCTTCTGTTGCAATAAACGATCACAGTTTGTTCTTATGTCGGTCTCTCTCCGTAATTGATAGCAAACATCAACTAACAAGCGTGTAATTCGGGTTCACTTGACTAGTGAACTCATAAACTCAAGACATAAGTGACTAGGATGAAAATAGCAAAATCGTAAGACCCATTGAGAATCCACAAGATGGGGGAACAAAACATTAGAAAGAGAATCTGTGTTTAAATTGTAAAATAGGCGGTAATCAGAGCAGAAAGGAGTGCTGCAGTTTCGACGAGTTATTAAAAAATTGTCCAAAACCACCTGAGACTAAAGCCCTCAGGCACTATGCAGCACTTGAAGTTCAGTTCAAGGAATGGGCTTCCAGGGGAGAAAATAGCTGACTATGTTGCTGTTTTAAAGGCATTAACTGAACATTATGAATTCAGAACGTCCATTAGTGATATGTTGAGACACTTACTGATATGCTGGATTGGAGATGATACTATTCAAAGGCAATTGTTAGCTGAAGCTAATCTAGGCTTCAATAAGGCATTAGAATTAGCCACAGCCATGGAGAGTGCTGTTAGAAACTCAGAAGCTATAAGAGATACACAAAATGGCGCCACCCATCAGATAGGATGGGTCAACTGGCATCAAAAGGCATGAAAACATTGGACCCCACAGAAAGGTAGGAACCCCCCCCACCGCCCCCCCCACCACTCCCCAAGCACAGATCAGTAAAAATCAGCAGTGCTACAGTGAAAAGTGAGGTGATACAGTTTGGAAGGAGTAATTTGACAAGGAATTATTAAATGAACGGCATAGCACTAGGAAGTTCTCAGGAACAAAGAGATCTTGATGTGTGTGTGCATAGATCTCTGAAGGCAGAGGGGCATGTTAGTGGGGTGGTGAAAAAGGCATATGGGACACTTGCCTTTATTAATCGAGGCATAGATTACAAAAGTAGGGAGGTCATGTTGGAGTTGTATAGAACCTTGGTGAGGCCACAGCTGGAGTACTGTGCACAGTTCTGGTAGCCACATTATAGGAAGAATGTGATTACACTGGAGGGGATGCAGAGGAGATTCACCAGGATGTTGCCTGGGATGAAACATTGTACAAGATTATGAGGGGCATGAACAGGGTGGATAGGGAGCAGCTGTTCCCCTTAGTTGAAGGGTCAGTCACAAGGGGGCATAAGTTCAAGGTGAGGGGAAGGAGGGTTAGAGGGGATGTGAGGAAAAACATTTTACCCAGAGGGTGGTGATGGTCTGGAATGCGCTGCCTGGGAGGGTGGTGGAGGCGGGTTGCCTCACATCCTTTAAAAAGTACCTGGATGAGCACTTGGCACATCATAACATTCAAGGCTATGGGCCAAGTGCTGGTAAATGGGATTAGGTAGGTAGGTCAGGTGTTTCTCATGTGTCGGTGCAGACGCGATGGGCTGAAGGGCCTCTTCTGCCCTGTGATTCTGTGAAAACTCACAAAATGATAGAGAGAAATGCATCCAGGTATCCAGTGGGTGATCGACAATTCAAACAAGTCGAATACTTTTTCTGCCACTGCTTTGGTCACATAATGAGGCACTGCAGAGATAGGCTGGGACAGCATTTTAAAGACAAAGGGAAAAATTACAAAATGTGTCTCATGAAAGAACCAGAAGAAATGGAAACAGACATCCATTCATTAAATAACCTGGAAGTGGGTAGAATCGAGCCAAACCAATTAATCATTATTGTCAATGGACAACCGTTAAGATGGAAGTTGATACTGGAGCATTGATGTCTGTCATTGGAGAACATACATTCAGATACTTGACTTAAGGAACCCATCCTTGATCTAAATCTGAGGAGGTGAAGCCCTAATCTGATCGCAAATATGAACTCTCCTGCCGGTACAGCATATTACTCTGGGGAGCATGGGTTATCATGCCCCTGAGGGGGCAAATGCTGTTATTAGTTGAGCTACATAGCACTCACCCAGGCATTAGCATAATAGAATGAAGATGCTCGCATGCAACTATTTATGGTGGCCAGGCATGGACTTGGATATCGAAACCCCGGTCAAAAGCTGTCCTCAAAGCCAACAGGCGCATTATGTCCCCCTCTCTTAGCTCCAATGCACCCACGAGAATGGCTGGGTGGCCATGGGTGCACCTCCACGTCGATTACATGGGACCCTTCTTGGGCACAATGTTCCTTTTACTGATTGACTCCTACCCCAAATGGATGGACGTCTATGAAGTTCGGTCACCCACCTCAGCTGCCACTGTAGGCTGTTTGTGGCAGAGTATTGCAGTGCATGGGTTGCCGGAGATCCTCGTGTCCGACAACAAGACCACTTTTACCAGCGGGAAGATCCGCAGGTTCACGACCCTTAACAGCTTTATCCATATCAAAACCTCACCCTACAACCCAGCATCGAATGACATGACTGAGTGGGCAGCCCAAACCTTTAAATCTGGGATGAAAAAGATGGAAGGGGATTCCGTCAATGCGAGATTGTCCCGGTTCTTGTTCGCATACCAGACCACGCCACACACAATGACCGGCATCGCCCCTGCAGAACTACTAATGAAGAGACGTTTCTGCACCTGCCTGACCCTTATCCGGCCAAATTTAGAGGGGAAGGTGGAGAAAAGCCAAGAGGCGCAGAAGACTAGGCATGACGGTTATGATCACGAAAGACATTTCATGGTGGGAAATGCGATCCTTGCGATAAACTTCAGAATTGGGCCCAATTGGCTGTTACGTGAGGTCAGTGCAGTAACTGGGCCCCTATCATATCATGTATTGATAAACGGCCGAATAATTAGATGACACTTGGATCATCTCTGCAGAAGAACGCCAGTCCCACAAGAAGAAATGCAGTCTTCATCTACTCTTGAGTTTTGGAAGTACCGGTGGGGTCTATGGGACCAGAGGGGTTTGGGGAGACAAACCTGCCAATTTCCATTGAGGAACTTGAGTGGACAGCTGTCCCCTGAAAAAAAGGTCTTGGAAAAACCATCCGAGTTTGTTGAACTGTGACGCTCAACACGTCCGAGAAAGCCTCCTGAGAGACTAAGTTTGTAAATAGATATTAATGTAAATAGTTCATATGTTATGACATTTGTCAACTGTATTTTTTTAAGAAAAGAAGGAGGGATGTGGTAAAGTGTAGCACCATGTACCTTTAAGGGAATGCAAGTGGACTAACCCTGTGACAGTACTGACCAATCACTGTACAGTGCGGACTACTGGTTAACTGTAAGTCTAGAGCTGGAGGTGGTTGTGGGAGCATGCAAGGATTTAGTGCTCTGCCTTCAGTTGCGATAAACAATCACAGTTTGTTTTTATGTCGGTCTCTCTCCATTATTGATAGTGAGCGTCAGCTAACAAGTGTATCTGATGTAAAGAATATATATATTTTTTGGACTGTGGCTTTAAAACTTTCCATGGCTGCAGAGGCTCAATGGAGCAGGAAGAAGAAAATCTACAGTGTTGCTATGATGGAACAGTGTGTGCCAGGTTGGACAGAATGGTGCTGGAAAAGGGACCTGGCTCAAGAGGGAACTGCCTAGCGACAGGGTTTTGATTGGCTCCTGACCAAGTGGCCAGGCTCTGTATGAGGTTAGTGCAGTGGATCAGCTCCTAGCCTAAAAAGAGAAAAGACCTGAAACCTCCCTCTCCTGTGTTTTGTAAGACTCCAGTAATCCTGCCATAGCAGCTAGCTGGCTATTCCTCACATCGCTGTGTCCTGCTTTCTTTGAGAGACTCCTGTCAGGAGGAAAAGGGGAAAAACCACCAGTAGAGACATTGAAAGTAAGTTTGAACGAGAGAACCGCAGACTGCAAGTGCTGGGAGACCACCTCCTATTAGCCTGCAAGAAATTTGGAAGAAAGTAATCAAAGTTAACTCATCTAACCCTGAACTCCGGATTGGTGCTATCGAACTGTTTTATCTCACCCTTAAAATCCATGTTGTGTGTGTCTTGTGTGTGTGTGTTTGTGTCTAGGGCTTTAAGAAGGGGTAGAGTTTAAGTCATAGAGCTAAAAGTTAGCAGATCATATTTCTTTCTTTTGCCACTGGTTACAGGCAATTTGTTTAATAAATGGTTATTTTCTTGGCTCGGGGAGCAGTGGGGCTTGATACGACAGCGCACTATCCCCAGTGAGTCGTGACGATGAAGGTGTGCAATTCAAGTTTACTTGACTAGTGAACTCATAGACTCAAGACATCAAATCTTTCTTTCTAACATGTCGCTACAAAAACATCAAATATTCAATTGCAATAAATATCACAAGGATGGTGCCCTAACATGCTCTAAAACTAACATTCAGTAACACACTAAGACACACACAATCAGTCCTATTAAGCAGAGCTCATGCCTGTGGAACCTGACCCCTTGCTCAAGTCGGGTATAAATATTGGGCTTGGGCGGGTCATGCAAAACGAGCAATACAGAATTGACTGCTCGTTTCACACCCGGCGATGGAAAAAAATATTGGGTGCGGTGTGAAGCAAGCCGCTGATTTGCTATTGCCCTCACACGACCAAGAGGAATTAATACCCCGGTGTCATCTGGAAAGCAGGGGAGAAAGCAGGAAGGATGTAGGCATTGGCGTAGTTTGTAAAATGTGTGATCCCTGCGTCGAAAAATATCCCTGAAAGAAAGAAACCACAGGAGGCTGTCGTAAGTTTAACTGAGTCTTGGCTGCTCATGCCAGTCTCCTCCCCTGTTTGGCACTGGAGCTGACTCACTGGAATGTGCACCTGTATTCGATTCTCTGCATTGGATGTAGCTGTAACCATGTTTAAAAGCCTGACTTGGTAAACAGGGTTTAACTAATTTCCTGGTGATATATTCCACTCAAACATAATCCAGTTATATAAAAAAAAAACAGCCGTAAAAATAGAAACCCTCTGGGGAAAAAAATAAGTTTTCAATTAAAAAACAAAACAGACGCCAACCTGCATGGGAGGTATTGGGAAAAGTCACACATGGAATCCTGCTATCTCTGTGGTTAATGATATTTAAAGAACAAATGCTTTTAATATGTGTATGGGCGGGTGTGTGTGTCTGTGTGTGTGTGTGTGTGTGTGTGTTTTTGCATCCATGTCTGTGTGCACCTGTCTGTGCCTGTGTATGTATATGTGCGTGTGACTGTGCATGTATGTATGTATGGCTGTTTGTGTGTGTGTGTGTGTGTCTCTGTGTGTTTCTGCATGTGTCTGTTGTCTGTGTCTGTTGTTTGTATGTGTGTGTGTGTGTGTGTGTGTGTGTGTCTCTGTGTTTCTGCATGTGTCTGTTGTCTGTGTCTGTTGTTTGTATGTGTGTGTGTGTGTGTGTGTGTCTGTGTTTCTGCATGTGTCTGTTGTCTGTGTCTGTTGTTTGTATGTGTGTGTGTGTGTGTGTCTCTGTGTGTTTCTGCATTTGTCTGTTGTCTGTGTCTGTTGTCTGTGTCTGTTGTTTGTGTGTGTGTGTGTGTGTGTGTGTGTCTCTGTGTGTTTCTGCATGTGTCTGTTGTCTGTGTCTGTGTCTGTTGTTTGTGTGTGTGTGTGTGTGTGTGTGTGTGTCTCTGTGTGTTTCTGCATGTGTCTGTTGTCTGTGTCTGTTGTTTGTGTGTGTGTGTGTGTCTCTGTGTTTCTGCATGTGTCTGTTGTCTGTGTCTGTTGTTTGTATGTGTGTGTGTGTGTGTGTGTGTGTGTCTCTGTGTTTCTGCATGTGTCTGTTGTCTGTGTCTGTTGTTTGTATGTGTGTGTGTGTGTGTGTGTCTGTGTTTCTGCATGTGTCTGTTGTCTGTGTCTGTTGTTTGTATGTGTGTGTGTGTGTGTGTCTCTGTGTGTTTCTGCATGTGTCTGTTGTCTGTGTCTGTTGTCTGTGTCTGTTGTTTGTGTGTGTGTGTGTGTGTGTGTGTGTCTCTGTGTGTTTCTGCATGTGTCTGTTGTCTGTGTCTGTTGTTTGTGTGTGTGTGTGTGTCTCTGTGTTTCTGCATGTGTCTGTTGTCTGTGTCTGTTGTTTGTATGTGTGTGTGTGTGTGTGTGTGTGTGTCTCTGTGTTTCTGCATGTGTCTGTTGTCTGTGTCTGTTGTTTGTATGTGTGTGTGTGTGTGTGTGTCTGTGTTTCTGCATGTGTCTGTTGTCTGTGTCTGTTGTTTGTATGTGTGTGTGTGTGTGTGTCTCTGTGTGTTTCTGCATGTGTCTGTTGTCTGTGTCTGTTGTCTGTGTCTGTTGTTTGTGTGTGTGTGTGTGTGTGTGTGTGTCTCTGTGTGTTTCTGCATGTGTCTGTTGTCTGTGTCTGTTGTCTGTGTCTGTTGTTTGTGTGTGTGTGTGTGTGTGTCTCTGTGTGTTTCTGCATGTGTCTGTTGTCTGTGTCTGTTGTCTGTGTCAGTTGTTTGTGTGTGTGTGTGTGTGTGTGTGTCTCTGTGTGTTTCTGCATGTGTCTGTTGTCTGTGTCTGTGTCTGTTGTTTGTGTGTGTGTGTGTGTGTGTGTGTGTGTCTCTGTGTGTTTCTGCATGTGTCTGTTGTCTGTGTCTGTTGTTTGTGTGTGTGTGTGTCTCTGTGTTTCTGCATGTGTCTGTTGTCTGTGTCTGTTGTTTGTATGTGTGTGTGTGTGTGTGTGTGTGTGTGTCTCTGTGTTTCTGCATGTGTCTGTTGTCTGTGTCTGTTGTTTGTATGTATGTGTGTGTGTGTGTGTGTCTCTGTGTTTCTGCATGTGTCTGTTGTCTGTGTCTGTTGTTTGTATGTGTGTGTGTGTGTGTGTGTGTGTGTGTGTGTGTCTCTGTGTGTTTCTGCATGTGTCTGTTGTCTGTGTCTGTTGTCTGTGTCTGTTGTTTGTGTGTGTGTGTGTGTGTCTCTGTGTGTTTCTGCATGTGTCTGTTGTCTGTGTCTGTTGTTTGTGTGTGTGTGTGTGTGTGTGTGTCTCTGTGTGTTTCTGCATGTGTCTGTTGTCTGTGTCTGTTGTCTGTGTCTGTTGTTTGTGTGTGTGTGTGTGTGTCTCTGTGTGTTTCTGCATGTGTCTGTTGTCTGTGTCTGTTGTTTGTGTGTGTGTGTGTGTGTGTGTGTCTCTGTGTGTTTCTGCATGTGTCTGTTGTCTGTGTCTGTTGTCTGTGTCTGTTGTTTGTATGTGTGTGTGTGTGTGTGTGTCTCTGTGTGTTTCTGCATGTGTCTGTTGTCTGTGTCTGTTGTTTGTGTGTGTGTGTGTGTGTGTGTGTCTCTGTGTGTTTCTGCATGTGTCTGTTGTCTGTGTCTGTTGTTTGTGTGTGTGTGTGTGTGTGTGTGTCTCTGTGTGTTTCTGCATGTGTCTGTTGTCTGTGTCTGTTGTTTGTGTGTGTGTGTGTGTGTGTGTGTCTCTGTGTGTTTCTGCATGTGTCTGTTGTCTGTGTCTGTTGTCTGTGTCTGTTGTTTGTGTGTGTGTGTGTGTGTCTCTGTGTGTTTCTGCATGTGTCTGTTGTCTGTGTCTGTTGTTTGTGTGTGTGTGTGTGTGTGTGTGTCTCTGTGTGTTTCTGCATGTGTCTGTTGTCTGTGTCTGTTGTCTGTGTCTGTTGTTTGTATGTGTGTGTGTGTGTGTGTGTGTGTGTGTGTGTGTCTCTGTGTGTTTCTGCATGTGTCTGTTGTCTGTGTCTGTTGTCTGTGTCTGTTGTTTGTGTGTGTGTGTGTGTGTCTCTGTGTGTTTCTGCATGTGTCTGTTGTCTGTGTCTGTTGTTTGTGTGTGTGTGTGTGTGTGTGTGTCTCTGTGTGTTTCTGCATGTGTCTGTTGTCTGTGTCTGTTGTCTGTGTCTGTTGTTTGTGTGTGTGTGTGTGTGTGTGTGTGTGTCTCTGTGTGTTTCTGCATGTGTCTGTTGTCTGTGTCTGTGTCTGTTGTTTGTGTGTGTGTGTGTGTGTGTGTGTCTCTGTGTGTTTCTGCATGTGTCTGTTGTCTGTGTCTGTTGTCTGTGTCTGTTGTTTGTATGTGTGTGTGTGTGTGTGTCTGGAGGTGGAATTTAATGTTTTTAATTTAATTTAATTAAATTTAATTTAATTTAATGTTTTGTCCCAAAGTACATTTGGTGTCTTGGGGCATTTAGTCCGGCTGGTACTGACGCAGCAGCGGGCAGGGAGGTGTCCATGCAGGAAGCCTGAAAAACAAACCCATTTAAGTCAGCCTGCGGGCTCGCAAGGGGGGCCGGGCCCCCTTCTTCAAAGGCACTCAGTGCCCGATTGAGGGAACCGGGCACCGGGGAGGGGGGGGAACCCGCTGAGAGCCACCCTCTGCCCTTTCTT
This sequence comes from Carcharodon carcharias, assembly GCF_017639515.1. NCBI lineage: Eukaryota > Metazoa > Chordata > Chondrichthyes > Lamniformes > Lamnidae > Carcharodon > Carcharodon carcharias. Next base: position 17,989,866 of record NC_054484.1, read on the forward strand.
CCGACCCTCATGACCTCCCCGGCCGGGGACCGCGCCCCGTGACCCCTATCTGGCGCCCTCTTTCGCCTGTGGCCCGGGTGCCTCACTGACCTGGGACCTCTCTGGTGGATGCATTGCTGGCAACAACCGTCACCCCCTCCCCCTCTCTCTCTCTCTCTCTCTCTCCCCCCCACCCCACAATGACACTGACAGCAATGAGGAGCTGTTGGCCCCTGGCCTGCATCTTTGAAGGGTTGGGATTTCCACCCCCCCCAAAACCCCCATCACAACCTCACCCCTGCCACTAAGGGGCCTTGATCCCAGGGAAGCACCCCACCCCCCACCCCCCACCCCAACCTCCCCCACCCCGCTGGCCGCTTAAGTGCCTAAGTAGGACTTACTATGGTGGACCTTCCCCAAAGAGAGCAACGCGGTGCTTTCCAGCCGGTGAGTGAGATCTTCACCGGCTGGATTAAATTCTGCCCTGTGTGTGTCTGTGGACCAGATTTAATGGAGGTGACAGGGGCCTGGTCTCTTTGAGGGAAGGCCTGCCCAGTTAAGGTATCTGACAGGCCAGGGTGGGCCCTTCCCCGGGACCAAGGACCCCAGGTTCGCCGAGAACGGCCAACCGATCGGAGGCCGGCCTCTCCTCTGCGCTCAGCTGTGCCACCGGGGAGACGGCGGCTGCTGCCACTAGCCCCACCCGAGGCCTCGGATCGAAGAGGGACCCGGGCGCAAGTGAGTGATGGCGCGAAGGGAGTCGCAGGATGTGGGGTGGTGGGGGGTGGGGGTCATGAGCGAGGCGGGAGAGGGCTGGCAACAAGGGCAGGGGCCGGGACTCAGCCGGTCCTCCCCTCCCCCAGGGTGGGTCTCTCGATCAGGCACTCAGTACCTTTGAAAAGAGGATCCACCACCCCTCCCAACCCCTGGGGGCCCGTAAGCAAACACACCAGGGTTTATACTTGTCGCGCTCCCTGTCTGGTGTGCACCCCCTCCCCCCCCACCCACAGCTGGGTTAATACCAGTGGTGGTGGGATGAGGCCTTTAAGTGGGCACCAATTGGTCATTTAAGGGCTCCAGTTGGCAACTGGGTGGGAAGGTCGTCGGTGAGCCATTCCGCCCCGGACTTAGTCGGAGTTGAGGCGGTAGGGTGGCGAGGCCTCTACCCGATTAAATAATCTCCCATCAACAAACATGCCATGGAGGAGGGCACTAAATGCCACCCCGTGTGTGTGGTCTGTTTCTGTGTGTGTATGTCTGTGTGTGTATATCTCTCTTTGTGCATGTATACTCAACACAGACACACACTAGGCTGAACTCTGGGCGGAAACCCTGGAGTGGCCTTGGAGGAGATTTTTGAGGACGCAGCCAATGACCAGGCCACCTCCAGGAGCCCTGCCCAATTCAGGACAGTGGGCCAAGACTCGGCAGCTGGGAGGGCTAATGGGAGTGCCCTAGGAACTGGGCAGTTGGCAGCCCCATTGGGAGAGCTGGGCACTGCTGTTGTAGGTGGAGACCGTGAGAGTGCCCCAAGACAGAGATGCCCTCTGAAGATGTGTAAATAGTACAAAATAATCCTGTGACCACAGCTACCAGGCAGTCATTGTAGAGGAGGCATCCTTCCACAAGATGGCCACTTTAGCTATAGCCCTCCCAGCCCAGTTGACTCATGCTGAGCCGCTATGCAGGATGTATATCTGACCCCCACCTCCCAAGCCTGCCCCAAGGAGGCTGCCACCATTCAGTCTACGAGTTCCTTTCTTCTTTATTCTTTGGTGGGGTGTGGGTGTTGCTGGCAAGGCCAACATTTGTTGCCCATCCCTAACTGCCTTTTGAATGGAGTGTCTTGCTAGGCCATTGCAGAGGGCAGTTAAGAGTCAACCATATTGGTTGGGTCTGGAGTCACATGTAGACCAGACCAGGTAAGGATGACAGATTTCCTTCCCTTCTCTAAAGGACATTAATGATCCAGCTGAGATTTTACAACAATTAATGTTAGTTTCATAGTTACCATTACTGAGTCTAGCTTCATATTCCAGAGTTAGTAATTGAATTTTAATTCCACCAGCTGCCATGGTGGGATTTGAACCCATGTCCCCAGAGTATTAGCCTAGTCCATCTCCACTCCCCCAGCATCTTCCCCCCACTGTCTTCTGCCACGTCAGGGAACCTATTCACCACCTGGAAAACCAGATGGCATGCGAAGAGTATATTCAGTTGGCACTTGGATCTAAACCCTGGTGTACCTGCCCTGGGAGTGTTTGTTGGGGGACAGTGTAGAGGGAGCTTTACTCTGTATCTAACCTGTGCCATACCTGCCCTGGGAATGTTTGATCGAACAGTGTAGAGGGTGTTACAGAATCAAAGAAAGTTTATGGCACAGAAAGTGGCCACTCGGCCCATCATGTCTGTGCCGGCTGAAAAACGAGCCCCCCAGCCTAATCCCACTTTCCAGCATTTGGCCCGTAGCCCTGCAGGTTATGGCATATCCAGACATCTTTTAAATGAATTGAGGGTTTCTGCCACTGCTTCCCATTCAGGCATTGAGTTCCTAACCCCTACAATGCTCTGGGTGAAAGATCTTTCCTCATCTCCCCTCTAATCCTCCTACCAATCACTTTAACTCTATGCCCCCAGTCACTGACCTCTCTGCTAAAGTAAATAGGCCCTTCCCAGCCACTCTATCCAGGCCTCTCACAATTTTGTACATCTCAATCAAATCTCCCATCAGTCTCCTTTTACTCTGTATCTAACCCTTTGTGTACCTGGCATGTTTGTTGGGGACAGTGTAGAGGGAGATTTACTCTGTATCTAACCCCGTGCTGTACCTGTTCTGGGAGTGTTTGATGGGGACAGTGTAGAGGGAGCTTTACTCTTTATCTAACTCTGTGCTGTACCTGCCCTTAGGAGTGTTTGATAGGGACAGGGCAGAGGGAGTTTTACTCTGTATCTAACCCTTGGTGTACCTGGCATGTTTGTTGGGGACAGTGTAGAGGGAGCTTTACTCTTTATCTAACCCCGTGCTGTACCTGTCCTGAGAGTGTTTGATGGGGTCAGTGTGGATGGGGCTTTATTCTGTATCTAACCCATGGTGTACCTGCTCTGGGAGTGTTTGATGGGGACAGTGTAGAAGGCAATTTACTCTGTATCTAACCCAGGGTGTACCTGCTCTGGGAGTGTTTGATGTCACTATGTAGAGGGAGCTTTACTTTGTATCTAACCTGTATTGTACCTGTCCTGGGAGTGTTTAATGGGATAGTGTAAGAGTGAGCCTTACGCTATAATTAACTTTGTGCTGTACCTACTCTAGGAGTGTTTGACAGGGCTGTATAAGGAGCTTTACTCTTCTTTTGATGAGAAACTGAGAACTTCTGGTCAACATTTGTACTTCATCAAAAAGCAGATTAATTGCTCTTTCATCTTGTCAATGTTTGTGGGACTTGGTTGTGCACAGATTGGCTGTCATCTTCACCTACATTCAAAAATAATTCAATAGCACAGGATGGAAATGCTGCTAAATAAACACGAGTTCTTTTGTTTGATCTGCATATGGCTTAACAAGGTTTCAGTCAAATCATAGCCAACAGATACATGAACAAAAACAAAATGCTGGAAACGTTCAGACAACATCTGTGAAAAGAACAGACAAGTTGACATTTCAAGTGCAGGGGCGGAATTGTCCTAGATTTGCACTGTGCAGTAGCTGGTGTGAGAAAACCAGTTGGCTGCAATGGGAGGTATCGTCTCCTTCCCGCCTCATAAATTATGCAGTCACAGGGAACACATTGGATTGCTGGAGAGCGGTCTCTGATTGGCCGGCCACGCGGTGACCTGGCCGCTTCCTCACACCGGATGCCATATTTAAATGGCAACCACACGCACACTTCTCGATGCTTGCGGTCCAGGACTGCTCCGCTGAAGACATAGCACCAAAAGCCAGGAAGAGTGCAGTCCCCCGATTCAGTCATACATCCCTGGGACGCCTCCTGCACACCTTGGAGGCCGCGATGTCCTCTATCCCCGCTCAGGCTGCAGGAGGTCCATCAGTTTCAACACTCCAGCTAGGGAGGCGGTGGTAGAGATGGTCAGTGCCAATGCTGCACACAAGATGTCAGCCATCCAGTGCAGAAAACGGATGAATGATCTCATCCACACTGCTAGGGTAAGTCAACCATCTCATCAATCTCAACTCACCCACACACAAGCACATCACACATTCACTGGCATCTCATTCACTGCCAGATCAAGGGACATCATCGCTCACTCTCTCACACACACCCTCACATCTCTTTCTAGCCTCATCTCCTCTGGACACCGCCTCCTCATTCCATCCATGGCTCCACTCAGCACACATGCATGCCTGGCATCCTTCTCATTTGGCCAGGCGTGTGCCTTGCTCACACTCTCTCCATCTGTCATTATGCAGGTCAAGTTGGCGCACACAGTCAGAATCACACAGTGCAGAAGAGGCCCATCGAGTCTGCACCGACACGTGAGAAACACCTGACCTACCTACCTAATCCCATTTACCAGCACTTGGCCCATAGCCTTGAATGTTATGATGTGTCAAGTGCTCATCCAGGTACTTTTTGAAGGACGTGAGGCAACCTGCCTCCACCACCCTCCCAGGCAGTGCATTCCAGACCGTCACCACCCTCTGAGTAAAATGTTTTTCCTCACATCCCCCCTAAACCTCCTGCCCCTCACCTTGAACTTGTGTCCCCTTATGACTGACCCTTCAACTAAGGGGAACAGCTGCTCCCTATCCACCCTGTCCATGCCCCTCATAATCTTGTACACCTTGATCAGGTCGCCCCCTCAGTCTTCTCTGCTCCAATGAAAACAACCCAAGTCTATCCAACCTCTTGTCATAACTTAAATGTTTTATCCCAGGCAACATCCTGGAGAATGTCCTCTGCACCTCCTCCAGCGCAATCATATCCTTCCTATAATGTGGTGCCCAGAACTGCATACAGTACGCCAGCTGTGGCCTTAACAAGGTTCTATCCAACTCCCTACTTTTGTAATCTATGCCTCGATTGATAAAGGCAAGTGTCCCATATGCCTTTTTCACCACCTCACTAACATGCCCCTCCACCTTCAGAGATCTATGGACTCATGCGCCAAAGTCTCTTTGTTCCTCAGAACTTCCTAGTGTCATAATGTTTATTGAATACTTCCTTGTCAAATTACTCCTTCCAAAGTGTATCACCTCACACTTTTCAGTGTTAAATTCCATCTGCCACTTATCTGCCCATTTGACCATCCCGTCTATATCTTCCTGTAGCCCAAGACACTCAACCTCACTGTTAACCACCCGGCCAATCTTTGTGTCATCCACAGTCACTGAGATAGGTCCCAGACCGGGAGTGGAGTGCCAGACGTCAAGATCCTCACTCCGTTCGAGAGTCGCGCTTTGGAGCTGGCCAGAGAGGACATGGACTGTTCCTGCGGCGATGGTGATGTCGGCGGCGAACACCCACGTGGGAACCCTGCACCACATCATCCCTTTCTCAAAGCTACACTGAGTCCAATGCTCTGGGTTCAAAGCAGCTGCCAGGCACTAATAATCTCCACTTTCTCTCCTCGGCACATCTGACACATCGCTCTCAGGCAACCGTGACCGCCAACACCAAAAGCAACTTGGATAAGGACCCTGAGGGCAGCACAATTAAAGTCCCATCACGACACTTATCCACACCCTCCATCAGTGCAGCAACACACACCTTGATGGGTCCTAGATGTAGAGCAGTCTCGGGATCACAATCTGGTGAGCACACCACACAATCTGTTCCATAGCGGGTGGAGGACTGTTGCAGGCAAGGAATCTTCTGAGTCCGAGTCAGATGATGAGCCTCTGGACAAGGTCCTCAATCAATTGGTGGAGATGCAAAGGCAATCACGGGAACATCTGGTGCACTCCTCAGATTGTAAGGGGCGAAGGAGAAGTCTGTCTGCTTCCAGTCCGAGATGATAGTGCCGGCAAGCCGATGCACCGAGGTCAACACTGGCAAGGTGGTGACTGCCATGGAGACCTTGGTCCAGGACATTGGTCCTGTACTGCTGCTGGGGCTGAACTCCATTGCTGACGCCATAGTTGGTCTCCAACTGTGTCAACGCAAGAGGGGTGTGGGGCAGCTCCATCTCACTCCAGCTTCCCATTCTCCTGAAGGAGTCAGCCAGGGGTGGTCGGGCACCCATTGGGAGGAGGATCAGCAGCTCGACACCCCGGGGCCATCCACCCAGGTGACTCTGGAAATGTATGGCTGATCCAAATCTCCTCTTCCTGTGATCCCCACAGGTCCAGCTCCACAGGCCGAAGAGAGTGCAGCTGGCCCTCAACAGGACACCTAAAGCAGGCCGGGGTCCTCCAGGTTTCAGCCCTCCAGAGGACGCTTCAAGGTCAGCACAGACATGGTGTAGCAGTCAGCTGGCTGCCTCCACCTCCACTGTGGGTGTTGGGGGAGCAGCACCAAGATGTAGCAGCAGGGTTTGGAAAGTTAAGATGAAGTTGCACAGACTGGGGATAGGTATTAATTAATGTTCACTATTATAAATAAACTCCGAAGAATGTCTCCTTGTCTATGGTTCCTTGTTATGATGAGCAGTGTTTGCATCACTCAAATGTGAAACTTTGGTTCCTGCACCAGATAAAGGGAGTTTTCTCAGTCCAGGGCCACTTCCCTGTGCAATGTGTAACCTTCAGTCCAAAGTGATGGTCCAGCCTCACACTCACTAAGCACCTCGATGGTGCTTGTCATTGCTGCCAGAATGTCAGAGTGTCACAGAGTTCCATCATTCTCCCTGTGTGCTCTCAGTACCTTTGAGGTGGGGCGGCTGCCCATCTCTTTTGCATCTCTGATCAGTGATGCTGTGCTCCTGAAGGGGTCAGGTGCTGAAGGCTGACAAAGGATCAGGTGCATCTAAAGTTTCACGGCTACGTCTCCTTGATATGACCCTGACCACAGAGCGAAAGCGAACTGCTCTCAGCCAGATAGGAGTCAGACATTCACAGAGGCTATGTGAAGATCTATGGAGTACTCTCACTGCATGTCATCATCATCCTCCTGGAATCTGGTGACTATTAGGACCTTGCTGTGTCTCCATGACATAAGCCTGAGCACGGAGGGTATACCTTGTTATACTGTCGCTCTGCTGCAGTCTGAGGCCGCCGCATGGGCATCATCAGCAATGTCCTCCATGAGTAGCCCTTGTCCCCAAGGAGCCAGCCCTGCAGCCTCTGTGGACCCTGGAAGATGTCAGGGATCTGAGACCTGCTAAGGATGGAGGGGTTGTGGGAATTGTGTGCAGACCTGTAACATTTGTGGTGGTCACACAGCAGCTGAACATTTAGCGAGTGGAAGCCCTTGCAGTTGATGTAGTTGACTGCTTGTTGCCATGGAGATCTAAGCACCACGTGAGTGCAGTCGATGGCACTCTGCACCTGTGGGAAACCTGAGATCTGCGCAATTCCCGATGGTCCTGCTTCCTGCTTCCTGATCCCAGGTGAAATGCACAAAGCTCTGTTCCTTGGCAAATATAGTGTCCATGACTTCTTGGATGCACTTGCACATGGAGGCTTGCGAGATCCTGCACAGGTCACCTGTGGAGCCCTGGAAGGAGCCACTGGCGTAAAAATTGAGCACCGCGGTCACTTTCACGGCCACTGGCAGTGGATGCCCTCCATGTCCCCGTGGCATCAAATCCTGCAGCAGGTGGCATATGTGACTGACCAGTTCCCTAGACATGCGTAGTCTTCAGCGACACTGGTTGTCAGTCTTCAGCAGGAATGACAAGCACCACCTATAGATTCTGGGTCTGGCAAAGTGCCTATGAGTGACGGCTCTCTGTGGTTCTTCAGCTGTGTACGCAGCAGGCTCTGCTACCCCATCACCTTGAGGGAGGTGCTCCTCCCTTTGCCTAGCCAGGCACCTCCACTGCTCTCTTCATCTCCTTCTCTGCTCTCTGTAAGCCACGAGCCACACCGCTAGATCACCAGGCTCCATGATCCTGATGTTCTCATCCTGCGGGATCAAAACAAAAAATGCACGGGTCAGCATATATGTCCTTGGAATCTCTCCTGATTAAGTCTGAAGGCCCTTTCACGCATGCCGGAGAGTGCTGGCCACCACTTGGATGGCCAGTGTGTAGAGCGCTCATTGGCTGTCTGAAACCTCACCCACCTCCGCCCCACTCCAATTGACCGATTGGTGGCAGCTTTGCCCACTGGGCTGCATGCTGTGCTCTCAGCTCGGGTGCAGACATTCTCCTAACCTGTGCTGCAAGGCTGCACTGTTGGCTGGAACCATGATGGATACTGGTTCAAACCTTAATGAGACATAGCACGGGGCTCTGGGCGTCTCCACCAGTGACAGTGCCGTGGCCACTGTTCACTCCAACTTGCCCAGATGCCCAATTGTCCTGCTGTCCCATAAAACGCACATTAATTTGCACTCTGCGCTCGAGGGGTGAAAAGTTCTGGAGCATATAGTGACACATTCATGTGTTGTTTGCGTGGGCAGAAAAGCTTCAGAGGCCCCCGATTCCAAGCATGACAATAGAGCTGCAGCTGAAGCAGAACGGTCTCAGCTGCAGAAGAATGTTCACTTCTGACAAGCTTTTCCAAGCGCGTGGCTGCTTCCCTCACCACCCTCCCAGCCACCCAACGGCCCGCCCCCCCTAACCTCTGACATGCGCTTGTGTACTTCCTTTAGTTTGTGCTGCCTTGCTCCCCCACCCACCTCGGCATGTGCTTCTGTTCTTCTTTCAGTCTGTGTTGCCTTAGCCCACTCCCCTTCCGTCTCCCCAGCTTCAACTGCACTGGAGCCCTTGCCCCAGCACCACACTGAAAGCCAGTCAGGAGAAAGCTGACTTGCCTGTGCAACCACCACCCCCCTCAACTCCAGAATGTCTGACACTTCAAGGGGCGATGCGCAAGATTGTGTGCACTCACCTCCAACTTCCCCTCGGAGTTCAGGTCGGCAAGTGCACACCTTTTAAAGGTAATCGTGGAGCACGCCGTCCTGAAGTCAGGCCAACATGGGCAGTAAATATGACGCAAGGGGACGATTCCAGCGAGCAGGGCTTAAAATGCGATGCTAAGGTATTGAAATTAGTTTCCCGATAAGCGGCGAAGGGAAACACCATTGACGGGCGGAGCGGACGGTTGCAAACTGGTTTCATGACGGTGTGAAACCGATTTTTGGTCTTCTAGCCATATTGTCCGCTCAAGCCTGCCTCGATGCCTGCCACCAATGCCAATGGGACCGGACAACATCGCCCTAAATCTTTGTTAAAACTGGGGGATATTACAAGTTAACAGCAAGAGAACAGAACAAAAGGAGGAAAAGCCAAGTATGTGGACATTATGAGTTGATTAGAGAGACCCAGCATGGATTGGTGAAGGGTTTTAGTAAACAAATGTAATTGAATTTTTTGAGGGAATCACTGATGAGGAAGATAAGGGAGTGCCTATGGATGTAGTTTATATGGATTTCAAGAAGGCATTCAACAAGGTTCCATACAAGAGCCTGTTTAAAAAAAGATCAGTGTGCATTGACTGGAGGCAACCTATTAACCTGGATATGGTATTGGTTGGCATATATAAGACAAAGTATAGGAATAATGGTAACTACACAGATTGTCAGAACAGAACTAATGCTTTCTAAAGGTTTAACTTAACTTTCTTGCCTTTGTACTCTATACCTCGTTTCATAAAGTTAAGGACCCTGTATTTTAACAGCCTTCTCAGCTTGATATACCATCTTCAAAGACTTGTGCACAAACATCCCTAAATCTTCCTTTTACTGAACCCCCTTGAAAACTATACCATTCTTCTCATTTGCCTTATTCTCCCTACCAAAATAAGTCATTTCAAAAATAAAAACAGAAAATGCTGGAAATACTGAGCAGGTCAGGGTGCATCTGTGGAGAGAGAAACAGAGTGAAAGTTTCGGATGTATGATCTTTCACCAACACTTCACACTTTCCTGCATGAAATTTCATCTGGCATGTGTCTGTTCATGGTGCTGTTTGAGGAGGGGAAGGGAAATCTCCCATTGTCCTGCCAACATTCCTCCTTCAAGTGCAGCTTATTCAGTTATACTTATCATTTTCCAATTGTGCAGACCCCGGTTTGCATAATTCAGTTTCCCAGTATTTTAAAACACCAGCCTGTTCCTGTCCCTATTAATTCTGAAACTACCCTTCACACTGACTACTACTTTTCTAAGTTTTATCATCTGCAAACTTTGAAATTATGCCTGTATACCCAAGTCATTAATATATATCAAAAAGATTAGTGACCCTAATATTCTACTCTTGGGGGTCACCGCTTTCAAGAACAACCATTTCACACTACTTTCTGTCTTCTGTCTCTTAGCAACCTATCCTTTTTGATGAAGTTTTTTCACTCTAGGTGGTATTGTCCTGCTTGGAAACAGTGGACTCAATTAATATTGCTAGCAGGTTTTGTCGACTTGAACGTGGGAGGCAAAGACTGAAATTGTTAAAGCCAATGTGAAGGCTAGAAGGTTGCAGAGTAGAAAGATAAGCTTACATTTAGCTTCGCTGGAATAGCGAAGGGAGGACAGAGAGGCCAAGGGGCCACGGAGCTCAGGGTTTGCACTAATAAAGGTGTTGATTGCACACCCAATTACTCTTTAAGTGGCTTCTTAGCCCTTTGTAGACAAGAGGCTAGAAATTACTCCTGGCGATATGGCTGAATAATTTTCTCAAGTGTTTGTGTGGCATTTGACTGTCCTTCACTTCAATGACAGCTGTTTGTTTTGACTGGGCTGATTTCTCTGTTAAAACAATGAAAGGAGGAAGCAAGTGAGCATGTGCATCACTGGCAGTCATTTTTAGATTAAAATAACTACCCGGAGATCTAGTAGGCCTAACTGTTACACTACCATTAGCAACAGCAGAGATCTGTGTAATTGGGCACCCCAACCTTTATCCTCCTTAATTGGAAATGGTCTGCCTTGCACAAGGCATTCCAAGACTTGTGCATAGCCTAGACTGATACTTCAGTGTAGTAATGAGTGAGCACTACACTGTAGGAGGAGGTGTCTTTGTGATAAGACTCTTATCCCAGTCCTGGGCACAAGAATTTCATGGTGCTGTTTGAGGAGGGGAAGGGAAATCTCCCATTGTCCTGCCAACATTCCTCCTTCAAGCAACACACCAAGTGCAGGTTATTCAGTTATACTTATCATTTTCCAGTTGTGCAGACCCCTGCTTTGCATAATTTAATTTCCCAGTATTTTAAAAGTAATTCAGTGCTGTGAACCCCTTTAAGTTTTCTGGAGGCACCATATAGACACGTGTAATTTATACTTCCACTGAATTGAAATTAAGACTCATTCCACTACCTCATATTCTACCCATTCTTTCCCAAGACCTTGGAAAGGTTGAATTTCTCACCTCACTCAGGGTGGAATTTTCCGGTACCATTGGCAGTGGGTGTTATAGTGGACGTGAGCGAATAAAATGGTGAGAAGGCCAAAAACCGGCTTCATGCTGTTTGTGATTGGCTGCTTCACCTGTCGATGGCGGACAGCGTTTCCTGTCGCCACACGTCGGGTACCTAGTTACAATACTTTAATCATCTCATTATAAGCCCCGCTTGCCGGAATCATCCCCCCCTTCCATGTCAAATTCACCGCCCATGTTGGCGTGACTCCAGAACTGCGTGCATCACAACTGTCTTTAAAATGTGCGCACCTGATTGCCTGAACTCCGAGGGGAACTCGGAGGTGAGTGCACACAGCCCTGGGCAGCGCTCGCAGGAATCGCGAGTAGGATATCAAGGAAGAGGCGCCGCACATTCGGGGGGTGGGGGCACAGGCAAGTCGCTTTCTCCAGACTGGCTTTCAGCACGGTGCCGGAGCAAGGGCTCCAGTGCGATTGAGGCTGGGGCAAGTGGCGGGTACAAGGCAGCACAGACTGAAGGAAGTACACATGCACAAGCTGGTGGGTTGAGGGAAGTGGCCAAGCACTTGGCAGAGCTTGTCAAAAGTGAGCATTCTTCCACAGCTGAGACCGTTCAGCAGCAGCTCCATTGACACGCTTGGAGTCGGGCTCCTGTTGCTTTACTGCCCACTCAGGTAACGCAAAAGCATGAAAGCGTCACCAAATACTCTAGAACCTTTCACCCCTCGAGTGCAGACTGCAAATTAATGTGCATTTTAGGGGGCAGAAGGACAATTGTCTGATTGGGCAAGTTGTACAATCCCCTTGCAAAAGCTGGCCATGGTGCAGTCACTGGTGGAGGCACTCACAGCCCCTTACAATGTCTTAATTCATAGGATGTGGTGACATAGTGGTATTGTCACTGGACTGGAGACCCAGGGTAATGCTCTAGGAACCTGGGTTCAAATCCCACTAAGGCATATGGTGGAATTTGAATTCAATAAAAATCTGGAATTAAAAGTCTGATGCTGACCATGAAACCATTGTAAAAACCCATCTGGTTCACTAATGTCCTTTAGGGAAGGAAATTCCTACCTGGTCTGGCCTACATGTGACTCCAGACCCCAGGTCGGCTCAAGGGCAATATGCGCTGACCTAGCCAGCGATGCTGACATCCCATGAATAGGGATCCCACATGGTTCAAGCTAACAGTGCAGCCTTGCAGTATGGGTTAGGAGAATGCCTGCACATGAGCTGAGAGTACAGCTTCCAGTCCAGTGGCTGAAGCTGTTGTGTGGTGGAGGTGAGTGGGGTTTCAGACAGCCAATGAGCGCACTACACATTGGCCATTGAAGTGGTGGCCAGCACTCTTCAGCATGCATGAAGAGGCAATCAGACTTAACCAAGAGAGGATCTTAGGATGCATATGCTAACCCACTCATCTCTCTCTCTTTGACCTTGCAGGAGGAGAACATCAGGATCATGGAGCCTGGTGATTGAGTGATGTGCCTTGGCTTACAGAGGCTGGAGTGAAGGCATCTGGCTCGACAAATGGAGGAGCACCTCCCTCAAGATGAAGGGGTGGCAGGGCTACTGTGCATACAGCTGAAGATCCACAATGAGCCATTGCTAGTAGGTATCTATAGACAGGGTTTATAGATGGCACCTGTCATTCCTGCAGATGACTGAGAACTAGTTTTGCCGAAGACTACACATGTCTAGTGAACTGGTTGGTCACATACGTCACCTGCTGCAGGATTTGACACCATAGGGACATGGAGCTCATCCACAATCAGTGACAGCGATGCTCAATTTTGACGCCAGTGACTCCTTCCAGGCTCCACAGGTAACCTGTGCAGGATCTCGCAAGCCTCCATGTGCAAGTGTATCCAGGAGGTCATGGACGCCATCTTTACGAAGGCTCAGAGCTTTTTGCATTTCGACTGGGATCAGGAAAGCCAGGAAGCAAGAGCACTGGGATTTGTACAGATCTCAGGTTTTACACAGATGCAGGTTGCCATCGACTGCACTCACATGGTGCCTAGATCTCTGTGACACTTAGATCTCCGTGGAAGCAAGCAGCCAACTACGTCAACTGCAAGGGCTTCCACTTGCTGAATGTTCAGCTGCTGTGCAACCACTGCAAATGCATTCTACAGGTCTGGGCACGATTCCTAGGAACCGTCCATGGCTCCTACATCCTTAGCAGGTCTCAGATCCCTGACATCTTCCAGGGTCAACAGAACCTGCAGGGTTGCCTCCTTGGGGACAACCCACAGAGGACATGGCTGATGACACCCTTGCGACGGCCTCAGCCTGCAACAGAGAGATCATACGAGGTTCATGCCATGAGCCAGACTTTGGTGGAGCAAACGATAGATATTTTGTAAAAGAGGTTCCGGTGCCTCGACAAGTCTGGTGGAGCACTGCAATACAGTCTTCAGAGGGTGTTGCACATCATCGTAGCTTGCTGCGCGCTCCACAATCTGGTACTGCAAAGGGGGGAATACTTGGTTGAGCAGGAGATGGAAGAGCTGCATGTCTCAATCAGTCCTGATGTCCTTACCTGGCATTTGTGAACATTTGACTCCTGTGTAGCTGATGGCAACACACATACTCGCAGGCTCATGTCATGGAGACGCAGTGGAGGCCCTAACAGTTGTTAGATTCCAGGAGGATAATGATGACATGCAGTGAGGACATTCCATAGATCTTCACATTGCCTCTGTGAATGTCTGACTCCTGTCTGGCTAAAGGCAGCTCACTTACACATTGTGATCAGGGTCATATCAAGGAGACGCAGCCATGAAACTTTAAATGCACCTGATTCTTTGTCAGCCTTCAGCACCTGACCCCTTCAGGAGCACAGATGCGGAAGAGATGGGGAGCCAACCTCACCTCAAAAATGCAGAGAGCGCACGGAGAGAATGATGGAACTCTGTGACACCTGCCCACGACATTCTGGCACCATCGAGGTGCACACATCACTTATGTGTCCAGTGAGTGTGAGGCTGGACCATCACTTTCCCCTGAAGGTTACACACTGTTCAGGGAAGAGGCATGGACTGAGACACCTACCTTTATCTTGTGGAAACATTCTTGGGAATTTATTTACAATTGTGAACCTTATGTGCAAGTGATTAACACCCATGCCCAGGCTGTGCAACTACATTTTAACCTTCCTAACTCTGCCACTACGTCTTTGTGCTCCCCCAACATCCACAGTAGAGGTGGAGGTGGCCTGCTGTCCCTGCCTCTGCCCTGTCCCTACCTTGGCGGGTGTCCTCTGGAGGTCCAAGAACTGGAGGACCCAGCTTGCTTTGGGTGTCCTGCTGTGGGCCGGCTGCATGCTTCTTGGCCTGTGGAGATGGAGCAGCAGGGGTCACAGGAAGAGGGGATTTGGATCGGCTGGATATTCCTGGAATCACCTGGGTGGATGGCCCCGGGCTGTTGAGCTGCTGGTCCTCCTCCCTATAGATGCCTGACGGTCCCTGGCTGACTCCTTGAGGAGAAAGGGGAAGGTGGAGTGAGATCCAGCTGCCCCACACCCCTCTTGTGTTGACACTGCTAGAGGCCAACTATGGTGTCAGCGATGGAGTTCAGCCAGCGCAGCAGTGCAGGACCGATGTCCTGGACCAAGGTCTCCATGCCAGCCACTATCCTGCCAGTGTTGACCTCATTGGGCTGGCATGCTGGTGCTATCACCTCGGACTGTAGGTGAATGGACTCCTCCAACCCTTACAATCTGAGGAGTGCACCAGACATCCCTTCCTGATGTTCTCGGGATTGTCTTTGTAGCTCCACCAACTGATTGAGGTCGGAATCCAGAGGCTCATCATCTGACTCAGACTCACAGATTCATTGCCTCCAGTTGTCTTCCAAGTGCTGGTGACCAACAATGCCCTTGCCTCCGCTGGCTATGAAACAGATTGTGAGTCGTGCTCACCAGATTGTGACCCCGAGGTTACTCTACATCAAGGTCCCACCGAGGTGTGTCGCTGCGCTAGTGGAGTGTGTGGGTGAGCATCGTGATGGGTCTTTAATGGTGTTGCACTCAGGGTCCTCATCCGAGATGCTCTGGGTGCTGGGGTCGGGGTCACAGTTGCCTGAGGGTGACGTGTCAGATGTGTCTAGGAGAGAAAGCGGAGATTATTAGTGCTTGGCAGCCACGTTGAACACAGAACAGTGGACTCAGAGTAGCTTTGAGAGAGGCATCATGTGGTGTAGGATCCTCATGTGGGTGCTCGCCGCTAACCTCGTCCCTGGAATGGTCCATGTCCTCTCTGGCCAGCTTGAATTATTGACTCCCGAATGGAGTGAGGCACTCCACATCCAGTCTGGGACCTCTCCCGGCAATTGTGCACCACCTTGCCCTGCATAAACACAGATGGAGAGAGCGTGAGCAAGGCACATTCTAGGCTAAATGAGAGGCATGTCAGGCATGCGTTTGTGCTGAGTAAAGCCATGGACTGGATGAGGAGGCAGTGTCCAGAGGAGATGTGGCCAGATGGAGGTGTGAGGGTGTGTGTGAGAGAATGGGTGGTGATGTCCCTTGAGCTGGCAGTGAATGAGATGCCAGTGAATGTATAATGGGCTTGTGTGCGGGTGAGTTGAGAGTGATGAGATGGTTGGCTTAACCTAGCAGCATGGATGAGATCATTCATCAATTTTCTGCACTGGATGGCCGACCTCTTGTGTCTAGCATTGGCACTGACCACCTCTGCCACTGCCTTCCAAGCTGGAGTGTTGAGACTGATGGACCTCCTGCAGCCAGAGCAGGGATAAAGGACATCGCGGCCTCCACTGTGCCCAGAAGGTGTCCCAGGGATGCATCATTGAATCGGGGGACTGCACTTTCCTTGGCTTTCGGTGACATGTCTTCAACGGCGCAGTCCTGGGCTGCAAGTGTTGAGAAGTGTGCGCATGGCTGCATTTTACATAGGGGGCCTGACGTGAATAAGCAGTGAGGTCATGGCATGGCAGGCCAATTGGAGGCCTGTCACCGGTGATCTGGTGTGTTTCCCGTGACTGCATAATTTATGAGGCGGGAATGGGAAATTTTGGGTGCAAAAACCCGCCATTGCGGCCGGTGGGTAAAATGACTGTTTCCTCACCTGCTATCGCACTTGGTGCAAATTTGGGATGATTCCACCCTCAGTCTTTGCTTCCTCTTAGGATCTAGAGGCTCTTACAATCCAACCTTAATGTCAATCCTGATGTACCAAAAATTGCTCCTTCCGGCCATTGGGTGTGGTGGTGGAATGAGAGGATGTTCATCTTGCATTGTGTGCACTATCTCTTTACCTCAATAATACAAAAATACCAGTGAGGTATAGGAACAGATTGAGGTTACTGTACAATTGAACAACTCCAGCAGAACTGTATAACACTGACTAAACCAAATTGCATGGACATGCTGGGTGATTGATTCCAAATTCCACAGATCTCAAACAAAAATAAAAATACCTGGAAAAACTCAGCAGGTCTGACAGCATCTGCGGAGAGGAACACAGTTAACGTTTCGAGTCCGTTTGACTCTTCATACGGACTTGAAACGTTAACTGTGTTCCTCTCCGCAGATGCTGTCAGATCTGCTGAGTTTTTCCAGGTATCTTTATTTTTGTTTTGGATTTCCAGCATCTGCAGTTTTATGCTTTTATCCATAGATCTCAAAATGGCGCTTCCCTTTTAAAATGGGGGAATTGAGTTATGAAAACATGACGTGAAAACATAAATCAGAGTCCCCATCCTAACAATGGTCAGATTCAACATTTTTTTCAATGTTATTTAAAGTGGACATCAGCCATGAAGTGTCCTGAGATGGCTGAAGTTAGAAGGGGGGGAGGTTTATAGGAACAAGAGCAAGCAAAGTGGCAGCCTCGTGCAGTGTGGCAAATGAATTTAAACAATGAAAACTTTGACACTCAAAGTGACAAAGTTCTCAAAAGTTGCCTGCATTCTCTTTACAGTGGAGTTGTGTTAGACCTCCCAAAACATGCAGGATAAAGACTGTGCAGCGAATGTGACCTTCATCGCTCCTGTGTGGTTCAAGCAGGTTTGACACTCGAATACTATGAGCAAATAACGCCTTTTTAATTTTGGGCATCTATGCAATCCTTGTGTATATTATTGCGTGTTCGTGTATACATAAAAACAGGGTGTGGCTGTGATGCAACATCAATATAAAGTATGCCCAGTAACACATGACACAATTCCAGGACAGTGCAAATCCTGAGCATGCTCACTCCAAACATTGGCTATATCCAATACAAAAGGAATAAGCATGCTCAGATGAGTTACCCCAACACCTCTGACAGAGGAATCAAATTAATATACAATTAACAACATTTTACTTGGGACTGAAAGCAAGGAGTCCAGTAACAAGGCTAATCAAACACTAAGAAATATCTCAAGGGAATTTGATTATAAGTCAAAACAAATTGTCCTGACCTTAGTATCTACATTCAGAATATTATTTGCAACATCAGGTACCAGCCTTCAAAAGAACATTGATGGACAACAAGGGGGGAATAATTGTCACTACATTCTGCAACATATACTCCCCTCCTCATTCTCGACTGGATAACGGGTATTCAACAAGTTTCTAACATCCCAAATTTGCTTCTTGTCTGTTATGCGGAAGGTATTTTTCCTGGCCTGTGCTGTGTTTGCTAATCTAGGTTGGGATGGTGGTAGGTGCAGTGCTACAATTGCTCACAGAACCCTGGACTAGGGAGGGGGAATGTTGGCTGAGATTCCCATTCTTCCATCGTTCTCCAAGTAGGTGTCTGGTGAGGACAGGATAGAACTGTTGCAATCCATAGCCAAATCTTAAGATTAATCCTGTCAAGGCTCATAAGTAAAGAGCAGGCCATTTGAGTGAGGAATGGGAAAGACAGACATTATAAAGCCGTACTGCAGTGTGATTCAATGGCTCTACAAGATGAGGATAGAAAAATAAATGAGGCTTGTGAATTGAATGTTGCATGAGTGCTGAGCGATGACCATGATGATTGGTGCATGACATACAAGTGATGCATCCTGCCTCCTAGTAACCCTCAAAAGTCGAGACCTTTTAAAACTTCATTCCCAGCATCACCGGAAAAGTCAGCATCTATTTAATTTTCTAGAATTTGATACAACTGGGTGATTTCCTAGGCCACTTCGGACAGCCATTAATAGTCATTGATAGTCACACACATTGGTGTGTGACCAGAATCACCTAGAGAAGAGACTGGGAAAGGATGACAAGTTTTTTCTAGTCTGTCAGCATAGCCATTATGCTGCTACCTCCTGTTCTCCTCAACTGCCTTCGCTGAACACACGGAGTGTCACATTGTGAAATAATTACTGTTGCTTTGAAATTCCCACAAGTACAGACTGTCCTGTCTACATGGAAAAAAAACATTTCTCAACATAACAGTGGCTAACTGCCAGGCTTTATATTAAGGGAGCTAAGGTGCAGTGCATCATTTATACCATTACTCATTTCCAAAAAAAATGCGGTCAAACACTAGTTGTAGCTTCTCTTTGTGGCTCACTTTATTTTTCAAACTGGACCCTCAGAGATCTGGTCGCAGGGCTGAGTTGTGTGTACATACAAATGGGGGAACAGCGGCCATTGCAACATGAGTTTAAATGGAAACCAGCACCCTAAGGAATGCACATGAAACTCAGAAAGTAATTTAAATAGAAAGGGAGATATACAAGAGTCGAAGGAATTCGGACAATCACAGAATCATACAGTATAGAAGACTATTCGACCCATTGTGTCTGTGTCAGCTCTTGGTCCCACTCCCCTACTCTTAGCCCATAGAATAATAAATCTATCTGATTGAGAGGAGGCCTCATCCTATATAGGAAGATAATTGTGTAGAGAAAGCTAATCTCTGGAATACTGATTCAAAACTTGACTGTAGCTCGAGAGGCACATTTAAACTAGTGAAAAGTAAACTTGGGGCTAATATCAGAAAATGCACACAGAGTGATCAACCTATGGAATGGTTTGGTAGGTCAGATTGTGGAGGCCAAATCCTTCAAATCATTTAAAAAACGATGGATGCTGTGAGTGAGGTAGGAGTGGGAGAATATTGAATCTTTCTGAATGCACGAGCTTGGTTGGACCAAATGACTTTCCTTGACCAGAGCTATCACACAGTTTGTGAAATTAGTAACATCACCCAGAGGCTCTGGGCACTACCATATTCAAGTTGGGGCCTTGTGAGGGCAGTATTCAAATGGAGATCCACAAACTCCATGCACAACCATGCTTTTGGTTACAATTCTTCCCATCCTCAACCCTGTTTCAGGCCAGGGACTGATACAGCTGAAAGTGAGTGAAATCTGTTGTGACACATTAGATGGGTGGTCAGAGAAAAGAGGATTTAGGAATTGGGCAAGCACGTAGGATTATGATTAACACTTTTGTAGCAGATAAATGTCGACTTATATTAGACTTAGAGGCTTTCCTATGCCTAATGACACATAGGCAGACAATGCACATGTGTTGATTGTCTTTCCATAGTTTGTTTTTCCTGGAACAGGTTACTAGCCTGTCACCAGAAGCTATAGCTTGAGGGGTCCCACTCCATATCAAGCATGGCTAACCAGGCAACTCTCCCACTCTTACCACCTGCCATAGTGGAAGGATGTACAGTTTGATAATCAACCTGTTCAGCCACATTATGAATGCACCTGCCTTGGCCATCAAGTCCTGAGTGGGATTTGAACTCAGAACTTCTGGCTTAGAGGCAGTGATGTCCCCATTGTGCCACAAACTGTCTGTTTCCCCTGCCACTACCCCCCACCCCACCCACTGCTTCCATGTTGTAATGGTTACGTAGTGCTGTGTTCAGAGGCAAGTGGAAATCAGAAGGTAGCTTGTGGTTCCCTCAAAATGTTGGCATTCAATGTTTTCATGATTGCAATAATAACAACTTGCATTTATATAGCACTTTTAACATAGTAAAACAATCCAAGGTGCTTCACAGGTGCTTAAATTTGACACCAAACCACATAAAGAAATATTTGGATAGGTAATCAAAAACTTGGCTAAAGCTGTGGGTTTCAAGCAATGTCTTAAAGGAGGAGAGAGAGGTGAAGAGCTAAAGGCGTGAAAAGAGCTAGAGGCATGAACAGAGCTAGAGGCGTGAATACAGCTAGAGGCGTGAATAGAGCTAGAGGGGTGAATGGAGCTAGAGGCGTGAATAGAGCTAGAGGGGTGAATGGAGCTAGAGGGGTGAATGGAGCTAGAGGCGTGAATAGAGCTAGGGGGTGAATAGACGTAGAGGGGTGAATAGAGGTGGAGGGGTGAATAGAGGTAGAGGAGAGATTAGAGGTGGAGAGTTGGATAGGTAGAGAGGTAGAGGGATGGAGAGGTTTCAGGAAGGAATTCCAGAGTTCATGGCCTGGGCAGCTGAAGACCTGGACTGTCATTGGTGGAGCAAAGGAAATTGTTGATGCCTATGAGGCCAGAATTGGAGGAATGCAGAGATCTTGGCGGGTTGCAAGGCTGGAGGAGATTATATAGATAGTGAGGGGCTGGGCCACGGAGAGATTTGAAGACAAGCATGAAAATTTTTAAATTGAAATCTTGCGGACAGGGAGCCAATGTAAATCAGCGAGCACTGAGGTGATGGATGAATGGGGCTTGGTGCATTTTAGGAGATGGCAGCAGAGATTTCGATGAGTTTAACTTTATAGAGAGTGGTAGGTGGTAGGCTGGTCAGGAATGATCAAGTGTGAAGGTAACAAGGAAGTCTCTTGGTTTATATCAACAATGGGAGTATCACATACCTACCGTCTGCATGGTAAAAGTGCTTAATGTTAAGAAGGTTGCTCAGTAAGGAACTACTTACAATTCATTTCAGCTGTAGTTTCATTCAAAGGTTTAAGAGGCGGAGAAAAGGAATTAGTTCTTACTGATTGCACACTGTGGCCCAGGCATTGGCAAGTGACAAGAGCCATGTGCTATGTCAACAGACAGTGCGGAGTGAATCGGTATGGTTGGGACACTTCCTCCTTCTGGATGTAAAAGCAGCCACACTCTAACACTAATGTAGGGGGTGGTGTGTGTGTCAGTTTCACCTCTGACTTCTGAGCGGTTTGAATCGCTCCCACTCCCTGGGTTCTAGACCTTGGACTTATTTTGGGGGTTGTGACAAAGTGCAGCAGGCAACTGGTTTTGGTGCAAGAAAAAACTGAGTTTATTGAAGTCACAAATGAACTTATAACATTAGGATTACACTGAGATTATACAGATTTACAAAGTAGTTAAGAATGGGGAACACACGGCATAATGAGGGAAAAATCACGCTACTAATCCCCTTACCCTTGTCCCACCCCCAAAACCTAACTAAATTGAACTAGGAGAGGTCAGGGATCATGCTCACCAACCAGGGTTCCTTGACAGTTCGAAATCCAGCCAGGTAAGCCGGTTGCAGTTTTGGGGTACGCTCTTTGTGTCCTCTGGGGCCTGCCGTCCCCACGTGGTCCTGGTCTGTGGAATCTGCGAAGGTTCTTCAGCTGAGTGGAGGGCACTGTTGTGGGTGGTCGATCTTCGTGGAGGGCTGTGGTTGTGGCCTTGTTGTCTTCAGTTGAGCCTGCCACCCCATGCCCCTCGCCGTGATGTTGCCTATGGACCTGCAAACCTCTGGATCTTCTTGCTAAAACTCTGTTTCAACCCCTCCCAACTGCTCAATTGCCCTGTGTCAGCTTTCAAAACTGCTTACCCTTCTGCTAGCTGGTTTCTCCCTCAATCCCTCTCATAACTGACTGGGCAGTTATACTGTCTTTCCAATTTCTTATCTCAATCCAAATCAAGGTTAGTTCTTTGTTTGACTTTGGTGGGCTTCCTCCGGCGATTGTTGTCTCGTTGTTTTTAATGGGCTCACATGATGTTTATCATTGTCTTCCTGCCTGGTAACTAGTTTTGAACTGAAAGCCACTGTATGTGTGGAGTATTGATGGGTTCGCATAATTGAATTGATTATGCCTTCCTGCCTTAGTAGTTAGTAGCGATTATTTATGCAAGATTTTGATGGGCTTCAGTATCGTGTGAGGTGAAGTCTTTCTCTGGGTTGATTGTATTAAAGGGAAGAATGCGTATTCTGTCTCCTCTCGTTGTCTGGTTTCAGGCAAAACAATCCACACTGCACTCAATAAGCCTGGACATGTGCAGCCCCAGGCCTTCATGGGCCCAACCTCCTGCCTGCAGGGTTTTATACTTAACTCAGCAGTTTAAAAGTCCAAAAGTCATATCCTTGTTGATGATATGAAAAATGTGGGAATTTTGAGAACCCTTCACTAAGCATGCCACAGGCAGTGTTACTTGTCCTGGCACACATCTCTCTGTCGAACAAGAATGCTTATATTGCTTTTTTAACAGTTCTTCATGAATCCTGAGAATGAATAAAGAAAATAAATTGATTTTAAAAAAAAATACCTGTCATTTGGAGGCTGAAGAATGATATTAGAACCTGCTGGATTGAGGTTAAAACCCAACAAGTTCACCGAGTTCTGAAGAAACTTGAAACATTAACTTTGTTTTTCTCCACAGACAACTCCCAGATTGAGTATTTCCAGTACTTTCTATTTGTAATTTTAGATTTCCAGCATCTGCAGTATTTTGCTTTTATTTTAGTTCATCAGTGCCCTTTAGGGGAGGGACATACCACTGTGATAAACGCAAAATACTGTGGATGCTGGAAATCTGAAGCAAAAACAGAAAATGCTGGAAAAACTCAGCAGGTCTAACAGCATCTGCGGCAAGGAAAACAGAGTTAATGTTTCAAGTCCGTATGACTCTTCTTCAGAGGAAGAAGACTCATACGGACTTGAAATGTTAACTCTGCTTTTCTCTCCACAGATGCCGTTAGACCTGCTGAGTTTTTCCAGCATTTTCTAACAGCATCTGCGGCAAGGAAAACAGAGTTAATGTTTCAAGTCCGTATGACTCTTCTTCAGAGGAAGAAGACTCATACGGACTTGAAATGTTAACTCTGCTTTTCTCTCCACAGATGCCGTTAGACCTGCTGAGTTTTTCCAGCATTTTCTGTTTTTGTTACATACTACCGTGACTTGCTCCGGCCTACACTTAGCTTTCATTTTCTGGTTGACTCTTAATGTGAGTTTCAAATGTCATAAGACCACACCCAATTATAAAACCATCACTAGGTATGTGTCCACGACCACCACATTCCCTGCAACCACGCCTTGACAGTGTGAATAAATTTGAAAAAAGATGTAGTCCTCCATAGTTGTGGTCCGGAATGCACTGCCTGAAAGGTTGATGGATAACAGCTTCCAAAACAGGATTAAATAAATACTTGAAATGGTAATAAGTATTGCAGGGTTATGTGGAAAGAGTGGCAATGAGATAGTGGGACTGGTTGGACAGCTCTTTTAAAGAGCCAGCACAGGTATGATGGCCCAAACAGCCTCCTGTAACAATCCAGGATCTGATGGTGAAAATAACTTGTTGACATTATGTACATTTTTTTTTATTCATTCATTCATGGGATATGGGCATCACTTGCTAGCCTTTATTGCCCATCCCAAACACAGGTGTTTTTAAGAGTCAGCCCCCATTGCTGTTGTAAGCCTGGAGTCACATGCAGGCCAACTGATATCCTTCCCTAAAGGGGCATTAGTGAACCTGTTGGGTTTTTACAATAATCAGCCATGGTTTCATCATCAGACTTTATTTTCCCAGATTTTTATTGAATCTATTCAAATAGTCACCATTGGCTATGGGATTTGAACCTGGCTCCCCAGAGCATTATCCTGGGTCTCTGGAATACTAGTCCAGTGACACTACCACCATGTCATCACCTTCCCCTAGAAGAAAAGTGAGAATTTGGGGTCTAGCCGAGAAACTGCATCCGTCATGACCTTTGGGAGCTGAGAGAATGGGAGAAAAGGGCATGTTTGATTTGAAGAGAACATTATGCACAGATGCAGTGCCAGTGAAGGAGCTGCCTGCAGCCATACAGATGTGGCACAAGTTACCTCAGCGTTGTCATCTGGGTGATATCATCTAGAACCATTTTCCTGCCAGTAAATCAATCATTGCCTAAGCTTAAACAAACAAGCCTAGTTAAATTCACTTTGAATGCGGCTGTGCTTTATTAAGTAACAGCGATTGCCAGCCTGGCTTTGGTTGTTGTTGGTGTGGCATGTCGAGCAGGATGCCGATTTCTTAAAGGAAGAAAAACCCGCAAAGAAAAACAGCACTGAGGAACACTAAAAGGTCAGACGTTTTATGAAACTTCATTGGATTCAGCATTACTGAAATGGACAGGGGACTGCTGGCCATTATGCCACCTGCTATCCACTTTCATACATGCCTGCTTTGTATGCAAGATTTTACAAGTATAGGCTGTATACTTTGGGCCACACCCTTCCTTTCCATTGTTCCACCACTGGCGACTGTTCCTTCAGAGCCCTAAGCTTTGGAATTCCCTCTCTAAATCACTCTATCTCTCTGCCTCCTTGTTAAGTGGTCATCTTAAAACATGCCCCTTACTTGTCCTAATAACCCCTTTTCAAGTCGGAGAGTAATAGGATCATTACAGCACAAAAGGAGGCCATTTGGCTCATTGAGTTCACTTGAGCTCTCTGTAGACCAATCCAGATAGTCCCATTACAGTGGTCTATCCCCACAGGCCAGTTTTCTTTTGGCATCATTGATTGTCTCTGCTTCTAGCACCCTAGAAGGTCATTATGACTCACTGTGTAAAATCCCTTCTCCCATCTAACCAAATGGATTCTGGTCCCCTCAAGGACATCTCTCTTTCTAACACTGCAATGTGCTGGATTTTACAGTCCTCTGCCAGTATGTTTAAAGGCCGGTGTGGCTCGTAAGATCCAGCATGTGGCCAGCCCACCGCCTACCTGCCTGTCCCTGGCCTGTATGAAATTATACAGGGAGGCATCAGATGGCCCACCAGACCTTGGGCCTATTGAGGTCATTAAATGGACAATTAATGGCCACTTAAATCCTGTTCCCGCTGCTATTTTACCTACGGTAGGAGTCCAGGTCCATGCCATGTGGGAAGCCTGGCAGCTTTAGCTGCTCGGGCTGGTGTTGCACAAGCGACTGGGAAGAACCACATTTGCGGGCACCCTGTGCCCATTGGAGGCACCTCTCCCCCACCAAGATCACACCTTCCCTCTTTACACTCCCCCTGCCTTGGCCTCTCAAACCCAGGCCCCCAGCCTTCCTTCGCTGGGGCCTGCAAGTCTGACCCCGGTGAAATTCTGCACCACCCCACCGCTTTACCTTGGTTTTTGCTCCAGTGACGATCTCCACTGGGGATACTCCGAGGGACAGAAATCCCAACTCCAGCCTACCATTGGCCAACTGACTGTTAAATGATGGTGTGGCAACTGTTCTCCTTCTGGGCGAGGTAACCACTGAATTTTCAGCCAGGGTGGGGGTGAGGGTGGAGGGGAGGAGTGGTGGTGGGGGGGGGGCATGGGGAAGGGTCAGGGGTCACGGCACCCGCTAAAATCCAGCCCAATGTCTTCCCTAACCAGTACTGCCACCTCACCTCCTTTTTCCTTTGCTATCTTTCCCAAACACTTTGCATCTGTGAATTTTAAGCACCCTGTCCTCACCATTTTTAAGTTAGGTTTCCATTATTGCCATTACATCATATCCCCATGAATTTCACTTGGGGCTCACCAACATTATTCACCACACTGTGCTTTTCCACGAATGCATTCTAACCCTCTCTTTGTATTCCTTCTTATTCTGTTGCTTTCTAATATGATACTTCATTCTCTAGCTCCATCCAACACTCTCAATTCCTTTATGGACTTTATGCCTCTTTTCTATTTCTGTATGCTGGCGCTGACTTGCCTGCCAATTTAGTTGAAGCGCTCCCCAATCACACTGGTGAACCTCCCCAATGAGGACATTAGTCCCAGTACTGTTGAGGAGCAGCCCATCCATATGTGATTTGGTGTCAAATATTGTTTGGCAATGCTCCTGTGAAACACCTGGCCGACATTTTATTATGATAAGGTGCAACGTAAATGCAGGTTGTTGTTGCTGCTGCTGGATTTCCAGCACATCCCCAAATCTGACTCAAACATCACTAACCAATCTCCACGAGCCACTATTTGCTATTTTCCAACTAATAACCCCATGGGTTGGTGCACTGAGGTTCAGCTCCAATGTTGTATTGAAATCCATTGCACGTTGTTGCTGAATCCCAGTGCCTGGCATCCATTAACATGCCCACTGCTAGATAATGTTGCAGATACTTCATGGTATGTAAATTACGGGCTTAATTCCCTGTGGTGACTCACTCCCAAAACTTGCAGACACTGTGGAGTTTGATTTCCCGAATGTTCCTTGTCTGGGAATGTAACAATTAACACAAATCAAACCGATCTCCAGCTTTGGTTAATTCTCCTTGTCTTAACATGGCCTGCATAAAGCCATAAGAAATAGAAGCAGGCGTACGCCATTTGACCCATCGAGCCTGCTCCACCATTCCACCATTCATGGCTGATTTGGTTGTGGCCTTAACCCAACTTTACTGCGTTCAGTATATTCAATGACCCAGCTTCCACTGCTCTTTGTGTAAGAGGATTCCAAAGAATGATGACCCTCTGAAAGAAGAAATTGCTCCTTATTTTTGTCTTAAATGGAGACCCCTTATTTTGAAACAGTCCTCTCTAGTTCTAGATTCCTGCACAGGGGAAAACCTGTTCTCAGCATCTACCCTGTCCCCTCAGAATCTTAAGTACTTCCAGCAGATCACCTCTCATTCTTCTAAATGCCAATGAGTGTAGGCCCAGCCTGTGCAACCTTTCCTCATAAGACAACCATCCTTGCCCCAGGAATCAGCTGAGTGAACCTTCACTGAACTGCTTCCAATGCAAGCATGTCCTGCCTTAATCAGGTGAAGGACACATATTCATTCTTTCAATCAGTGTTATCCCCTTAGACCCTTAACTCTGCCTTTTAAATGATTCCAATATTTTTGTCTCTACCACCAGTTCTGACAGGTTATTCCCGACGTTTATCATGAATGAATAAAAACGTTCCTCCAAATATCTTGAATTCGAAAAATATCAGAGGACAAATTATAAAAATTTTTGAGGTAAAATTAATTTAATTGCTCTTTTTTAAAGGGAAGGCTGTATTTTTGTGTGAAAGTCAGTAAAGAAAAATCATAATGTTCACACCTGTGTCTATAAATGGGAGAAAGAGTAAATCATTATTTAATGTTAGAGCATTTACTAAAAATGCAGTTGAATTTTGGGGCTGACTACTTATTCTGAGTGTAGAATCATAGGGCAGAATCAATCCTGATTTGTGCTAAGTGCAGTAGCGGGCGTGAAAAAGCCACTTTACCTGCTGGCCGCAAATGGCTGGTTTTCACGCGGTATTGTCCTATTCCCAGTGTGTCCCGCCTCATTAATAATGCATTCATGGGAAACACGCTGGAAGGCTGACGGGGTGGGCTCGGATTTGACCTCAGCCCTCCCTCACTCCGGCACCATATTTAAAGCGCACCAGAGAGCAGCCTGCTTCATGTCTCCAGACCAGGAATGCTCCAGGCGACGGGTGGTCCCGAAAACAAAGGTGACGGCAGCCCCCAAATTTAGTGACACCTCTCTGGAGCTCCTGCTGGACAAAGTGGAAGGCTGCCCTGATGTCCTCTACCCCCATTCTGGGCCGCAGGAGGTCCACCAGAGTCACCAATCTGGCCTGGGAGGCGGTGGCAGCGGTGGTCAGTGCCACCGAAGCACAAGAGGAGGTCAGCCATCCAGGGCAGGAAGAGGATGAATGATCTCACCCGTTCTGCCAGAATAAGTCAACCACCTCATCACTCTCAACTCTCACACTCACAAATCCATCACACATCCAGAGGGATCTCACACCTCAAGGGCCAACACCACCAACTCAAACACACCCTCACATTTCCATTAGGTTCATATCCTCTCGAGTTCACATCCTCATCCTGTCCATGGCTCCACTCACCACACAAACATTCCACACGGTGCCATTGTCCTACTCACATTCTCTCCATTTGTTTCCATGAAGGAGAAGCTGGCTCACAACAGCAGAGAGAGGTCCCAGACCGGGGCCACATTAGGCTCCACACTCACTTTGAGGAGCGAGCCATTGCTCTGACTGGTGAGGATGTGGACCATTCCTGCGGCGACAGTGAGGTCGGCGATGAACACCCACGGGAGGATCCTGCACTACACCATCCCTCTCTCAATGCAACTGTGAGTGCTCTCTCTCCTGCTTTTGACTCTGCTGCCATGCACTAAATACCTCTACTTTGGTTCACAGGGAGCTCTGCCAAGCGACCGACACCCTCAGCCAGCCAGTCCCTCAGCTCCATCCACGTCCTCACCTCCAGACAAGAGGACTCCCCCTTCATTGAAGAACTGGAAATAAGCAGCCTGGAAGATCCATCAGAGCGCTTACCCACATCCTCTAACAGAGCAGAGACACGCACGTCAGTGGGACCTGGATGTAGAGCAGGCGTGGGTTCATAATCTGGTGGTCACTGCACGGAAACGTATCTGCAGGAGGAGGCGGCAGGTTCAGCCGATCTCCCCGGCACTCAGAGGACTGCTGGGGAAGAGGCATCTGTGAGGTCCGGGTTAGGTGATGAACCTTCCAACTGATCCTGGGGATTCAGCAGAAGGCAGGAGGACATCACGCAGAGCTGCTGGAAGCACTCAGCAGAGCGGCACGCAAGCCAGAGCATTGTGTCCGCCTGCTCTCTGATGAAGTGGTGACCACATGTGTGCGCGTAGAGGTCTCCATGAGAAGGATGGCGGATGCCATAGAGACCCTGGTCCAGTCAAACGTGGAGCTGCACCGCATCGTGTTAGCCATGGGTGAGTTTCTGAAGTGGCAACATGAAGGGGAGCCGGGGCACCTCGACCTCCCTTCAGGTGCTCCTTCCCTTCAAGGAGCCAGGCCGAGGCCCAGGGGCACCCGAAGGGAGGAGGAATAGCAGCTGGACACCCCTGGGTCATCCGCTTAGAAATCTCAGAGGCTGTCTGCTCCCTCTGAGTCTCCTTTGCCTCTGACCCCCCTCAACCTTGTCCTCTGTTGCTGCAGAGGAAGCAGCTGGCCCACAGGAGGACAGCCAAAGCAAGCCTGGGCCCTCAAGACCTTGGCACTCCAGAGGACCCTGGGGAGGCAATGGTATTGTCGCTGGACTAATCGTTCAGAGACCCAGAATGATGCTTTGGCAACCTGGGTTCAAATCCCGCTATGACAGATGGAGGAATTTGAATCCGATAAAAATCTGGAATTAAAAGTCTAATGATGACCATAAAATCATTGCTGATAGTTGTAAAAATCCATCTGCTTCACTAATGTCCTTTAGGGAAGGAAATCTACTGTCCTTACCTGGCCTGGCCTACATGTGACTACAAACCCACAGCAATGTGCCTTCTGAATATGGGCAATTGGGGATGAGCAATAAATGCTGGCCTAACCAGTGACACCCACATTCCATAAACATTCCAGAAACTCCAAAGTCATCAGGGGCAGTAGAGCCAACCGGTGCACAGGCTGTCTCCACTCCTACTGCTGACAACAGGGCCCCACCTGGAAGAAGTGGTAAGCCTAGAAAATTTAAGAAATTCTGATCACCAGCAGTTGCACAGGTGAACACATTTTGTGACTTTACAATCTGGAAATATATTCATTTTCACTGAATAACGTGTAATGTTGTCTTTCAGCTTCATTGACAGGCTTCACGAGTCCCCCCACTGCATCCCCCCAACTCTAGCTGTTCAGCTGTACGCAGCTGGACCATGAGTGATTCTGGAGGGAGAAGTGTGTGTGTGTGTGGCAGGGCCTTTCGGAGCCTGGTGCAAGCTCTCTCCCACGCACGTGGAGCCTTCATCCATCGCTCTAATCTCACTGTCTCAAGCGTTTTCAGTGCTGCCTGCTGGGGTTCTCTTTCTGTGGTCCATCTGAGCTGACCTGCATTTCCGCCCACCCACTGATCACACTCCCATGCAGCAGCTGTAACCGTCCCACACGAAGCTCCTTTCGCTTTCGATTTCAACAACCTTGGTAGTCTTTAAGTTTTTGATCAGCTCCCCCATCCTACCCCCTACCCCAGTCACCAATTTCCTTTCCCCCATCACTGTCGACCCCCCTGACATCACCTTCACCTCCCCACCATCATCTACCAACCCTAGCCCTTGTCTTTCCAGGATGTTCAGGTGAATGTGCATGTTCCCTACCTTCCTGAGAATCCCACCTTCGTCTACATTGACCTCCCTCGACCTCCTCCTTTCCACCCCCAGTAACTGTGAGTGCTTTGTCCGGCTTTTGACTCTGCTGCCAAACAGTAATTACCTCTACTTTGGAGGGAGCGACAGGGAGCTCTGCCAAGTGACTGACACCCTCAGCCAGCCAGTCCCTCAGCTCCATCCAAATCCTCACCTCCAGTGAAGAGGACCCCTCCTCCATTGAAGAGCTTGAAATAAGCAGCCTGGAAGACCCATCACCGCGCTTACCCACACTCTGCACCAGCGCCGAGACACATGCCTCGGTGGGACCTGGATCTAGAGCAGGCTCGGGTCTGTGTCTGCCTCTGACTCCCCACCAACCACCCTCACCATCCCTTCTACTGCTACCAACGCACCCTCACCCTCCCACCCTTGTGGCTCATGTTGCCCCTTCCCATATTCACCATTCCCTCCTACCATGCCCACCCTTATTTTGCTCCCCAGGAGGCAGTCATTGACTCCACAGACCCTTCCCTTGCACATTCACCTGGACATTCCCCATTGCTTACTCCCTTACTTCCCTCTCCACCCTTATCCTCTCCTCCACACTCACCCTCTCCTCCCTTGGACACCTTCCCTCCTGCGAACTCCCTCCCCCTGTAAAATCTCTCCCTTACACCTATCTCCCCACTTGCCGTATTCTCACCTGTTACTTTCTCCTCCCCAGTACTCCTTCCTCCTCCCTCTCAACCTTAATCAACCCCCCCCTCCCCACCTTCCAGATATACCTTCTTCTCCCAGTCACACTTAGACATTCCTCCCCCACTCACAGCTGGGCCTTCCTCTCTCCATTCCCTCACTGATCAACCGGAGCAGCCCATGGCCAAGACCACGATGTTCTGAAGGAGACCCGGGATGTCAACGGAGACTTCCCACCTTCCGTGAGCTGCTTTGTGGCGGAGCCATGTGCATGAGAACCCACCCAGCCTGTGTTCCTCCAGGGTCCAGTGGCTGTAGGGCTCCAGCATCATCTTCTCCTCGGATGTCCGTGATATGAGCAAGGCCCTAACGGTAAGTCATGACTTCTGCACGTCACACAGAACATGCAAGTGTTATGGGCTGGTGTGTTTTTCCCACAGTAAATCTGACATGGGAGGACGATTCTGGTCGGGCCTTACTTTGTATTCCATTACCGGGATGCATATCAGGTTCACGCCAGCCTCCAGCGGGATTGGCATTCTGCCATGGCGGACACCGTCAAATGATTCCGCTGAGCTTTCACGAAACTTATTTTTTGGTCTTCTCGCCATTTTGCTTCCCCCTCTCCACTCCCCCGCTGCCCGCCATAATGCCCGACGCCAATGGGGCCAGAGAATTCTGGCCATAGCATCATATAATCATACATCATACAGCAGGCCATTCGGCCCCTCATGCCTCTGTCAGCTCTTTGAGGGATATCCAGTCAGGTCCATTTTCTTCTAGATGGTGGAGTTCATGGGTTTGGGTGGTGTTGTGCAAGAAACTTTAGAGCAATGCACCTTGGCAGAGATGGTAGGCCTGTAACAACCACAACCATCTTGCTTTGTGCTAGATATGACTCTAGCCAGTGGAGAGTTTCCCCTCTGATTCCCATTGACTCCAGTTTTGCTAGGGCTCCATGATGCCATATTTTATCAAATGCTGACCTGATGTCAAGGGCAGTCACTCCCAGCTGAAGGGTTCTCAAAATTCCCACATTTTTCATATCATCAACAAGGATATGACTTTTGGACTTTTAACTGTTGAGTTAAATGTAAAACCCTGCAGACAGGAGGTTGGGCCCATGAAGGCCTGGGGCTGCACAAGCCCGGGCTTGTTGAGTGCAGTGTGGATTGTTTTGCCTGAAACCAGACAACAAGCGGAGACAGAATACGCATTCTTCCCTTTAATACAATCAACCCAGAGAAAGACTTCACCTCACACGAAACTGAAGGCCATCAAAATCTTGCATAAATAATCGCTACTAACTACTAAGGCAGGAAGGCACAATCAGTTCAATTATGCAAACCCATCAATACTCCACACATACAATGGCTTTCAGTTCAAAACTAGTTACCAGGCAGGAAGACATCATGCGAGCCCATTAAAAACAATGAGAC
This sequence comes from Carcharodon carcharias, assembly GCF_017639515.1. Taxonomy (NCBI): domain Eukaryota; kingdom Metazoa; phylum Chordata; class Chondrichthyes; order Lamniformes; family Lamnidae; genus Carcharodon; species Carcharodon carcharias. The sequence continues at coordinate 18,022,628 of NC_054484.1, forward strand.
TACAATCAACTAAGGAAACCCGCCTAAGTCAAACAAAGAACTAACCTTGATTTGGATTCCAATAAGAAATTTGTAAAACAGTATAACTGGCCCAGAGAGGGAAACCAGCTAGCAGGCAGTGAACAGCTGGGAGGGATTGAAACAGAGTTTAAGCAAGAAGATCTGGAGGTTTACAGGCCCTCAGGCAACATCATGGTGAGGGGCACGGGGTGGCAGGCTCAACCGAAGACAACAAGGCCGCAACCGCAGCCCTCCACAAAGATCAACCACCCACAACCGCGTCCTCCACTCAAATGAAGAACCTTCGCAGATTCCACAGATCAGGAACACCAGAAGACACAAAAAGCGTACCCCAAAACTGCAGCCAGCTTACCTGGCTGGATTTCGAACTGTCAAGGAACTCTGGTTGGCGAGCATGATCCCTGACCTCTCCTAGTTCAATTTAGTTAGGTTTTGGGGGTGGGACAAGGGTAAGGGGATTAGTAGCGTGATTTTTCCCTCATTATGCCATGTGTTCCCCATTCTTAACTACTTTGTAAATCTGTATAATCTCAGTGTAATCCTAATGTTATAAGTTCATTTGTGACTTCAATAAACTCAGTTTTTTCTTGCACCAAAACCAGTTGTCTGCTGCACTTTGTCACAACCCCCAAATAAGTCCAAGGTCTAGAACCCAGGGAGTGGGAGCGATTCGAACCGCTCAGAAGTCAGAGGTGAAACTGACACACACACCACCCCCTACACAGCTCACCTCTGGAATTCAGCTCATCTGTCCATGTTTGGACCAAGGACATAATGAGGTTGGAATTCAGTGGTTCTGGTTCAATCTGAACCAAGCATAGGTGAACAGGGTTTTGCCGAGTAAATGTGGCTTGATGGTACTGTTGGCAATATCTTCCATCATTTTGGTAATGATTGGGAATAGACTGATGGGGCAGTAATTGGCTGCATTGGATTTGTCTTGCTCTTTGTGGTTAGGACAGGCAATTTTCCACCTTGTTGGGTAGTTGCCGGTGTTGTAGCTGTAATGGGACATCTTGGCTAGTGGCTTGGCTAGGTTCAGGAGCACAAGTCTTAAGTAATCCAACTGGAATGTTGTCAGGGTCCATAGCCTATATCCTGTGACATTTCTTAATATCACATGGAGCAGAATTTTATGACAGCGGGATTTTACGGTCCCGCTGAAGTCAATAGGGTTTATAATGTCTCGCCGCATTTTACGACCTAGTCCCCGCCAAAACGGGGCTGTAAAATTCTGCCCTTGAATTGGCTGAAGACTAGCATCTGTGATGGTGGTGTATTCAAGAGGAGGCCATAATGGATCATCCACTCAGCACTACTGGCTGGAGGTGCTGGAAAACTTCAACATTGTCTCTTGCACTCATGTTTCACACATCATTGACGATGGGAGTTTTCGTGAAACTTCCTCCCCTTCCTGTTCATTATTTATTTGTTCAGCAACATTCATGACTGGCTGTGGCAGGACTACAGAGCTTTGATCTAATCCATTGATTGTGAAATCACTTAATTCTGTCTAAAGCACTTTATTTCCGATGTTTAGCATGCATGAAGTGATGTGTTGTAGCTTCAGCGGGATGGCACCTCATTTCTAGCTGTACTTGGTGCTGGCCCTGGCATGCTCTCCTACACTCCTCACTGAACCAGGCTTAGGGCCCTGGCTTGATGGTAATGGTAGAGTGAAGGATATGCTGGATCCTGACTTGAAGGTTGCAGTGCAGTACAATTCTTCTGCTGCTGCTGCCCCACTGCACTTCATGGATGCCCAGTTTTGAGCTGCAATATCTGCTCTGAATTTACCGCACTTCACATGGTGAAGATGGGACTTGGTCTGTGTAGTGCTCATTCCTATTCAAGGACAGATTCATCTAAGAGAGGAAGATTGGTGAGAATGAGGTAAATAGTGAGTCTTTCACTCTTGCTCTTTCACTCAATACCTGCTGCAGGCCGTCTGGCAGATACTTCCTTCAGGACTTAGCCATTTCAATCAATAGTGTTACTGAGCCACTCTTAGTGATGGACATTGAAGTCATTCATAGGGTGCATTCTGTGCACTTGCTGCCATTATTATTTCTTCTAAGTGGTGTTCAACATGGAGGAGTATTGATTCATCAGCTGACTGGAGTAGGTAGATGGTAATCAGCAGGAGGTTTCCTTGCTCATGTTTGACCTGATGCCGTGAGACGTTATGGGGTCTGGAGTCAATGTTGAAGACCCCAGGGACATTTCCTTCTGACTGTATATTCTGTGCCATCACCTTTGGTGGGCCTGTTCTGCCATTGGGACAGTACATATTAAGGGATGGTGATGGAGGAGTCTGGAATAAAAGCAAAAAACTGCGGATGCTGGAAATCTAAAACAAAATCAAAAATCAAAATACCTGGAAAAAACTCAGCAGATCTGACAGCATTTGCAGAGAGGAATAGTTAACATTTCGTCCGGATAACTCTTCAACAGAACTAAGGAAAAATAGAGGAGGAATCTAGAATGTTGGCTGAAAGGTATGGCTCTGTGAGCATGAGTATGGAGTGGGGGATTGGTGTAGTGGTAATGTCACTGGCCTAATAATCCAGAGACTCAGGTTAATTCTCTGGGGGCACAAGTTCAAATCTTGCCATGGCAGTTGGTGGAATTTAATTTAATTAATAAATCTAGAATGTACAGCTAGTCTTGGTAATGGTGACAATAACAACTGTCATTGATTGCTGTAAAAACCCATCTGGCCCACTAATGTTCTTTAAGGGGGGAAGTCCATTATTATTCAATTGGTTGACATGTGACTCCCGATCCACAGCAATGTGGTTGACTCCTGACTTCTCTCAGAAATGGCCTAGCAAGCAACTCAGTTCAAGAGAAATTAGGGATGGGCCACAATGTCCACATCCCTTGAAATAATAAAAAAGACACATTATTGCTTGACTAGCTTGAAAGGCAACTCTCCCCATTTTAGCACAAACCCCACGTGTTCGTGAGGAGGACTCAGGGACCAACTAATGCAGGTGTGCTTTCATCATTTCCAAATCCAATGCCTAGCTCAATGGTGTATTGTCCCACTGGTTTTATTTTTATTATACTTTGCCGTAGTAGGTGCGTACAATTGAATGGCTTGCTAGGCCATTTCAATGGACAGTTAAGAGTCAGCCACATTGCCATGGACCTGGAATCACAGATAGTCCAGGGTGAGTAAGGAAGGCAGAAGTAAAAACAGAAAATGCTGGAAAAACTCAGCAGGTCCAGCAGCATCTGTGGAGAGAGAAGCAGAGTTAATGTTTTGAGTCTGTATGACTCTTCTTCAGAGATAAGGAGAAGTAGAAATGTGATGGATTTTACACTGTTTAAGAGCGGGTGGAGCAGGCGGAGCAAAATAGAAGTTCAGGGATAGGTGGGAGCTCAGGAGAAATTTGACAAAGATGTCATGATGTGAAGTGGTCACCCAGTCTGTGTTTAGTCTCCCCATTGTAAAGGAAGACTAAACATAGGCTGGGTGACCACTTTGTGGAACAGCTTTGCTCAGTCCGCAAGCATGAGCCAGACCTTCCTGTCATTTGCCATTGCAACACACCACCCTGCTCTCATTCCCACATGTCCGTCCTTGGTCTGCTGCAATGTTCCAGTGAAGCTCAACGCAAACTGGAGGAACAGCACCTCATCTTCCAATTAGACACTTAACAGCCTTTCGGACTTAACATTGAGTTAAACAACTTCAGATCATGAACTCTGTCCTCCATCTTTACCCCCCTTCTTAATCCAATTAGTTTTATTTATATTTTTAATATTTTCCCCCCAATACCTTCCCACAGGGCCATCTGTCACTTATTCTTATGTCTTGCTTTCACAGCATTGACCCTTGTACTGCTATTAACACATTATGCTATCTTACCTTTATACAACTATCAGCACCTACTTTAGTCTTTAACACTATCTCTTAAACAGTATAAAACAGTATAAAATCTATTTCTCTAGCTCTGAGGAAGAGTCACACGGACTTGAAACATAACTATTTCTTTCTCTTCAGATGTTCCCAGACCTACTGAGCTTTTCCAGCATTTTCTGTTTTTATTTCATATTTCCAGCATCTGCTTTTATCTTAGTGAATAAGGAAAGCAGTTTTATTCCCAAACATTCATGAACCAGTTGGCTTTTTATTACAAACCAATAGTTAAGTGGTTATTGTCACTGATACTAATTGGCCACAATACTCCAGCTAAGGCCTAACCAATGTTTAATAAAGGTTTATTGTAACATTCTCACTTTTGTTTTCCAAGCCTCTATTTGTAACGTCAGGGATCCAAATGTCCTGCCACCAAAGATATACATACATACAGCCCCAGGTTTCTGTGTTCCTGCTCCCTTTAAAATGGCACCATTTATATTGCAGCTTCTCATTCTTCCTACCAAAATGGATCACATCATATTTCTCTGCTTTAAATTTCATTTGCTGTGCGTTGGCTCATTTCATCAGTCTGTTACTAACCTCCTCAGCATTTCATGCATTTCCAAGCTTTGTTTCTTCTTAAAACTTTGAAATTATGTCCTCTACAACCAAGTCATATACATATCAAGCAAAAGAGCAGTGGTTCCAACAGGGATGTCACTGCACACTTCCCGCATTGTGAAAAACAGCTGTTCACCACTGCGCACTCTCTCCTGTCACTTCACCACTTTCATATCCATTGTGGGGGGATCAGGCAGAGAGAGAAACAATTAGAGAAAAAGATGAACAGTTTCTTTTTTATCTCACTTCACTTCTTTTAGAAAAATGTTGAATTATGGAAGCAAAGCACTGCACTCAACACCATACCATTCGCCACCTTCCATTGGAAGAATGAGAGTGGAATAGAAACAGAACAAGACAGAGAAGAAAGAAAAAGTGGAGCTAAGATGTAAGAAGAGAGAAGAGAAAGATAAAAACGGAAGACAATGAGAGAGTGATGGTGCCCTCCAGCTGACCACATATGATGCCACATGAAATCAACTGGTTGGTTTTAAATTTACTTGTCATTAATTTTAATATATGTTCTCTGTTTTTACTAACTTTTTAAAAATTATTTCATGAGATGTAGACTAGAAAGGCCAGCACTCGTTGCTCATTCTCAACTGCCCTTGAAGTGAAGGCAGTTAAGAGTCAATCACCTTGCCGAGGGTCTGGAATCACAGGCCAAATCAGGTAAGGGCAGCAGATAAAGAACAGCAGAGAACCAGACCGGTTTATACAACAATCAATGATTTCATGGTCACCATTATTGAGGCTTCCAGATTTTTTAATTGAATTTAAATTCCACCTAATGCCATGGTGGGATTTGAATCCATATTTGCAGAGCATTAACTTGGGACTTTGGGTACTGGTCCAGTAATGTTATCAATATACCACAGCCTCCCCTATTCTGGTCAATTTGCAAGTAATGTTCTGAGATTGCAATATTCTAACTGTTTTAATATTACTTATGATTACATAGAATATACAGCACAAGAAGCATTATATATCTGAATGAGATACCCTCTTTAACCATCACAGCTTGGATTTTACAGTGCGGCCTACTCCCCGCCCACCTGACTAAAAAGTTGATGAGGAAACCGCCCACCAAATACTGGGCTGGCCCGCTGCCATTTTACACTTGGAGGGATGTTAATTGCTAACTTCCGATGGCCACTGCTGGGAGTACAGACAGTTCCCAAACAAGAGGACATTACATAACTGGACTTCAAGATAAGTCTGAGGTATTGGCAGGGACTGGCTGGATTTGAGAGGCCTGAGTGGTGGTGGGGGGGGGGGGGGGGGGGGGGGGGGTTGCTGCTGCGGGAGGGAGGGCAGGGGGCTGGGTGGATGTGTGCTGCAGCAGGGCTAAAGGAGGGGTATGGCCTTGGAGGGGATAGTGCCTCTGTTGGGCAAAGGGATCCATCCCTCTCTGTTGCTTGACACCAGCCCGCACAGTAAAAGCTGCTGGGCTACGCGCTTGGCATACATCTCCCCCCGCCATAGTTGGCGGAGTCAGAACGAGGCACTTTGGTGGCCATTAACTGGCCACTTAAGGACCTCAATTGGCCCAAGGGTGGGCAAAGTGCCTGACACCACCCCTCAATCCCCACCCCCTGTAAAATGGGAGACAGATTGGGATTGGGTGGTGAGGCAGTGGGAAGGCCGTGCAATGCGTTTAATGAACCTTCCCTCACCAACTTTGAAACATGCCGGCAGAGGTGGGGGCAGTAAAATCCAACCCCCTTTTCCGAATCCTGAATCTTGAGATTTTCTAACCCACACACTTTACATTTCATATCAGTCTTATTGTTCTCCTGTGCATCTTCACCAATTCCAGAAATTGCGATATGCAGATGTGAAGTTACAGCACAAGAAGAACTGAAGATGTCATTCAGTATATGTATTTGTTGTAATGTTATCTGGATTAGGTCATTCCTCCAAACACATTCCAAATGGGTTAGGTATTGGCTGACCTTCAGTGGTAACATGCTTAGTTTATTTGGCTGATATTATTTGGTTTGCCAATAACTTCCAGGAATTCATGAGCTACCTAGATTATGCTTTGAAGAAATTACAACATTCAGGGTTGACGGTAACATACCAGTCTCTTCCAAGGACAAGCTGAAAACTTAGGCTGGAAATTACGTCCTTAGCCTTCAAAGTTCTGGGCGTTCCTTTCAACAGATGGATATTTGCATGACAGAAAGCAGAGTGGAAATTCTCACCCAGCACTTCCCCTTGGACTCAATCTCCTCCATAGTTTGGAATGTGATTCAATCCAATAAAAAGTGCCAGCCGGACATGTGGTACATTGAGTTATATTGCTGTCTCTTCGTCTCTGGTTTGAATCCATCCCAGCTGAAAGCCTCTCCTCCTGATAGTAAAGGTCCCAAATGGTACTGGCTTAAGTTCCTCATAGATATGGACTCGTAGCACATAATTTAGCAGCATCACTCTGATTGCTGATGTTAGAGATTCTACACTTGAATCTAAGGCACATGGCTGAGATTGCAGGAAGGGACCTTTACTCTGCAGCTGGATGAGTTACTCCTGAAGTGGAATAGTGTGACCCTGAACACTTCTCCCCAGTGAGAAAGTATTTTATTGCCCAAGGCTGCCATCCTTTGCTTTGTTGAGTACAAATATGGATTTCGCATCACTCACATACAATCTTGCTGATATGCAATTGAATTTGCTATGGATTCTGATCTCTTTATTGACTGTCTCCTGGCCAGGCTCCCCTCTGTAACCTTAAGCTCATACAAGCCCTGTTGCCTGTATCCAAACTTGCACCAACTCCCAGCTTGCTCCTGGTCTGCCAACGTTCAATTTTAAAATTCCCATTCTCGTGTTCAAATCTCTCGATAGCTTCATCCCACACTATCTCAGTTATCTCCTCCAGCCCTACATTTCCTCCTTAAACCTGTCTGTCTGCCTTTGTTTCATCTTTTAAGGCACACTCTTTGAACAAGCTTTTGCTTGACAGTTCTAATATTTCCTACTTTGGCTCTGTGTCAGCTTTTTTTGATAAAGCTCCTGTGAAGTGCCTTGGGTCATTTTACTAAAGATACTACATAAATGCAAGTCATTGTTATCATGAGCAACAATTAACATAGTTTTGAAGTCTTAAATGATGACAGTTTTCCAAACATGTCTTCTGGATACTGTAATAACTAATTTCCTATATGATACTACTGAATGTGACCATTATTTTCAAACAATTGAAAGCTGCATAGAGAAAGGCTCATAATGGAAGAGGATACATGATGAAACAAAAGATTCTGCTGGCAGCAAATGACAATGGGAGTTGGTGAGAAACATCAAAATATGTGATACTGTTTAGCGAAACCAAATCCATTGTGTAGGTCAGCATCAAATTTGGAAAAAGTGATAAAACTGGGACTAGCAAGACTGCAACAATTGTATAGCCCTAACCTTGCATCTCCAAAGCTTGCAGATTGCAACAGAAAGTTGAAAGAACTGAGGAAGTTCACAGTTTTTAACCACAGCAAATTAAGAGTTAGAGTCAGGTACACGACTGATGCTTAAACAGTTGTGAAGAAAACTTTGAACAAGGAAGGTATTCCCAGGTGTATTGGTTTGTACTGTTCGGATCCTTGGCCAGACACTGGGACGTGGAGGGGAGATCTGTTTAGGGCCCAATAAAGTTTAGTTTAATGTAGATAAAATTTGTGATTCAAGGTGCTTACTAAGTGAATAAAGCCATGAGATCCCGTGGGATTAGAACATACAAAAATGAACTTTACTATACAAGTTCAGAAAGATAAGCAATTTACAATATTGATCTTATACTCTAACGTTCTGGGCAAGTATGTGAATTAACAGGAAAACTGTGGTCAGACACACCACTCTACTCAATAGATAACAAATGTAGCCAAAACAAATTGCACGGATTTCTCAACAACCCACTCAGCTGTTTGTCACATTATGAGCCAACCAATCTCACCGAAACTTTGTGTTTCTCACGAGGGCTTCCAATTTCCACATTTGAAGATCTCGCTTTGGAATTCTCTTCACTTGTCGCCCCCACTCGACATTTTCAACAATGACCCACCTTGCAGGGTTTCAATCTCGTCTGCTGTGACTCTTTCCCCTGGATCTCTGAGTGCACTCATGCTTCACTTTCCATGCACAATCTCAGATCTTCAGCTGTGCCAAGCAGAACGCTAATGCTCCAAAGGGGTACCAGAGGAAGGATTCACCAACCTCTGGCTGCCTTCTCGGATCTTCAGTGCTTCTCTTGTGCCCTCTTTGCTTAAAGTCTGTTTCTTGAATTCTTAGTCTGCTCCTTTCTTTAACTTTCACTTAAGGGACCTATTTGTATCCCCTGGCTTTGTCACTTACCTGGGACTTCCTTTTGGGACCTCTCCCTGTCCCTCCTCCTGGTTTAGGAGCTTCTCCCTGTTCTGTCCCAGGTCCTGCTCTCTGGGACACCTGGAAGATAATGGCATTCCATATCAGGTCACCTGACCTGGGTTTTCACGTCATTCTGTTTCTTCTGCGCAGGCGCACAGGGCTGGACCCCAGCCTGTGAAATGCAAAAAAAAACCGAACTTCGCAAGTGCGGCCTTTTCCCAGCAGTTACATATGCAGGAGGCCAAATGTCCATTGGGAACTGGAGTTTCCGTCCTCTGAACTTCAAACTAAGGTAAGTATTTGAGTTTCTTAACAGTACAATAATAACACCTCCAAAGCTTTTAGTGTGTGTTTACAGTCAATTGCTGATGTCTCAATGTAGTCCTGATGCCAGTCACAGGCATTATTAGAACACACGCACACACACACACACATGGATGCCATTATTGAATCATGGTGTTGACCAATTTCTATCCTTTGAGGCTTCAGTGTACACTGTACATCTGTACAAAGCTGTTCATTTAGTGGGACTTGAAAGCTCCCTGTTTGACAACTTCCTTTCAAAAGGATCCAACAATAATAAGCAAGGTAATTAATGTCATTCCTCTTACGTCCTGCTCTCTGTCAAAGCAGAGGCAATAATACTGCAAGTGCCTGCCCGTACCTGTTGCTATGTTATTGACCTACACAGGTCCAATCCACAGTTGTGAGTGACAATAGCTTTGCTAACATTTGACCTTTTCAGTACTAACATAAGGTGAAAATGTTATGGATGGAAGATATGAAAGCATTCAAAGTTGCGATCACAACTAGACCATCCTAGCTAGCTGAATTGCTCTGACATTTAGGTCCACATAACATACAGTCAGGCAGGTACCATCTCCGATATGGAGGCAAAACTGGTCTTGGGGCACACCAAATCATTTGACTTCAAAATGGAAGAGATAACTGGGCGGCGATTACACTGATGAAATTCATAAGTATAAATCTATAAAAGTGGGAGAACAAGTTGATAAAGCCTTCTTTTTAAAATAAAGGGTTCCTAGGTTTTATCAGAGTGCAGAATATAAGAGCAAAGAACACGAGCATAAGAGATAGGAACAGGAGAAGATCCACCATTCAATATGAACATGCTGATCTTGGGTTTCAATCTACTTTCCTGCCCAATCCCCAATCCTTGAGAGACCAAAAATCGGTCTATCCCATCCTTAAAGGAGATTATGTCAAACCCAAAAAAAAATTAATTAGGTCATAGAATTCTGTTTGAACACCCTTGGAATAAATTTTAACTTTTACAACGAAAAGGTAGATTAGTTGGGGTATATAATGAGCATCCAATCCACCACACTAAGTTCATCACATTGAGCAGTGGTGACAATTAAAATCCACACTGTCATTTCAGAAAAGATGACAAGGCCACAGAGAGGGTGCAGAAGTGAGGCCAGATATGAGAAGCTTCAGTTATGAGGAGAGGATACAGCAACTTGGCCCCTTTTCATTAGAATAAAGAATAGGAGGAAATCTAACAGAACTGTTTGAGCGATGTGGTCAGTGAGTTATAGGACATAAATTTAAGATCACCAAAACAACAAAAGTACCTTCGCACAGAGGACTGCTAGGATATGGGATAGCAGAAACAGGAATGGAAATAAAAGCCTTTTAAAGAGAACTGGTTAACTAGGTGATAAAAAAAAACATTAAAGGTGATGGAGAATGGAGCTGGATGCAAGTCATTCAAACATAATTGCATTGCCAAACTGTAACATTCTACGATTGTATGAGCACCAAGGAGGAAGTAATTTTTCTTATGAGCTATTCCGGAATCTCTTCCGGTGGTGACCATTAGATTTTGTGGAGAGTGGAGGATGGGTGAGGGGGCTCCCTCAATATTTAGTTCAATGAAGGAAGGGAATATGAACATATGAATCAGGAGCAGGAATAGGCCACTTGACCTCTCAAGCCCACTCTGCCAACCAACAAGACCATGGCTGATTGTGGCCTCAACTCTGCACTCCTACCCCGATATCCTTTATTTCCCTGTTAGTCAAGAACCTATCTACCTCTGCCTTAAAAATATTCAATAATCCTACCTCCACAGCTCTTTGGGGAAGAAAGTTCCAAAGACTAATGACTCTCTGAGAGGAAAACAATTCTCATCTCAATCTTAAATGGGAGCCCCCATATTTTTTAACTGTGTCCCCTAGTTGTAGTCTCTCCCACTAGGGGAAACATCCTTTTAGTATCCACCCTGTCAAGTCCCCTCAGGATCTTATATGTTTCAATAAGATCGCCTCTTAATCTTCTAAACTCCAATGGATACATGTCCAGCCTGTCCAACCTTCCCTTATAAGATAACACTCCCCAATCCCAGGTATCAGTTGAGTGAACCTTCTCTCAACTGCTCCTAATGCATTTAAATCCTTCATTAAATAAGGAGACCAAAACTGTGCACAGTACTCCAGATGTGGTCTCACCAATGGTCGGTACAACTGTAGCAAAACATATTTACTTTTATATTCCATTGCCTTTGCAATAAATGACAACATTCAATTTGCCTCATTACTCACTGGCTGTACCTGCGTACTAACATTTTGTGGTTCATGTACCAGCACACCCAGATCCCTCTGTACCTCAGAGTCCCGCAATCTCTCTCCATTTAAACAATACGCTGCTTTTCTATTCTTCCTTCAGAAATGAACAAGTTTACATTTTCCCACATTGTACTCCATCTGCCAAATTTTTGCCCATTCACTTATCCAATCTACATCCCCTTTCAGGCTCTTTACGTCCCCTTTGCAACTTATTTTCCTACTTTTCCTATCTTTGTGTCATCAGCAAATTTAGCAACCATACGTTCAATCTTGTCATCCAAGTCATTGATATAAATTGAAGATAGTTGAGGCCCCAGCACTGATCCCTGTGGCATTGCACTCATCACACCTTGTCAACCCAAAATGTGCTACTGGGCCCTTGTGTGTATGAAGTTGGGGGCAGGAGGGTGTGGTATTACTTTTTAATCCTAGATCTCTCTCCTCATGTTTGATTCCTTTATTACTGGGTGGAACGGTTGCTCCTCATCCTACTTTGTTCATAACTCAGGAGGCGAAGGAGAGATACCTCATCTCTTCATACAGCAAAAATACATTTGGAAAAATAAAAGCCCCACAAATCTGATAATAAAAACAGTGAATGTTGGAAGTACCAGAGTCAGTCAGAATCCGAAATGAAAAAATGGATTGACATTTTAGGTGTCACTTCCCAACCCAAAAATCCACCCAGTCTTCCTTTCCCAGCTGGTAATGAACTGCAATGTGTTTTCCCACAGTTTATTTATTTTTTGCTTTTAGTAAAATTTCAACTGGCTTGTTTGACCCAGGAAGGTTAATATGGCCCACATTAAATTGGAGGACTGCTATCAAGTTATAGTGTGTCAATAAAGTGTGCCTCCACAGTAATTGGCATCCCACTGCCACTAAAGGCTAAAGATCAGTGTTATAAATTGCAATATAATTTCCTCACAGATGACACGGATATGGCACAACCCTTCACAGTCGGTCTCAATACTTCTTATGTTGCAAAACTTTAGCACAGGGCTCTGACACTGTGGGCCCGACTTTAACCCAGTGCACGTGAGTTGGTTTTAAATGAGTTAAAATCTGTTTCTTGATGCATCGAAACTGATCATGGTGATAACAAGCCAGGTTTTTCTGCATTCACTTACAGGACGTGGACGTCCCTGGCGAGACCAGTATTTAATGCCCATTCCTAATTGCCCTTAAACGAATGGCTTGCAAGGCTATTCCAAAGGACAGTCAAGAATCAACCACATTATAGGTCTAGAGTCACATATAGGCCAGACCAAGTAAGGACAGCAGATTTCTTTCCCTAAAGGACACGAGTAAATCCGATGTGTTGTTACAATTGGATTTTTTTATTCCAGATTTATTGATTAACTAACTTTAAATTCCCCTGTTGTCATGATGGGATTTGAACTCATGTCTCTGGGTCGGATTATTAGTCCAGCAATGTAACTAGTATGCTAAAGCCTCCAAATAGAAAAGGTTTTTTCCTGTCATTAGGATCCTTAAGTCAACTGATGCTTTAATCCTGAGAAATCATTTTGCTGAATGTACCAATACATGTTATTTTTGATCCAAAGAACTAAGATTAATTTTATGTCCATAGGCATCCAGATCAATAATTCAGTCGCCATGACCCTTGGCCCATGCCTGAATTTTTTTGGCCCGGTCTCAAGTCACAATGACCTGAGACATTTGAAATCAGCCGTAAATCTAACAGTGTACATCAACAGCATTCCAGGTTTAGTGACTTATCTTGTGCCCATAATAACATCTATCCACTGAGCCCATAAAATAAGAAAGCATGGGGAAAAAAATCCATCCCCTTTAATAACACTTACATTTTTCCAATATCCATTACAGTTTAATGGTATTCAGCAATCATTCAGTCTCCTCGTCACAGGCCGACAAACTATATTTGGAGAACAGCAGGAAGAAGTGTGAAGGCAGCTACTTTTTTGGATCTGTTCAGCCTTCAAGGGGGAATATGTTAACCCTTTCCCCTCTAAATACCGGCATTTTATAAACTGGTTGAATTCTGAAGTAACCATGTTCTGTAATGGCCACGAGATCTAAATCATTTGCCTCTATTTATGTCACGGGTTTATCCATCTTATTGCAGATGCTTTGTGCATTTAGATCATTTCATTTTTCTGTTACTTAATTTAGCTCTATTTTGGCTTTTGAATAAACAGTGGTTCTATTTAAAGATATATTTGGACCTTCCCCAGGAAGGCTAATCCATGGTGAGAAAAGGCAGCTCCTTATGAGGTACAAAGACAGACAGACCAGGCGGTTTCATGTTTGACATCTGGTCTGTGCTAAGTTACAGTGAATTTACAACATAGGAACAGGCCATTTGTCTAAACTCATCCACGCCAGTGTTTATGCTTCCCACTATTTCCTCCCATTCTACTTCATCTAACCCTACCAGCATGTCTGTCTGTTCCTTTCTCCCATGTGTCTTAAATTAATCTGTGCCAATTGCCTTAGCTACTCCACATGGTGGCAAAGCAAGACTCACGTTCTGACCACTGATCTCAACCAGACATTAGTAGAGTGGCACAGCTGGGCCTCAGCAACTCTCAGCTGGTGGTGTTAAATCAGGCAGGGTTACCACCCTGAGGTTTGCTGTTCACTGATTCAAATGAGAAAGTGAAAAAGGATAAGAAAGGGCTTGCGTGCAGCCATGATGCAATCAGTGGTGGTGATTCCTGCTTTTCCTTCTTCTTCAGTTCTGTGCCTGAAGGCAGGTCCAACCCACAGCACCATGACCTCCACCAAAGGAAGGGCAAGGAGGCAGGTCCCAAATTAAATTCTGCTAATAAGCATTATTTAGGCTCGTGCATGACCACACAACAGAGGTACTGGGGTTTGGCTGGTGCAAGTAGCGCTACAGTCTTTCAGGAGTCAAACTTGGATGACTTACTCACATTCCTCTGTTAAAGTTACATGCAGAGAAAAGTAAATTGTTAGTATTTGCCTTTCCAATTTCTCTCCTGTGAGCAAGTGAACTACCTTTCCAGACTGTCAGGGCTCAGTTTGGGATCTTGGGATATGGGACGGTTGAACTTGCATCACTCTAACCTACGCCACCACATATTGACAGCCAATGAGTTGTGCCACTACCCTATCATTAACAGGCCAAATCAATATCTCTACTGATGGTGATGGAGGATTAGCATTGGGGAACATCGCCCCCATTAAACAAGTTAACTTACTAGATGTAATATTGGGTGTAATTTAGTTTAGCTGGCCAGTTATCATTATGTTATTTTAAGAGTGCTATGCTTGCAATTTTAGTTAATCCTTGTTTTCATATAGAGAGTATTTTACTATAGCTGAAGAATTAGCAGCAAAAAATGATCCAAATTTGATCCTTGATCCACAAAGGATCAATATCTGCATTTCCTGCATATTCAGTACTGACACCAAAATAATGGTTGGAATAAGTAAGAGTAAGAAAGATATGTGGCAAATCCCCAGGAGGAGATTAAGTTGCTTAAATAGTGGTACCGGTTGGAGGTTGCAATGTGAAACGTGCAAATGGCACAAATCCTCTGGCAGGTCCCATTGCGTTTTAAGTGCTGCATACTTACATTATGTGAGGATGACAGCCGAGTAGACTTTCCTTCATTGCAGGGATGAAACAATTGGTACTTCAACTTGTTTCAACTTGTGACCTGCCTCACATCTGACTGAATTGACCTAAAAGGGTGAAAGGCAAATTGCAGTGACAGATTTGAGACTGGAACTGGGCAATATCTTGGAGAAAATGTGGTCAGTCCAAGCAACAGGAAGTCATGGAGCGACAACCCATCAAATCAAATATTTTATTGCTGATCACCTAATCTATTCAGAGTATCCAAATGGACAATTAAAAAAAGACATTAGCTCAATTAGATGGGATAGGCCCTGGCTGTTAATAATCCTAAATTATTGAAAAGTTGCTCAATGAATGTTGAGAGTTGGACTATAATGTCTACTTTGATTGGAAGTTCAACCTTTACATTGGGGAGCCTATCATTCTACATTTGGACTGACTGGAGTAATCACCTGGATTGTAACTCAGATGATATGGTGCAAATTTAATTATTCCTTCCCAACATCTATTAAGTCACAATCTATGTTTCAATTCCAAGAGCAGAATCACCCCAGATTTACACAAAGTGAGGTAGCGGGCAGGAAAAAAAAATCGTTTAATCCACTGATCGCAATGGTGGGTTTTTACACTGTATCATCCCATTCCCGCCTCATTCATTATGTAGCTGCAGGAAACATGCCAACTTGCTGGCAGGCGGCCTCTGGTTTGCCACGCACACTGTTACCTCGCTGCTTCCTCATGCAGGGCGCCATATTTAAACTGCAGCCATGCACGCACTTCTCAATGCTTGCAGCCCAGAGCAGCTCCGATGGAAGACATGGCCCCAAAAGCCAAGAAGAGTGCAGACCCGATTCAGTGATGCATCCCCGGGACGCCTTCTGGACACTGTGGGGGCCCGTCGCAATGTCCTGAACCCCAGCTCTGGTCGCATCAGTCTCACCACTCCGGCTTGGGAGTTGGTGGCAGAGGTGGTTAGTGCCAATATTGCTCACAAGAAGTTGGCCACCCAGTGCAGAAAACAGATGAATGATCTCATCCATGCTGCAAGGGTAAGACAACTATCTTATTATTCGAATCTCACACGCTCACAAGGTCGTCACACATTTACTGGCATTTCACTCACGGCCCAGCTGAAGGGACATCACCAGTCACTCTCTCTCACACACACCCTCACATCTCCATTTTTCCTCCTCCTCTGGAGACTGCCTCCTCAGCACTCACCATCCTAAGGCCACATGCACAGATCAACATGTGTCCCCACACGCACCCTTGAATAACCCCCTTCCCCAGCACAGGCCTTGCCCTGCAGCCTCTTCCCTTGCCCGAAACCACTTCTCCCTCTTCCCCAAGCAAGCCCTAGCCCTGTAGCTGTTGAAAAGCCACCCCCACCTTATGGCTGGTCTGGTAGCTAGAGACCTTCCTGTGAGCCCCCTGAAAGTGAAGAAGTGCTGCCTGTGAAGCCTGGCGCTGATGACCATGAGTGCTGCCCGAAGCAAGATAGGCAAATTTGCCAGGTACACATCATTTATGTACAGTTGTGAAACACACGGTTGTCTGGATGTCCAGAATGGGGGAAGATCCCAGCGAGCAGGGCTTATAATGAGATGCTAAAGTATTGAAATTAGGCTCCCAACATGCGACAGCAGGAAATCATTGACGGGTGGAGCGGACTATCACAAACTGGTTTTACAATGGCATGAAACCAACTTTTGGCCTTCTTGCCATATTGTTCTCCCCCCCTCCACAATGATACATGATGCCAATGGGGCCGGAAAATTCCAGCCCAAATCTTGAATTGGGAGCCCTACAGCTGGAACTATATCTGGATGAGTAGTAAGCTTTGTGTTAGGATATATTTTCTTCTGACACATGCTGTTATGCAAGTTTCCGTTGCATTGAAATGATTCCACAAACCATAGTAATTTTTAATATAATTTTTGTTTACTCTATTGGGGTCACGGATTAGCAATAAAACAAATATTCCTCTCATGTGAAGCTTTGTTTTAAACAAACCTTAAAATGACGTCAGGCATATTTGTTGAGTGGTGTGGCTTTAAGTTAGGGAAAACCTTTCAGAACATCTTAGACATGTTGTTCGACCCATAGCAGGACTACACACAGAGGGGAGCTTTGGTTATTTCAATAACGTTTCCAAAAACCTGCAGGGTGGTGATATGCCACATCTTATGACTCGACCACAGATTATTATTGAAATGATGCCAAAAATGCGACACAAGGACCCAATTAAAAGCCACCCACTAAATACTTGGAGACACGAAGCTTGAATGTGTGCCGTGAATGTTTATAATTCCGTGCCCACGGTGCTTTGAGTTGTGGATCCTTACTACTCCTGAAAGAACGTTCTGGCTGGACCCTCCCAGTTGTTATGGCTGCTGAATTGGCATTGTTGCTTTAAGAATATAAGATCTTTGCATCATATCTATCAGACCAGTAAACTACCTTGTGCTCAAGTACAAAATTGGAGAGACCAGTTGAAGTGAGTGTGGAAGTTCAGAGTAGAGATCAAACTGATCCAACTTACATCCTTTCTGTAGTTTCTTTGTCAATGTGTCTATAGAATCAATACAGAAAATTATATTAATCCAGTGTGTTGTCATTAATGCATTTCATGAATACCCGGTACCCTAATGCTCCATCTAGTTGGCTATGACTGAAGTAGGTGCTTGGCACAGAGAGCAGAGGTGGTGATGTAGTGACGTAATGGTATTGTCACTGGACTAACTCCAGATATCCAGGGTAATGCTCTGGGGACCAGGTCTCAAATCCTACAGTGGCAGATGGTGAAATAATTCAATACAAAATCTGGAATTAAAAGACTAACAATGACCATGAAACCTTTGCCGATTGTCATAAAAACTTCTCTGGTTCACCAATGTCCTTTAGGGAAGGAAATCTGCCGTCCTTACCTGGTCTGGCCTACATGTGAATCCAGACCCACAGCAATGTGGTTGACTCTTAAATGGCCTCTGAAATGGCCTAACAAGCCATTCGGTTCTCAAGGGCAATTAGGGGTGGGCAATAAATGCTGGCCAAGCCAGTCATGCCCACAGCCCATGAATGAGGTTAAAAAAGAAATGGAAAATGGATGAGACCTTCCAATTAACAAAACATTTGGGAAATCCCTGTTCTTTGTTCACTCCCTGTCCATCTTGTCCAGTGCCCTTCTGTTCTATGCTCTCACCTTTGGCTTGTATTGGGACGCACACAACAGGCATTCAGCAGTGGTGTTGTTGCCCCAGAGTCTGAAAGACACACACATCAATTAAGCAAATAGACTAACCCTGCCTTACTTGGTGCACAAGCTGCATTATTGGTCCAGTGGTACCAATGAAGGAACCTTGGAAAACACATCAATATAGGAATAGAAGTAAACCTTTTTACATTCTCTTTAATTGTATTTCATATCACGGGTGTGGTAGCCAGATAGCTGGTGGTAAGAATGTTAAACACAGAGCAGAATTCTGCCATCCAGGGCAAAGTGCCTTGGCGTTGTGGAGACCAGCGGAAAATCCCATGGAATCTTCCATCCCTGGCATAACTAATTATGCAGTCGGAGGGGTGGGCTGGATGACCCATATTTAAAAGGCGCCTGGACATCCGACTTACCGTCGATTCCTATTGGGATGGCCGGAAGACGAGAGGGACCCTCCAGTGCCTACGTTTAGTGACGAACACCTGCCCGTCCTCC
The DNA here is from genome assembly GCF_017639515.1 of Carcharodon carcharias. Lineage (NCBI taxonomy): Eukaryota > Metazoa > Chordata > Chondrichthyes > Lamniformes > Lamnidae > Carcharodon > Carcharodon carcharias. The sequence goes on from NC_054484.1 coordinate 18,041,392, forward strand.
TCGACCAGGTGGAGATCAGAAGCCACATGCCTTACCTGGCCGATAGGGGGAGGAGGCTGAGCAGGGAAACCAGCGCTGCATGGGCGCAGGTCGCTGATACTGGTTAGGGCCCAGTCTGTCCAGCGCAGGTCAACCATCCAATACCAGAAAAGGGTGAACGACCTCATCCAGTCCTTTGGGGAAGGGAATCTGCCATCTTTACCTGATCTAGCCTACGTGTGACTCCAGATCCACAGAAATGTGGCTGACTCTTAATTGCCCTCTGAAATAACCGAGCAAGGTCAATTCAAGGGCAATTCGGGACGGGCAACAAATGCTGACCTTGCCAGTGGCACCCACATCCCATGAATGAATAAAGAAATAAAAAAGCAGCTCGCATTAAGCACAATGAGACCAATGAATGTCAGGGGACATGGGCCTCAGTGGCAGTGACATAAGGTCGTGCATCATAGCCCCACTGTAGTGCATCCACTCTGCGGTGGAGTGAGCACTGTGCCCCCTTCACCCTTCCAAATAGAGAGGGCCCTCTGCAAATGGGATGCCTCTGTGAACCTTATCTGTGCATGTGGGTGGGCTCAGCGCTCTGGAGGGGGCTGGCCCACAACCCTTTTGGACAACTTGTAGAGCATTAGTGCCATGCCACACAATTCAGTGGGTTACTTCTAAGAGTGGAACTATTAAGAAATGAACATGAAATTGCTATGTACAAACGGATGCTATGTACAATTCCTCTCAAACCCATCTTTTCTGTCGTCTTTGAGCAGGAGAAGTTGAGGCACAACCAGCGAGAACGTGAGAAGACAAGAGGGGGGCACCCACATCCGAGAGTCCTCACTGCAGGTCGAGGAGAGGGCAGCCAAGCTGACATGTGTGGAGTGCTACCACGCCTTTGGAGATGGGTAGTTTAGATTTTGGCCTCCACCCAGTAAGGATCCATGCATGGTGTAGAAACATGAGGGCCAAGGGTGTCTCTATTTTGGAGGCAGCTCATGCTGTCACTCGCGTTCTCCTCTCTCACTTACAGGTGCCACTGAGAAGAGGCCAAGGCCCAAGCCAGAGGACTCCCTGTTAGACCTTGGCAGAACCCTAGCCTGGAGAGGAGCCAGGAGTGAAAACAAAAGGAGGGAAGTGCACCTGTAGAGGCATCACAACAAAAACCTACATCCTCCACCAGCTCAGACACACACCTCAGTGGGTATGGGCTCTAGTGTAGGAAGGGTCTCACACTTTGGTGGTCACTGCACAGACACGTGCCCGCAGCTGGGGCGGGGTTGGGGGGGGGTGGGGGTGGGGGGGGGGTGCGGGGTGGAAGGTCAGCTGAGCTCACCGGCACTCAGAGGGGTGCTGGGGGAGAGGCATCTGTGAGGTCCAGGCCTCTGGAATCGGCCTTCCAACTGATGGCAGACAGTCAGCAAGAGGCAGGGGAATATTAAGCAGTGATGTCGGAGGCCCTCACCAGAATCACAGAATTTTATTGGCATAGAAGGAGAACATCCAGCCCATCGTGTCTGCAGTGGCTCTCCAAATGGGCATTATGACCCAGTGCCATTGGCCTGCTTTTATCCTGTACCCCTGTACATTGTTTCTATTCAAATAATCATCCATTGTCTTCTTGAATGCCTCAATTGAACCTGCCTCCACCACACTTCTAGGCAGTGTATTCTAGACCCCAACCACTTGTTGTGTGAAAAAGTTTTTTCTCAGTTCACATTTCTTCTTTTGCAAATCAATTTAAATCTGCCCCCTCTCATTCTTCACAGAATCACAGAATTGTTAAGGTGTAGAAGGAGGCCATTCAAACCATTGCCTCTGCACCAGCTGTCTGAGCATTGACCCTTTTACGAGTGGGATCAGCCTCTCCCTATCTATTCTGTCCAGCCTCCTCATGATTTTGAATATCTCTATCAAATTTCCTCTTAGCCTTCTTCTCTCCAAAGAGAACAGTCCCAACCTCTTCAATCTATCCTCATTGTTGAATTTTCTCATCCCTGGAATCATTCTTGTAAACCTCTCCAATTGTTTACATCCTTCCTATAGTTTGGCACCCAGAACTGTACACAATACTCCTCCAGCTGAGGTCGAACCAGTGTCTTACATAAATTCGGCAAAACCTCCCTGCTCTTGTACTCTATGCTCCTGTTAATAAAGCCCAGGATACTATTTGCTTTATTAACTGCTCTCTCCACCTGTCCTGCCACCTTCAATGATCTATGCACATATACACCTAAATCTTTCTGCTCCTGCACCCCCTTCAAAATTTCTCACCTTATTTTATATTGTCTGTCCATATTCTCCCTACCAAAATGCATCACCTCACACTTCTCTACATTGACCATCAGCTGCCATCCATCTGCCCACTCCACCAACTTGTCTATGGCCCCTTTAAGTTCTGCACCATCCTCCTCACAGTTCACAACACTCCCAAGCTTCGTATCATCCACAAACTTTGAAATTGTCTCCTGCACACCAAAATCTAGATCATTAATATAAATCAAGAAAAGCAAGGGTCCCAATATCAACTCCTAGGGAACTCCACTACAAACCTTCCTCTGGCCTGAAAAACATCCATTGACCATTACTCTCTGCTTCCTATTTTTCAGCCAATTTTGCATCCTTGTTGCTACAGTCCCCTTTCTTTCATGAGCAATAACTTTTCTCATAAGCCTGTTGTGTGGCACAGTATCAAATGCCTTTTGAACGTCCAGGTACACCACATCAACAGCATTACCCTCATTGACCTTTTCAGGTACCTCTTCAAAACACTCCAGCAAGTTAGTTAAACATGATTTCCCCTTTAGAAATCCATCCTGGCTCTACCTTATCAACCCATATTTTTCCATGTAACTACTAATTTTATCCCGAATAATTGTTTCTAGAACCTTTCCCACAACTGAAGTTAAACTGACTGGTCTGTAATTGCTGAGCTTATCCTTACAACCTTTTTTGAACAAGGGCGTAATGTTTGCAATTCTCCAGTCCTCTGGCACATCCCCTGAGTCTAGGGAAGACTGAAAAATTATGGCCAGTGCCCCTGCAATTTCTACTCTCACTTCCTCAAATATCCTTGGATGCGATTCATCCAGTCCTGGTGCCTTGTCAACTTCAAATACCGACAGTCTATTCAGCACTTCCTCCTTATCAATTTTGGTCCCTTCTAGTGACAGAGTTTCCTCATCTGTCACCATGGCCTGGGTAGCATCTGCTTCCTTGGTAAAGATGGATGCAAAGTAGTCATTTAATACCTCAGCCATGGCCCCTTTGTTCATGTGTAAATTCCCTTTTAGGTCCCTAATCGACCCTACTTCCCCTTTTACCACCCTTTTATTATTTATATACCAAAGAAGACTATATCCCCTTTATGTTGGCTGCCAGTCTTTTCTCATAATGCCTCTTCACTTCTCTAATATACTTTTTCACCTCCCCTCTGAACCTTCTTTATTCCTTTTGATTCTCAATTGTATTTTCTACCTGGCACCTGCTATAAGTGTACTTTTTCTTCTTTATCTTAATTTCTATCTCCTTTTTCATCCAGGGAGCTCTGGATTTGTTTGCCCTACTTTCTCCTTTTGATGGAATATATCTTGACTGTGCCCAAACCAATTCTTTTTTGAAGGTAGCCCATTGCTCAGATGCAGTTTTTCCTGCCAATTTTTCATTCCAGCCTATGTGGCCCAGCTCCATTCTTGCCCCATCGAAGTCAGCTCTTGTCCAGTTAATTGTTCTTACTCTGAATTGCCTATCATCCTTTTCTAAAATCATCCTAAAATGTACAATACAATGATTACTGTCTCCTAAATGTTCCCCCATTGACACTTGATCAACTTGGCCCACCTCATTTCCATGAAACAGGTCCAACAGTGCGTCTTTTCTTGTTGGGTTGGACACATACTGCTGTAGAAAATTCTCCTGAATACAATCTAGGAACTTTTTCCCCTCTCCACCCTTTACACTACCACTGTCCCAGTCTATATTTGGATGATTAAAGTCACCCATTATAACTACTCTATAATGCTTGCATCTCTCTAATTTCCCTGCAGATTTGCTCTTCTATGTTCTCACTATTTGGTGGTCTATAGACTATACCGAGCAATGTAATTGCACCCTTTTTGATCCTTAGATCTAGCCAAATTGACTCAGTCCTTGAACCCTCTGGGACATCCTCTTTCTCCAGCACTGCAATGCTCTCCTTAACCAATACCACCACCCCTCCTCCTTTCCTTCCTTTCCTATCTTTTCTGAACACCTTGTATCCGGGAATATTTAACACCCAGTTGAGCCAGGTCTCTGTTCTCGCCACAACATCATATTTCCACATCACATTCTGCCCCTGTAACTCTCCAATCTTATTTACTATACTACATGCATTCACATACATGCATAGTAACCCTGATTTAGATTTTGTTACTTTCTCCCTTACCCCGCCTTTACCTATTAACTTACGGTTCTCTATTCTAGTGCTACCTGTCCCTCCCAGTATTTTGTGCATCCTGGTATTCCTCTCTAATGTTTTCTCTTGGTTCCCACACCCCTGCTGAGTTAGTTTAAAACCCTCCCAACAGCACCAGCAAAATGCCCCACAAGGAACTCAATCCCAGCTCTGTTCAGGGGCAACCCGTCCGGTTTGTATAGGTTCCATTTCCTCCAGGTCCAATCCCAGTGTCCCAGGAATCTAAAGCCCTCCCTCCTGCACCATCTTTCCAGCCACGCATACATCTGCCTTATCCTCCTATTTCTGTACTCACTGGCATGTAGCATTGGGAGTAATCCAGAGATTACTACGTTTGAGGTCCTGCTTGCTAATTTTCTATCTGGCTTCCTAAATTCTGATTGCAGGGCCACATCCCCCTTCCTACCTAATTCATTGGCACCAATGTGGACCACGACCTCTGGCTGATCACCCTCCCTCAGAAGAATGTCCTGTAGCCGCACCGTGACATTCTTGATCCTGGCACCAAGGAGGCAACATACCATCCTGGAGTCATGTCTACGGCCACAGAAACACCTGTCTGTTCCCCTAACCAATGAACCCCTTATCATTATAGCACTTACTTTCTTCTTCCTCCCCTTCTGTACAGCTGAGTCGCTCGCAGTGCCACAAGCTTGGCTCTGAATGTTCTCCTCTGAAGAATCAGCATCCTCACCAGCTTCCAAAACAGAAAGTCAATTTGTGAGCGGAAACCCAGGGGACTTCTGCACTACCTGCCGACTTCTCTTGGATTGCCTGGTGGTCTCCCATTCTTTCTTTGTCTCCAGGCCCATAAGCTGCAATGTGACCACCTCTCTGAACGTGCTATCCACGTAGCTCTCAGCCTCGCGGTTGCGCCACAGTGACTCCAGGTGCCGCTCAAGTCATGAAACCCGGAGCTCAAGTTTCTGCAGCTAGCAGCACTTTTTGCACATGTGGTCATCTAGGACACTGATAGTGTCCATGACTTCACACGTATTACAGGACACACATTCCACTCTACCATGTTTTACTTTCCTTGCATTAACTTTATCCTACTTTGGATTATTTATATTACTTTATTATATTGGCTCTAAATTTCCCTTATTCCTGGTGCTTCTCAGTTAAATCCAAGTTTAGCAACTTGTTTAAAAATATTTCACTTTTCTAATTTACTCACCAGTTCCCAATTACCAAGGCCACCAGTCTTCTTTCTGAGTAAAGGTAGAAAAGGAAAGGAATACCTCCTCCCTCAACTCCCTCAATAACCAAACTCCACCTGAAGCACTTGACTGCAGACCAAAACAGTACTCCAGCGCACAACAGCACTATAAGATTGCCTACTTTTATGGTCTCTCAACTTAGCCTCTGAAAACCTGATTAAGCCAGTTATCTAATTAACTAGGTACAGCTGCAAGCAGAGCCTGTATGAGCCCTGTTTTAAGGCTGGACTAAAACTCACCTTCTTCCAACCCTAACATCAACCTTTAGTTAATTGTTAAATAAAAGAAAGACTAACATGGCAGCATGTGAGGCAGAGGAGGCCAACCTTCTGCTGGCTGATGATGTGGTGCTGATCTGTGTGTGCATCGAGGCCTCTATGGGGAGATTGGTGGACTCCATGGAGATCCTAGTCTAGCAGATTCTGCCGGTCATGTGCAGACACCTGCACTCCACCATGGTAGCCATCCGTGGGTTTCTGCAGTTGGCACATGAGAGGTGGATGGGGCATCTTGACCTATTTCCAGTTGATCATTCCCCTCAAGGAGTTAGGCCAGGGCCATCAGGCACCCAAAGGGAGGAGGAACGACAGCTGGTCACTCCTGGGTCATCCACTTAGGAATCTCAGTGGTTGCCTGGCCCATCCGAATCCCTCTGCTTGTGACCCTTTCACCCTCTGTCACTGCAAAGGGAGCAGTTGGCAAACAGGAAGACAGATAAAGCAAGCCAGGGCCCCCAAGGCCTCGGCTGTTTAGAGGACGGCTGCCAAAGTCATCAAAGACAACAGGACCAACTAGTCGACAGGTTGGCTCCACCCGTGCTGCGGATTTCAGGAGAGCACCTAGAAAAAGTATGAAACCAAGGGAAATCAAGAAATATTGATCACAAGTGGTTGCACGAGTGATTGTCACAATTGGGGAAATTATGTAAATATAACTACTTTCAATTCAACAATGTCTCCTGTCTTGTTTCTGCATGGTCCTTAAGGCTTACTGAATGCACCGCCCCCCCCAACCCCCCTCCTCTCCCCTTCTTTCCTGAGGACACAGGACCCCAGAAATGAACCTCCAGGGAGTCAAGGATATGTGCCAGAATCCATGTAAACCATGTGCAAGCACACTCGCACACACACTGACCCTTCATTCATCGAGTCTCATGCGTCCAGGACCCTAGCATTGTCAAAACTATGCATACTGGGGCTCTCTTTCAGTTGTCCAGATGAGATGACCTGCATCTCCGCCCACCCACTGACCCAACCCCCATGCAGCATCTCAGGATCTCCACCATGAGGCTCTGCTTAGTTTCGAACAGACCAGCAATGGTAGTGTTTACATTCTTCATGAGCTCCAGCACCATGCCCCCTCTCACAGTCAACCACGCCCTTTCCCCCATGACCATTGACCCACCCCCCACCCAGCATTACTTGCAATCTCCCCTTTATTACCATTCAACCATCCCCCATCTCCTTTGACAATGTTCGAGTCAATGTCCAAGTAACCTTCCTCCCCGAGAATCCCACCCTGGTAACCATTGACCTGCCCACCTGCTTCCTGCTTGCTCTCTAAGTCCATGTGTATCTCCACAGCCCCACCAATGACCCTCGGTGCCCCTTCATGTGACACCATCAAACTCTTCTCCTCCCACTCTACTGGCTCTCTCTGCACCTGCAACCCTCATACCACCTCTACCCTCAGTTTACTCCCCAGGAGTTCACAATGGACTCCACTGACCCCTCTCTGTGAGCCCCTTCATACCTGGCAACCACCCCACCTCCACAACGCCTCTTCACACCCTTCACACTGGCTACCCCCGATGGCCCTTTGCACCTGGACATCCCCTCATGCCCCTTTGTACATGGACACCTCTCATGCCACTTCGCACCTGTACATAACCCATTCCCCACCCGGCACCCACCACAGCCCTTCCCACCACCTCAATTCCATCTACTGCATTGCAACACCCCTGTAATACCCTTTCCAGCACCACCAACTGCCCACACCTTCCCTCTAGGCCTGCAAAACCCCACCACCTCTTCAGTCCTCTCCTAACTTTCTTTAACTGCTCAACAGTATCTCTGTCTGCCTTTCATCCTGTAGCTCAAAGATCCAATCCCATGGCAAGGACCCTGGAATAGGGCCTGAAGCTTGGGTGATGTCCCTGGAAGGAAGCCAAATCCTAAGCGAGGCTGTTACACAGAAAACTCCCACTTTTTGGAAGCTTCTTCTTGGAGATGACCAATGTGGATAAAGCTCCACCAACCCAATGTTGGACGTGGTGCTCCAGGTACTGGACCATGGAGCCCTCCATCTTTTCCGCAGGTTGCCCAAGGCCTTCGTATGGTAAGTCCTGAATTTTACATGCCACATTGGTCTAGACGTGTTCTGGACAGGCATGGTTTCTCGCTGGCTGGAGAATTGGGTGTGGGGGAAAGATTCTGGTCGGACCTTCATCTGCATCCCATTAGCGGGATGGAAATCGGTTTCGTGCTGGCCTCTGGTGGAAATCGTGGCCCGCCATGGCGGGCATTATTGTAAGGTCCTGATGTCAGTTCACGCTGGCACTAAACCAATTTTTGGGCTTCTCACTGAATTCTTCCCCCCCTCCTGCCCACCATTGCACCCTCCGACGAGGTATGGGAGAATTCCACCCACAGAGTTTAATGGGACCACAACAGTTCATTTACGAGGTGTTCGATAACTTGCCGTCAAATATCCTCTCTCTATTGTAAGGTAGAATCAGCTCAGTTATTCTAGTGGTCTGTGTGACATAGTGCCGGACACTCTTTATATTTAATTGCATCATAAACCTCACCTTGATTTGTACTGAACAGCATAATAAATCTTACTGTTATTTTGAATTGCATCTTTTCAGGAATAGCTTCCTTGTGTCCTATATGATTCTAGGTCTGTCCTGAGTGAGGGGCAGGATTTTGAGTGGGGATACTTCCCCATTACATTTTTTAAAATAAACTTAATGGGAACTCAACATCCTTGAACTTTCAAGTTTAATAAATATGTGACTATCCCAGAGTTAATACCTGGTAAAACCAATCATGCATAGAGCACTTATTCGATAAGACACAATTAGCATGGACATTCCAAGTCTTTGTTGTCTTATCTGCCATTTTGATCTATTCCTGTCACAAGATCGATACATAAGAGGAGAGCCATTTGTCCAATCGAACTGATACACCAAAAATAAGACAATGAATACCTTCATTGCAGCATCCAGCTATTCCTGAAACAATTTCAGATTTTATTCTCTTCATGACACTACATAGAAGTCCGTCTTAATTGCTGATCACTCTGTGTTCATAGCCTTATGACATTGAAGCACTAATGACCAATTGGCATCTTTAAGAAAGTGTATAAAAAAAATTGAAAGCCAGACACTACCTCCAACATGAAGAGGTGAGGATTTCTAAGCAGCCTCAATCTATAATAAACTTCCATTAGCAACAGCAGTGGACGTCTCATTGGAAGAACTTGGAATAATCACCATCACTAGGGAAAAATTACTGAGCAAACTATTGGGATTAAAGGGTGACAAGTCCCCAGGACCTGATGGCCTACATCCCAGGGTCTTAAAGGAAGTGGCAGCAGAGATAGTGGATGCATTGGTTATAATATTCCAAAATTCCCTGGCTTCTGAAAAGGTTCCAGTGGATTGGAAAAATGCTAATATAACGTCCTTACACAAAAAGGGGGGGAGGCAGAAAGTAGGAAACTATAGACCAGTTGGTTTAGCGTCTGTCGTTGGGAAATTGTTGGAATCCACTATTAAGGAAGTAGTAATAGGGCATTTGGAAAGTCAAAATGCAATCCATCAGAGTCAGCATGCTTTTATGAAGAATAAATCATGTTTGATTCATTTGCTAGAGTTCTTTGAAGATGTGACAAGCAAAGTGAATAATGGGGATCCTGTAGATGTCGTATATCTGGACTTCCAGAGGGCATTTGGTAAGGTGCCACACAAAAGATTAATACACAAGATAAGATTACACGGAGTTAGGGGTAATATATTAGCTTGGATAGAGGATTGGCTAACCAACAGAAAGCAGAGAGTTGGGATAAATGGGTAATTTTCTTGATGGCAAACTGTAACTAATGGGGTGCCACAGGGTTCGGTCCTTGGGCCTCAACTATTTACAATCTATATTAATGACTTGGATTCGGGGGTAGAAGATACTATAGCTAAATTTCTAGATGACACCAAAATAGTTGGGTAAGTAATTTGCAATGAAGAAATAAGAAATTTACAAATGGATATGGACAGGTTCGGTGAATGGGCCAAAATTTGGCAGATGGAGTTTAACGTGGATAAGTGTGAGGTTATCCATTTTGGTCGGAAGAATAAAAAGGTGACTTATTATTTAAATGGAGAGAAACTTCAGAATGCTTCAGTGCAGAGGGATCTGGGTGTCCTCGTGCATAAATCACTGAAAGCTAGTATGCAGGTACAGCAGGTAATAAGGAAGGCAAATGGAATTTTGGCATTTATTGCTAAAGAAATAGAGTATAAAAATAGGGAAGTGCTGTTCCAACTGTCCACGGCATTGGTGAGACTGCACCTGGAGTACTGTGCACAGTTTTGGTCCCTTACTTGAGGAAGGATGTAGTTGCACTGGAGGCGGTTCAGAGGAGGTTCACTAGATTGATTCCAGAGATGCAGGGCTTGTCTTACGAGGAGAGAATGAGCAGTTTAGGCCTATACTTGCTAGAGTTTAGAAGGATGAGAGGAGATCTAATTGAGGCTAAAGGGGATAGACAAAGTAGACGTGGAGCGGATGTTTCCCTTTGTGGGGCATTCTAGAACGAGAGGCCATAGTTTTAGGCTAAAGAGTGGTGGATTTCATTCAGAGATGAGGAGGAATTACTTTTCTTAAAGGGTCGTGAATCTGTGGAATTCACTACCTCAGAGTGCAGTGGATGCCAGGACGCTGAATAAATTTAAGGAGGAGATAGACAGATTATTAATTAGTAACGGGTTGAAAGATTATGGGGAGAGGGCCGGAAATTGGAGTTCAGGTCAAAATGAGATCAGCCATGATCGTAATAAATGGCAGGGCAGGCTTGAGGGGCTGAATTGCCTACTCCTGCTCCTAGTTCTTATGTTCTTATGCTCTAATTCAGATTGGGCTTCTTTCTAGAACAAGAGGTGACCTGAAAGGGACAGGTCAGTTTAATCACAGCTCTATCTGGGTAAAAGAATGTTAAAGTGAATCTTAAATCATTTTATAAATGTATAAAGATAAGATGCTTGTTCAGGAAAAAGGTCCCAATAATGAGGACTGAATAATAATAGATAGATAAGATATACTAAAAAGATGACCATTACTGAAATTTTTGGTACATGCCCTGGTCCAGATGGCATGCATCCTCTGTTCTTGAATGAAGTAAAGGTAAAATAGTGAAGACATTGGCCTCAATCTTTGAATTCTTATTGGATACTGGAGTGGTACTGCGGAGATTGTAATGTTATACTATTATTCAAGAAAGGGGAGACGGGTAAACTTGGAAACTACAAACCAATTAGCCTAACACCAGTGATGGGAAAATTATTGGAAACCATCTGCAGAGGCAAAATAAAGGCCCCGATTGTCGTCCTTGGGGTGGGTTCACAGAATCAGGAGATTTCCCAGCTTGGCAAACCTGACCTTTAAAAATGGATGCCATAGGTCATATTGTTGGGTGGAAGGGGTCAGGTGACCCCTGAATGAATGTGGAGGCTGCTGGATGCGGAGACAGACTGGGCACAGGGCCTGCCGCTGTGTTGAAATTAAAAACGAATAAAACTAAAAACATCCCTCCAGCCCTCACCCCCCACGCATTCCCTTTACCCCATCTATGCCAACCCATACCCCCACCCAGCCCGCTGGCTCCTCATAGCCTCATTCCAATTCAGTTCCAACACATGAAACCCCATACCCCTCACCCACCACCCTTTGCCCTTACCCCCTCCATTTCAATTTACCTAATATCCTTTTGCATTTCCTGGACAGCTTTGACACTTCCTGGACAGCTTGACAGTGCACTGATAGCTTTAACACTTCTTAGGCAGCTTGACAGTTCCTTGACAGGTTGACACTTCCTAAACAGCTTGACTGTTCCAATGGGCAGAATTTTCTGCCTGTTGGGTGGGCAGAGCCAATTAAGGCCCGCCCAGCGTAATGCACACCTGGAAGCACTGTGCGCTCCCTGTGCGGGTGGTTGGGGTTGCCTGAGTCTGGAGTGCATGTGCGTGAAAGCACAGTGGCCTCAGGGAGGTTAATTTTTAGTCCAAGAAATTTAATAAAGTGGTGAGAAAAATTTTATGACATCTCCCCTCATGTGAAACCATCACATGAGCTGGGACGTGTGCATTAATTTCAATAAAAACTTTTGTGAAAATTTAAAATCCTTCATGAATCCTCATCCCATCTATGGATGACACTCCACGAAAGTTCAAAGGCCCCACCCCCACTCGCCGAGTTGAAGATTAAAGCCCAATGAGTTTGTCTGGAATTCACACAGCTAAGCTTCAAAAACCAGAAGTCAGTGGTGGAGGCAGCTGGTGATTTAAATAGCCAGATGCCTCCATGAATCATGCATGGGCAAACCCCAGCCTGATTCCAGTCCCACCCCTGCAAAGATGGAAAATGCTGGGTCTGGGGGGTGGGACTTTCATCCACTTCTGGGATTTTTGTGATGAAGGAGAACCATTCTGCCATGGCGATAATTCAGGCCAAAGTTAATGGGTTAGTCAAGGGATGCCTCATGGCTGGCTAACTTTACTGAATTCTTTGATGAGATAACAAAGAATATTGCCCCAAGTGCAATTGCCTTTTTTTCCAATCCATAAGTGCTGGGTCTCTTCTTAAAACACTAAAATCAACTCTTTCCTAGTTTTGCAATTTTATCTCTGATATTCTTGATCTCTTTCTATAATGACTCTAAACCAAATTATGTTGTGGTCACTGTTTGCTAGATGGTCTCAGACTGTAAAATACTCACCTTGCTCCACTTACATATATCTATGGACTTTCAGAAGGCATTCAGCAAACAGCTACACTGCAGGCTTGTTAAACTGGGATTATTGGTTATGTGGCAGGAAGCAGATGGATGTATGTTTTCAGATTAGGAGGTGGTCCGCAGCGGTCTTCCCCAAGACCCAGGTTTGGGGTCATTGCCATTTTTAATTTTTATAAACATCCTTGATTGATGTGTAGGGAGCATCATCATAAAGTTTGCAGATTATGCAAAATGTGATAATGCAGTAGCGATGAAGCTAGCAGTAGACTTTAGTATGACGTAGACTGGGTGCGGCAATGGACAGAGGCATGGCAGGAGGAGTTCAATGTGGAGAAATGTGAAGAGATGCACTTTAGGAGGGCTAATATGGAAAGACAATGTACTATGGGTGGCATAATTTTGAAACATGTAGATTTGAAGGGCGCCATTGGTGCCCATCCTTGCAAGTGGTTGGCCAAGTTGACAAGGTGGTGTTCCAATCTCCGCAGAGACCAATAACTTTTAGGCAGAGATTTGAATTTCCAGTTGCTAGCTGAAAGAATGATCTGTAAAGATTTCATGTTTTAAAACTTTTACTGCAACAAATGAGTAAAAGCACTATTGACTAAATATATATTTTCTTTTTCTAGGCAACTTACACTTAAATTATGGAGAAGAGGTTCTCCATTTAACTTTTAGCACAGCCAAAAATCTCCTGCTATGGTTACACTGTAATACTGTCCCTTAAGTGGACACCTGATACTTCAGGAACCAGTCTAAAATTATTCTCAGCTCCAGATGACTTGCTTCCTTTTAACTTACACAGTCAGATAAATTCTACTCCAGAACTGACTTTCACTGTGATGGTTACACTGGAAATTCCTTCCCTTTCGCCTAAGCTAGACAAAGCTTCCAGCCCCCTTTAAATCCTCGCAAACTTGATCTGTTTAATCGGAGCGCAATCTCTGAGCTCTGTTCTGCATGTTTATTTGTCCCAGGTACAGGACTGGCTGCCTCTCTGGCTCTTAGATGGCTGCAGATCACACCAAACAAAATGACTGCAATATTCACTGATATGTAGAGAAACCTGTAACCTGATCTCAAAAATGTCTTCTGCCCTCTTCCCATTGCTAATGCAAATCACGTTAACATTGCATCCAGGTAGAAATGCTAATTAGCTATCTTTGATCTCAACTCCCTTTCATCTTAGAAGTAAGAAGACAGTCTACAGTGTGTTTATATGCTGATACCAACAATACCTTTCTGGGATTTTGACAGACTCAAGGTCTACTTATTGTAAACCCAGAGACCTCTGATATTATCTCCAAGTATGAATGCCTTGCACCTTCTCCGTAGTAAAACAACCTAAGCCTTTGATCTGTAACAATCAAACTAACCAGATTCACTGTTGGAACAGGTCACAGGACACACCCCCCCACCCCCACTTCATTCACCCTGAACTTAAATCTACAGCCCCAAAATATAATAATCTTATAAACCTCATAATTGTAAGTGATTAAAAAGTACATGGGTTATTTAGATTTGTAAATGGAGGCACAGAATATGAAAACAAAGAGGTCATGTTTGAACTTTACAAATCACTGTTTAGACCTTGGAAGGAGTATTGTGGAGAATATCTGGGCATCACACTACAGGAAAGTTGTAAATGCCTTAGAAAGGGTGCAGAGGAGGCTAACTAGGATTGCTGGTGTGAGGGACTCCAGTTATCAGGAGATGTCCACAAAGTCAGGATCTGGAATGTTCTAGCTGAAAAGATGGTAGAAGTTGATTCCATAAATGATTTTAAAAAGGTTTTGGACAGCTACTTGAGAATGTTGAATTTACAGGATTAGGGTGTAAGACTAAGCATGAGTGTATTGTATGTTTTGATGATTCTTGTGAATCATTGTTTTATTTATGGCTTCATGTCTTTTATGTTTGATTGTGGGACTTTGTACTGGGTGCATGTGGGGTCTGCTGCTGTTTCGAAATTCCTAATTTGCAACAGTAATTATCCTGGTGCTGTGTCTGGTACTTGGATTACTTGTCTTTTTCCAATCAGCTTGTATACATATGGGATGCTTAATGTGGCTTTGAAACATTATGAACCATGTCCACAAAAGCAAAATACTGTAGACGCTGGAAATCTGAAATATAAACAAAAAAAAAGCTGAAAGTACTCAGCAGGTCTGAGAGCATCGGAGGAGAGAGAAACAGAGTTAACGTTTCAGGTCGAAGAACTTTCATCAGAACTACAGTACATCGTTGAAACTCCAAAACATTTCCTAGTTTGATTATTATCTTGAAACACTTATTAGTTATGGCCAGCCCTGCCAGTTTATTAAAGGTAAATACATTCAACAAGAGGAACTGTTCAAGGGAAACTAATGGCTTCAGGCAATATTAATCAATGATTTGATTTCAATAATGAGAAAATCACATTTGCAGCTACATAGCAGCTTATCACACAATGGCCTGGATCTTCCAGTTAGCAGCAATGCCCATACTGACCATTGCTTCTGGGATCTTTCTATCCCGGCTGACGCAGAAATGGGCAGCGCAGGCGCTCCAGAGTATGTCCGGCAAGCATAGCAGAAGCGGGGGAAGGAGAGGACATGCCCCCTTTTTGTGATGTGGCTGCAGTATTCAGGTAAGTTTTTAACAGTCCAGGTCTTTTAATGGATGAGTGTGGGTTAGTGAATGAGTTAGTGAATGGGTTAGTGCATGGGTTAGGTAAGATGGGTAGGTGGGTGAAGTGGGCAGGGTATTTGATGGGTTAAAGTGGGTGAGGTGGGTAGGTGGGTGAATGGGTAGTTGGGTCAGGGGGTAGTCGGGTGGTCAAGGGGTAGACGGGTTTTCAGGGGGTAGTTGGGTCTGGCCGGGGCTGGGGGTGGGGTGTTGGTCGGGTCTGGTTGGGGAGGTAGTTGGGTGGTCAGCAGGGTAGTTGGGCCTGGTCATCTCCAGATCTCATTACAGCCTTGATTCAAACATGGACAAAAGAGCTGAACTCCCTAGGTCAGGAGAGAGTGATTGCCCTTGACATCAAGGCAGCATTTGACAGAGTGTGGCATCAAGGAACCCTAGCAAAACTGGAGTCAATGGTAATCAGGGGAACACTCTCTGCTGGTTGGAGTCATACCAAGCACAAAGAAAGATGGTTAGGGTTGTTGGAGGTCAGTCATCTCAGTTCCAGGACATCACTGCAGGAGTTCCTCAGGGTAGTGTCCTAGGCCCAACTATCTTCAGCTGCTTCATCAATGACCTTTCCTCCATCATAAGGTCAGAAGTGGGGATGTTCACTGATGATTGCACAATGTTCAGCACCATTCACAACTTCTTAGGTACTAAAGCAGTCTATGTCCAAATGTAGCAAGACCTGGACAGTATCCAGGTTTGGACTGACAAGTGGTAAGTAACATTTGTGCCACACAAGTGCCAGGCAGTGAGCATCTCTAACAAGAGATGTCATCACCCCTTGACATTCAATGGTATTAACATTGCTGAATCCTCCATTATAAACATCCTGGAGGTTAGTGCTACATTTGACCAGAAACTCGATGGGCTAGCCATATAAATACTGTGGCTACAAGAGCAGGTCAGAGGCTAGGAACCCTGGGGTGAGTAACTCAGCTCTTGACTCCCCAAAGCCTGTCCGCCATCTATAAGGCACAAGTCAGGAATGTAATGGAATACTCCCCACTTATCTGGATGAATACATCTCCGACAACACTCAAGAAACTTGACACCATCAGATCAAAGCAACCTGCTTGATTGGCACCAATCCACAAACATTCACTCCTTTCACCACTGATGAACAGTGGCAGCAGTGTGTACCATCTACAAGATGCACTGCAGGAACTCACCAAGGCTCCCTAGACAGCACCTTTGAAACCCATGACTGCTACCATCCATAAGGACAAGGGCAGCAGTTAGATGAGAGCACCACCACCTGGAAGTACCTCTCCAAGCCACTCACTATCCTGATTTCAAAATATATCACTGTTCCTTCAATGTCTCTGGGTCAAAATCCTAGAACTCCCTCCCCAACAGCGCTGTGGGTGTACCTACACCACATGGACTGCAGCGGTTCAAGAAGGCAGCTCACCACCACCTTCTCAAATGCAATTAGGTATGGGCAATAAATACTGGCCTAGCCAGCGATGCCCACATCCCACAAATGATTAAAAAAAGAGATCAAGCAGGCAATATGGGCTGTGTTGCGGAGGTGCAGGCGAGTTTAAGAAATGCCTACAGAGGGAAGACCCTGTGTGGTGAATGATAAAGATGGAGACCACCAACACCCATACCAGCGTTTCACTGATATACTTGGCATATAAGTTGACCTCAGTTTTTGGAGTGATTATTTTGAGGCTTCAGTGTTTGATTTATATGCTGACATCTACACTGGTGCAATTGAATGGCAAGACACACCTCTTTATATATGACTGTGTTAAATTGTTAACTAATACAATTAATTAATTAATTAATGGCCAGTGGTTTGATATTTAATGGGCTATTGCACATTGGTTTAATACTCAATGGCTTAATGCCTGACTAATCTTGTTTATTATTCACAGACTGACCTAGAGCAGTGACCTAGCCCTATCTCAGCATTGCTCACAAGATACCATCCTACACCTCTCCCAGCGTGGCCCTGACACTCTCGTCCTCCTTACAGTCTCCGCTCCACACGTTACATACTGCTTCCTGCCCTTAGCAGCGAGGTCCCCGGCTTCAGCACAATAATAACAATTGAGCAGGCCGTCTGTTGGCCTCTGTCTGCTTTAATCAGGAACTGGAAGCTGACCGTGACCTTTGGAAAAAACCGACCTGAACTCAGAAAGTGAAGGTGGCAGCTGGGCCGGTAAACCGCTTCTCTCAATAGGAAACCAGCAGCCATTCTGAGAGATCACCTTCTCATCCGATTGATGTTAACCAAAGAAACATGTTTGTGTGACTCATGTCTACGTCGCAATCTTGTTACATGGAAGCTTTTGTAAGGCTCAGAAATGTGGTTGAGTGTCTTCTCATTGCAGCAATGGTTGTTCTATATGCTTCCATCTGTTCATAAGCATTGTAAATGGAAAATATGTGAGTTTCTTACTGACAGACTGTATATTCCTAAGGATGTCATGGTTTTGTTCAGGCAGTGCAATACACAATGGTGTAGTACTGGGGGATGTTAACAGACAGCACACAAGCAGTTTGTGTCATGGCACTTCACAATGCACATATAACAAGAATTCTATATCACTTTTCACAGCTTCTGGATGTCCCTAGGTGATTTACAGTTAAAGGCACTTTTTAAAAATTGCAATTTGGGAGAATGTAATATTGTAACGAGGTGGAGAGGTTAGTGGAGCATTGCTGAGACAGTAAAAGAAAGGCAGACTGAATAACTGGCATTTATATCGCACCTTATATGATCTTATAATGTCCCAGAGTGCTTTGCAACCAATGTAATTCCTGTTGTAATGTTGGTAAAGGGAGATCTACTGGCACAGTGGTAGCGTCCCTATCTCTGGGTTCAAATCCCAATTAAGTACTTGATGGCCATGGAAGGTGCGTAAATAATCTGGCCAAACAGGTTGATTACTAGCATGAAAATCTTTCCAATGTGCCTGATGGATGGTAGTAAAAAGCAGGAGAGTTTCTGAGACAGCTATATTGCAGAGGGTAACGACAAACCACTGCAGTATGTTGCCAAGCATAATCATGGTGTCATGAAGAGATATTAACGGCTATAATGTTATTGGAAATTATTTTTAAAATTGAATTGTAATGGGGTCTGTGTCTATGTGTGTGTCTTAATTGGATTAAATCCAGCTAGTCTGGGTGCTTGGATGTATGGTAGTTTTGAGATGTTAATTAGATAAACATAAGGAGGATAAAAGGTAAAGTGTACATTTGCATTTGTTGAATAAAGCATTCAGGAGTGGGACTAAAATCTTGCACTTAGCTGGGAGATGCTAAGCAATGTGTTTACATTACTAATACAATTAATCGGATGAAAATGTTATTGTTCGAAAACATGAAGAAAAACCTGGTGATACCATGGAAAAGTTACATTCAAAGGAAAAGCTAGGTATAAACAGAAAGGAGTTTGTGTGTGTAAGGCAGAGGCATTTAAGATCTAACCAGCCTGTAAGCCTCCAACTGTGCCTGCAAAGGAATCAAATTGCAAGGAACCTAATTTTGAATTCATATGGCTTTGCCAGGTGTCTGTTTAAAGTCTGCGGGTTATTATTGCCTTGGTGAAGATTAACTTGAGAGTGATTAAATTGGGGATTTGTTTAAAAGTTATTATGGTAGTAATTTGTAGACACGTGTATGTGTTTAATTTGTTGTTAAATTAATAAATGTTTAATTTAGTTTTATATGAAAAGCCTCTTGAGGCTCGGTGGTCTTATTCAGAGCTGCATCTCAAACATACCAATTGAAAATATAGGTCATGACAGTTGTTTAAGCTTCCCACTGGGGTTTAAACAACTCAGCCTTTACCAACTGCTGTGTCATAACGATGGACCAATCCAATGGAAGTCCATGGTCGCCAATGCTCTTTTAGGGTATGGCAGCTGGAGGAGGAAGAGGAATGTCAGTAAACACATTACCTAAACAAAGCCGACTGGAATGAGGGAGCTTTACAGAGACTGATTGAGTAGGAGTTTGAAGAGTCAACTTGCAGCCTGGAATAACCATCAAACTTTTACAAAGAATCAGATATACCTAAACTTTGAGGTCAGATAACAGCAAAGCTCAATCTGAAAATTTGCCAGCCCAGTTTAAAAAAGTTGCAAAACATCTTAAAACAGCCAATTTGCACAAAGCAAGGTTCCACAGAACAACTAAGTCAATAACTTATTGTCCATTCTAGGCGTTGGTTGATGGATAAATGTTGATTAGGAGAACAGTCCCCAAATATGAAACTGGGATCAATAGCTTTTGTTCATTGGATGCTACTGGTCTCATTTTGGAAGCAAGTTGGCGTCTGGTATGCGTGTACATATTTCCGCTGTGAATCACATCCAATGCCACCTTGGTAAAGAACTACCTAGAGCCGCCCTTTTCCCACTTCAGAAGCAGGTGTAGCAGGAGAGGTGAGTGCGCTCTCGGCGTTCCGACTTCAAGTCTCCGACTCCGAAGCGGGGCTGGAGGCCGGGCCCCATCCACCTTGGGGCATTCACTGCGGAGCACCAGGTATCTGCTGGCAGAGGTCATTGGCCTGGGAGGATGCCTGGCAGGGGGATTCAGTCGGCCTGGGGGCTCCGCTCAGAACTTGAGCCAAGGTCCTGAAGAAAGCTGGAGGCAGGGGCTGAACTGTGAGCGTGGGCTTGAGGAGAAGGAGGTCAAGTCGGGTGAGTCACTGCACTGAGGAGCCAAGGCCCCGAGTAGGACAAAGATCTAGAGCATTGGCTGTGAATACTGTCTGGAAGTCGTTTTGATGACAGTGGGATGAAGGAACCTTGATTTTTTTAACCATCATGCTTAAATCGTGCTTAAATCTCACATTACACAGGCACTAGTTCATTTACAGATGCAAACAGAGGCTTAAAGTCTGCTTCAACTTTAGTTTGCCTTGCCAGTACCTGTGCTGATTATTTGGGAACAAACCAACATTAAACACCATGTAGGTTAAAAAAAATAAGTGATTTGCACTCCCAATGCTTCTCGTGGCTCAGAAATCTCTGAGTTCATTTGTGTCTATGGATTTCCAGACCCACCTATCTGTCCCATCCTTCCCGGTCAGTCCTCCTAGCAAAGCTCACTGCTCTCTGACAGCAGTCCCAAGTCTCCCTTCCCTCAAAAGCTCTCATGGCCTACAATTTTCCCACCTAATCCCTGAACCCCTGACCACCCCCACAGTACTCCCAAGGTCTGTGATCTTCCCACTTTGAATCTTTCATCGATTGCTGATAACCATTTCCAAGGGTCATCTGTTCCTCTCCTGGAAACCCACAATCTAATCCTGTCACTTTCCAGGAAATTGGAGCATTAACCTGTGAGGGTTTTAACGCAATTATGATGAGGCCTGAGGCCCAAAATCCAGGGCTTCTTGGATTTGAATACAGGATATTAAAACTGTGTCTTAAGGTGCCTAAAAATTCCTAGCTCCCCATCTCCTCTTCCAACTTCTGCCATACAACCTTTTACATCCATTGATAGAACACCTGGTGTCTTGGTTTAGCATAGTATCTGAAAGACAGTTCCTTCAACAGTGTAGCATTCTCTCAAAACTGCACTGGGAATGCTGGCCTAGATTTTGTGCTCAAGTATCCAGAGTGGTGCTCAAGCCTACAGCTCCCTGACCTAGAGGCAAATGTGCTACCAACTGAGTCATGGCTGACACAGTATTCTGGTAAATAGTGTGTTGAGTCACAGATATAATATAAACGCAAGCATAAAAACATAATTCCACAGATGTGGAAATCTGAAAAATAACCCCAGAAAATGCTGGAAAACTCAGCAGATCTAACAGCAAGTGTGGCAAGAGAAATAGAGTTGACATTTCGAGTCTGTATGACCCTTCTTCAGAGTCATACAGACGCGAAACATTAACTCTGCTTCTCTCCCAACAGCATTTTGTGTTTTTATTGAATAGAAATGCATGTTATTTAGAGGAACTGCATAGGGGCAGCAGACACATGGCAAGAGTAGTAGAGTTTTACAGATAAAGCACAGAGACTGATAAACGTAAAGTTTTACAAGGCCAGTGTAGATGTGGGATTGAACAAAAGAACTGTGCAGACAAATGAACGTATTGGATAGTGCAGTTTTACAAAGGGAACACATTGGTGAATAGTGCAGGAAAATTTACAAAGGGAACACCCCATTTGTAAGGCAGGGAAAGCTTCGTAAAAAATACCACATAGGTTGGTGCAGTCGGGGAGTTTTAGTTATAGCATCATGTCCAGCAGAGAAGTGGGACTTTGTGGATATAACATGCAGCTGGGGAGAGTGGGGTAGCTTTGTAGAGCTGGCACAAAGCCCAGTGGAACAAAGAAGCTTCACAGAGATAGTGTACATCCAGCCTGATAGAGCAGAAGTTTGAAGAGTCAGCATACAGCCTGGAATAACCATCAAACTAGTTCAAAAAAAAATCAGATATACCAAACATTTGGCAAGCTCAGTCAGAAAGTTCCAACTCAGTTTAAATTCGATTTTAGCAAAACAAAATATAAAACATCGCAAGACTATGTGTTGAGGTGATGCAAATGCACCCGTTTATTGATTTCTAACTCCCTCCTTCTGTCCCTACACAATAGAAATCAGTTGCAGAAGTTTTTTCCTCCCCAAGTATCCAAAGTTTCCAGTAAAGTATTGTCAAGATGCAGGACAGAGATAGATGGCTGATTTTAACACTGTTCACCTGACAGGGATTGGGTGAGCTGGAAGATGGCCTCACTAACCTAGTCTCACAGGTCTATCTTTCTGTGCAAATTTAACGTCCTATTTTGAGCAGATGTGAGGGACGCCCACTGTAAAGACATCAGAGATCTTCTTTCAACATATAGTTTGGGCACTGATGACACCGTTGGGCCCATCTGCAATTTTATCCTGAGGATATTGTGGGGAAGCCATCGTGGCAAACTGGCAGCAAAACCCTTGGAAAAATTGCCTTAAAGCTCACCTGTCCTGGACTTGCCTCCTACTCGGCCGATTGCGAAGACCTCTTGACTAAACCCGCTGCGTCCTAATCACTTACCTAAGTACAGTTCCTTTGGGCTGGAATCACACTGGAATAAATATTGAATTTCACAACACTCAGGCTCCTAACCATTGTTCCATCATTCACGTCATGCTCCCTCTAGGGGCCTTGGTATCACACTCAAGATCTCCCACTTAATGTAAAAGTTGAATCACTTTCTGATAATGTTTGAAAATGTTCCCACGTTATGGAGGTGACTTGGCCTGGATTGCCTGTGTCCTTCTGAGCTGCAAGGAACAAGAATTCTCACACCCTGCTTTCACAATGAAGAAAGCAGCAGCAGACTTGTGATGATAATGATAATACAACTTGTGGAAGTGGGCCAGTAGGGATGACAATCTTCCTTTCCCATGCTCTTTTTATTTCTCCTTTGCTTTTGTTAATCCATTCATTTTCTTCCTTCCTCTATACTGCTGAGTGTTTTGACTCCTGTACTGGGGTACCTCCCCACAGGCACCAGTCACCCTCTGCCATGCCACACAGGTGTCAGTCATTATTGTCAGGCTTATTTGGTCAAGGGAGCACATCACAGTTGAGCCCAGTCCTGTCCTCACCTGAAATTCACAGGTGTACATTTCCAGCAAGGGTCACTATCAGGAGTGGGAGCCGTGCCCAAGTTTCCTCCTCCTAATCCAGGGGTAAGTAACGTTATCTGTAGCATCCTTACCATCCAACAGCTGAGATTGGTTAACTAATTGCAAACTGGATATTAAACCTGGAATCTTTCCGGTTCGTGTTGTGCTGCTACTCACTGTACAACCTCGCTGAGCCATCGAGAAAGTTCTGTGAGTCTCTATGTTAATGGTTAACTCTTTCATTGAAAGCAATTAAATAACCAGATTATGGCCTGAAATTTAACCAGAAAAGAGAGGGTCTCTGGCTTATTCAAGATGCCATCAGTGGCCCAAATATAGAAATCCCATCTCCAAAATTGGGACCCATCATTTCCTCTGTGGGGTGGGGGGGTCGGTGGGGAAGGGAACAGGGATGGGTTGTTATTTGTACACCCATGGCTAAGAGAGGCAGCTGTGCATGCTAAAATGCAGCTTTAATTTTTTAAAAGAACTGCAGTTTTAAAAAAAATCAGTGCTTGCTATTTCAGTCTGTCTTTTGACAAAAGCCTGAGGGTTATTATTATTGGATATGTGCTGTATGATTGATTTCACAACCTATTATTATCACAGTGAGGTGCATGCCAGCTCACAATTTGATTGACAACTCCAAGTGCTTGCAAGTTCTTTGAAATGGGGGCCATGAATATAAATGCATGTTTTTTAAGGGATTAAGGGTGGAATTTTCCATGCCCGCTGGCGTCGGGCCTATTGAGTGGCAGGAGTGAATAATATGGTGAGAAGGCCAAAAATTGGTTTCACTACATCATTTGCAATCATCCATTCAGCCCATCAATGGCGGGCTGCATTTCCCACCATTGGACTTTGGGAACCTCATTGTAATACACCTGCATATCAGTATAAGGCCAGCCCGCCGGAATCACCCTCCCACGCTGGATTGTCCACTCACGCTGGCGGGAAAACATGCCGGTGCAGGGGGTGAGGTTGGGAGGGGGGAGTGAAGGTGTCAGAGGGGTGAGGTTGGTGCGGGGGGGTGGTGGGGGGGGAGGTGGTGCAACGAAGGTGCCAGAGAGGGTGAGGTTGGGAGAGGGAATGAAGGTGTTGTGGGGGAGATTGGGGGGGTGGTGGTTTTGGGGAGGTACTACAGGGGAGGGGGTAACAGGGGAGAAGATGGCAATTGGGGAGGTAGGTGTCAGGAAGGTATAAGGAGAGTTTGGAGGGGGAAAGGAGTGCAGAGAGGGGAAGGATTCTGGGGGAGAAAGATGTCTGGGTGGAGGAAGGAGTGTGGAGAGGGGAGGGAGCAATGTTGGAGGAAGATGTAAAGGTGTCTGAAAGAGTCAGAAAGGGTGGAGGAGTAAGACTGAAGGAAGATGTAAGGTTTGATTATGAAGTTGGGAAGGGGAAAGGAGTAAGGGTGGTGGAAGAAGTAAGGGAGGCTGAAAGAGTTAGGAAGGGGGATGCCGGGGAGTGGGGTGTGGGAAGGAATTCCAAGGGGGAAAGGAGACCAGAGGGGGGTTGTCCAGATGAACATGCAAGGGGAGCTCTTATGAATCCATGTCTGCCTCTTGGGGAGCGAACTGAGGATGGGCGTGGTACGAGGGAATGGTGACATTGACCAAGGACAGAGTCAGGCTGTAGGGTGGGAGGGTGAGGGTTCGATGGTAGCGGTAGAAGGGATGGCGAGGATGGTTGGTGGGGACTATATGGCAGACACGAACCCTAGGGTTGGGAAGGAGGATGCTTGGGAGGTTAATGTGGATGGGGGTTGGATTTTCGGGAAGAAAGGGAATGTGCACATTCACCTGGACATCCCTGAAAGAAAAGGGTTGTGACTGGCAGGTCACAGAGGGGAGGTGAAGGTGATGGCAGGGGGGGATCACCAGTAATGGAAGAAAGGAAATGGTTGACTGGGGGAGGAGAAAGGACGGGGGAGTGAAAGAAAAACATGCTGGCTAAATTGAAGGTGAAACAAGAGTCATAGTGGGCAAATTCAGGGGCTGCATGGGAATCTGATCAGTGGGGGGGCTAAAGATGCAGGTCAGCTCAGATGGTCAACTGAAAGAGAGCCCCAGCAGGCCGCACGGAAAATGCTCGAGATGAGTGTGAAATGGGAAGGATCCGCATGTGATCCAGTGATTGCACGAGGCTCCGAAAGGCCCTGATGCACACACATACACACAGACACACACACACGCACACACACACACACACAGACACATACACACACATAGACACATACACACACAGACACACAGACACATACACACACACACAGACATACATACACATAGACACACACACACACAGACACATACACACAGACACACACACAGGCATACAAACACACACAGACACACACACACAAACACACAAACACACACAGGCACACACACACACACAAACACACAGCCACACACAGACATGCACACACAGACACAGACTTCTCCCTCCAGAAGCACTCGTGAACCAGTTGTGTTCAGCTGAACTGCTAGCGGGGGGATGCAGATGGAGGACTCTCGAAGCCTGTCAATGAAACTGAAAAACACCATTACACATTATTCAGTGAAAGTGAATATATTTCCAGATTGTAAACTGACAAAATGTGTTCAACTGTGCAACCAACTGTGATCAGGATTTCTTAACCATAGACTTCTAGGTGCTGCCCTGACATCCGCAGCTGGGGTGGAGACAGCCTGTGCAATGGTTGGATCTGTTGCCTCTGATGCCTTCGGCGTGGGTCCTCTGGAGAGCCGGGATTGCTTTGGCTGTCCTCCAGTGGGCCAGCTGTACCCACTGCGGTGACAGAGGACGAGGTTGAGGGGGTCACAGGCAAAGGGGACTCGGAGGGAGAGGACAGCCTCTGAGATTCCTGAGTGGATGATCCAGGGGTGTCCAGCTGCCGCTCCTCCCTCCCTTAGGGTGCCCTGGGGCCCCGGCCTGACTCTTTGAGGGGTCGGAGCATCTTGGGGGACATCGATGTGTCCTGTTTTACTCTCATGTCACTACTTTAGGAACTCAACCATGGCTCCCGTGATGGAGTGCAGGTCTGCACACATCTCCGCATTCTGCTGGACCTGGGTCTCCATGGCGTCCACCATCCTCCCCATGGAGACCTCCATTCTCACACATGTGGGCATCCCTCCATCAGAGAGCAGGCAGATGCACTCCTCCGACTGGCATGCCACTCTGTTGAGGGCTTATAACAGCTCTGCGTGATGTGCCCCCGCCTCCTGCTGAATCTTCACAATTAGTTGGAAGGCCAAATCCAGAGGTTCACCATCTGATTCGGACCTCACAGATGCCTGATCCCCAGCCGTCCTGCAGGGAGCTCGGCTGAACCTGCCTCCTACTGCTGCCGGCACATGTCCGTGCGGTGACCACCAGATTATGAACCCGAGCCTGATCTATATCTAGGTTCACCCGAGATGTGTGTCTCTGCACTGGTGCAGGGTGTGGGAAAACACCACACTGTGCCGGGTCTTCCAGGCTGCTTATTTCCAGCTCTTTGATGGAGGAGGAGTCCTCTTTGCTAGAGGTGAAGATGTGGATGGAGCTGAGGGACTGGCTGGCTGAGGGTGTTGGGCGCGCTCCCTGGGAATCCAAGTAGAGATAATTAGTGCACGGCAGCAGAGTCAAAAGCAGGAGAGAGAGCACTCACATTTTGAGGGAGGGATGATGTGGTGCAGGATCCTCAAGTGAGTGTTCACCGCCGACCTCACCGTCACCGCAGGCACGATCCACATCCTCACCAGTCAGCGCGATGTCAGAGTGAGTGAGGGTCCTAATGTTGGCAACTCCACCCTTGGTCTGGGATCTCTCCCTCCTTTTGTGAGCCAGCTTCTCCTGCATGAAAACAGATGGAGAGGGTGTGAGCAGGAAACATGGCACTGAGGGGAATGTTTGTGTGGTAAGCTGAGACATAGATGGGATGGGGGCAAGAACTCCAGAGGATATGAGCCTGAGGGAGATGTGAAGGTGTGTGTGAGAGCTAGTGGTATTGTCCCTTGAGGTGCGAGATCCCCGTGTTTGTGTGATGGGTTTGTGAGTGTGTGAGCTGTGATAAGAAGAGCGACTTACCCTTGCGGAATCGATGAAACCATTTGTCCTGTTGTGGCACTGGGTGGCTGTCCTCTTTGGCAGGGCATTGGCACCAACTCCCATGCTGGATTCGTGATGCTTGCGCTGTCCTGCTAGAGTGGGGGTAGAAGACATCACGACAAGCCTCTACTGCGCCCAGAAGGTGCTCAATGGATGTGTCATTAAACTTTTGGGGGGGGGGGGGGGGGGGGGGGGGGGGTGTGGGGGCTGCAATCTTTTTGCCTTTTGGGGCCACGTCTTCTGTGCAGCAGGCATGGGCTAGAAACACTGAGAGGTGAGCACGTGGCTGGACTTTAAATGTGTTGCCTGGCGTGATGAAGCGGCGAGGTGATGACATGGTGGGCAAATGCGAGCCTGCCCGCCATGGAAACATCGTGTTTCCCAGGAATGCATAAATAGCCTGGTGGGATTGGGACGTGATGGCATGAGAAGCCTTCATTGCAACATTGGTTTTCCCGCTAGCTACCGCACTCAGTGCAAATCTGGGATGATTCTGCCCATAATGGTAGGAAGTTAAATGTAGTGTATGGCTTTTTATCAATGAATATTTTTTTTCAGATAGTGAATTGATCTATAGACACTTAAGAACTTTAATTTATTTTATCCCATCATGGGCCCTCAGGTCTTTCCACGGTGGAACTGGGTGAGTTGGCATGGAGAGTGTAAGGGCTAGGGTGAGGGGGGGTATGGGTTGACATGATTTGTCACTAAGTTGGCATAGGGGCTACAAAGGGCCATGGGGGTGGGTAGAGGGACATAGGTTGGCATTGAGGATAATGAGGAGCCATGGGTGGGAGGGCATGAGGCAGCATGAACTGGCATGGATGAGGCATGGGGAGTGTCTGGGGGTGGGTAAGGAGGTGTGAGAGGTGAGGCCTGGTGGGATGTTTTTTCTTCATTGTTTTTTTTAAAGTTGGGACGAAGTGCCAGATCACTGAGGTGGACCTTTCACACAGTCCACCTTGGCACACATCAGCCCCTGTGCCTCCAAACTCTTTCCGGGGAGGGCGGGCGCAACTCCAGTTATCACTGTCACCCCCCAGAACCAAAATCCGATGGGTCTGGGGCACGTTCTCCCGAGTCGGATTTGCGGAACTGCAGATTTTCCTGACTCTGCACTCCCAATTCAGGAGAAAAATTCAGGCCATTGGTTTAGATGCTGCTTCAGGATAAAAGTTGACCAGGACACAGGGAAGAATATCCCTGTGCTTCTTTGAACAGTGTCATGAAATCTTTTAGATCCACCTGAGAGGACAGACAGGGCCTTGGTTTAATGTTGTTGCAAAGGTGACACCTCCAACAATGCAGCACTTTCTCAGTACTGCACTGAAGTGCCGGTTTAGATTATGTACTCCAGTTTTTGAAGTGGGGCCTAAAAATCCAACCCTCTGACTTAGCAGCGAAACTACCATCCATGAGGCGAGCAGGAAACCTTGCTCTCGAAAGTAGATCAGGGCACTGTTTCACAGAGAAAGATAATTGCATTTATTATTGACAAGGGACACTTAGGAATGCGATTGGTCCCCAGACTGATTGGGCATTGAGAAATTCCTCATTAATTTTAAAAAACCATTCATAAATGACCGCTCACATGTCTGGTCCCTTTCATCAGAGCTGTCAGTGCATTAAATTCTGAGGGAGAGGGAGCCCTGGAGCCAATGAGTTGAATGTCCAAAATAATAGGGGCAACTTTGGGAGATCAGGCTCCTAGCACAGGACTTTGTTCAGCAGTGGTCTGTGGAAATAAACCTTTTTAAAAATTTATTCATGGGGTTGTGGGCATCATTGGCTAGGCCAGCATTTATTGCCCATCCCTAATTGCACTTGAGAAGGTGGTGGTGGTGAGCTGCCTCCTTGAACTGCTGCAGTCCAAATCATGGCTGTGGTTCACAAACTGGAATCATTAGGATTTGGGTGTGTTGGTGTCCGTGCCACATTATCCAGTTTGCTGGCCTGTCCAGACGGGCTTTGCACTATTAGCCTTGTCTTAAAAAATGATCCTAGCCATTGACTTCAACTCATTCAGATTGGCTGTGCTGTACTTCAACCAGATTTAACCCCAGGCTCAGGGGGCCAGTGCCTACTGCACCGTCTGGCACCACAACTCAGAGACCGTAATTTCATGCCAATTTGTTCCACAGTTATGCCAAGACTCATGATTCACTTGTGATCTCCTATCAATATTAGGCTTTTTAAAATGCTTGGAATTCAAACTGGAAATACAGAAAATGGAGGGGGTCATAAGAACATAAGAAATTGGAGCAGGAGTACACCATTCGGCCCCTCGAGCCTGCTCCGCCATTCAATAAGATCATGGCTGATCTTCTTATGTTTCGATTTCCACATTCCCATCCACTCCCAATAACCTTTGATTCCCTTGCCTAACAAGAATTAATCTACCTCTGGCTTAAAAATATCCTATGACCCCGCCTCCACCACCTTCTGAGGCAAAGAATTCCAAAGCCGCACAACTATCTGAGGGAAAAAAATTCTCGTTTCTGTCCTAAAAGGGCGACCCCTAATTTTAAAACAGTGCCCCCTAGTTCTGAACTCACCCACAACAGGAAACATCCTATCGACATCCACCTTGTCAAGGCCATTCAGGATCTTGTATACTTCAATCAAATCACCTCTCACTCTTCTAAACTCCAGTGGAAACAAGGCCGTTCTGTCCAATCTTTCCTCATAAGACAAACCACTCATTCCAGTATCAATCTGGTAAACTTCCTTTGAACCACCTCCAATGCATTTACTTCCTTCCTTAAATAAGGAGACTAAAACTGCACACAGTGGGCTGAATCTTACCCCCGTCAAGGGGGCGGGCACGCACAGGCGCACTTCCGATCAGCGCCCCCAATCAGAGGCGCGACGCCATTTTACGTGGGCGGGCCAACTAAGGCCCGCCCAGCGTGACATACGCACAGAAGCGCTATGTGCTTCCTATGCAGGTGGGAGGGGAATCCCAAAATCGAGAGTGTGGTCTTCTGCACATACACATGAAAGAGCGCACTCATCTCCCTGAGGCTAAGTGCAGCCTCAGGGAGATCGGCTGTAAATGTCCAAAACCTTAAAATAGAAAAATGAAATTTCCCTAACATGTCCCCTCATGTGATATGTCACATGAGTTGGGACATGTCCATAATTTTCAAAAAAACTTTATTAAAATTTGCAAAAACCTACACAAAACCTCATCCCGCCCGTGGATGAGATTTCATGCTTTTTCTAGTTCGTGCCGGAGCTCCTGGCTGACCCACCAACCTTAAGGTTGGATGGGCAGGTCTTTTAATTACATAATTGTCTCTGTCAATGGCCTCAATTGGCCATTGATATGTCGATGGGCGCGCAGCTGATTTCGCTGCGCCCCCGCCTTCCTGAAAATTTAAGTGGAGCGCGGCAACATCGGGAGTTCCCCCTGACATCACCGCATTTCATTGTACGCGTCAGCGAATGGGCCCCGCCCCTGTTCGCCGACACCTAAAATCCTGCCCAGTATTCGAGGAGCAAGCTCACCAATGCCTTGTATAACTGAAGCATAACATCCTTACTTTTATGTTCAATCCCTCTTGTAATAAAAGATAGCATTCTATTAGCCTTCTTAATTACTTGCTGTACTGCATACTAGCTTTTTGTGACTCATGTACTAGAACAGTTAGATCCACCTGTACCTCAGAATTATGCAGCATTCTCCGTTGAAGTAATACTCTGCTTTTTTGTTCTTCCTGCCAAAGTGAACAGCTTCACATTTTCTCACATTAAACTCCATTTGCCAGATCTTTTCCCACTCACTCAACCTATCTATGTCCACCTGCAGCCTCCTCATGTCCTCTTCATAACATACGTTCCTACCTATCTTTGTGCCATGTGCAAATTTAGCTACAATGTCTTCACTCCCCTCATCTAAGTCATTGTTGCAAATCATAAAATGTACAGACCCCTGTGGGACACCACTCGGCACATCCTGCTAATCAGAAAAAGATCCATTTATGCATAATCTCTGCTTTCTGCTAGCCAGTCTTCTAACCATGCTGATATGTTACCCACCACTCCATGTACTTTTATTTTCCATCATAATCTTTGATGTGGCACCTTATCAAATGCCTTCTGGAAGTCCAAGTACAGTATGTCTACAGGCTCCCCTTTAACCACTGTGCATGTTACTCCTCCCAAAAAAATCCAATCAATTGGTTAAACATGGTTTTCCTTTCACAAAACCATGCTGACTCTTTCCAATTTCCTTGAGCTCTTCTAAGTGTCCAGCTATAACCTCCTTAATGATTGTTTCTAATAACTTCCCCATGACAGATATCAAGCTAACTGGCCAATAGCTTCCTGTTTTCTGCCTCCCTCCCTTCTTGAATAGTGGGGTTATATTTGCTACTTCCCAAACTGATGAACCTTTCCAGAACCTAGTGAATTTTGGAAAATGAACACCAGTAATTAACACCATTCCTCATTGGAAACCTTTTTTAAGACCCTAGGATGTAGACCATTGGGACCCGGAGACTTGCTAGTCTGCAGCTCCATTAGTTTGTTCAGTACTGTTTACCTAGTGATTTCAATTTCACCAAGTTCCTTTCTCCCATCCACCTCCTGATTTGCAGCTATTACTGGGATATTTTTTGTAACCTCTATAGTGAACACAGAAGCAAATTATTTGCTTATTTCTTCTGCCATTTCCTTATTATCTACTATTAACTCCCCACTGTCACTCTCCAGAGAACCAACACTCATTTAACTTACTCTTTTCCTCTTTAAGTGCCTGTAAAAACTCTTGCCATTCATTTTTACATTTCTAGCTAGCTTCCTCTCATACTCTAATTTCTTTCTCTTTTAGTTATTCTCTGCCATTCTTTATATTCTGTCCAGTCATCTGTCCTGCCACTCATCTTTGCAGAGTAGTACGCTTTTTCCTTAAGTTTGATGCTTTCCTTACCGCTTCTAGTTAACCACGGATGGTGGGTCCTTCCCTTAGAATTTTTCTTTACAGTAGGAATGTATTTATTCTGAATACTCTGAAATATCCCCTTAAATGTTTACCACTGCTTCTCTATTGATCTGTCCTGTAGCCTAGCTTCCCAGTTCACTTCAGTTAGCTCAGTTTTCATCTACACATAGCTACCCTTACTTAAGTTTAAGAAACTAGTCTTAGACCCACTCTTCTCTCTTTCAAACTAGATGTAAAATTCAATCATATTATGGTCGCTGCTACCTATGGGTGCCTTT
Organism: Carcharodon carcharias; assembly: GCF_017639515.1. NCBI lineage: Eukaryota > Metazoa > Chordata > Chondrichthyes > Lamniformes > Lamnidae > Carcharodon > Carcharodon carcharias. The sequence goes on from NC_054484.1 coordinate 18,073,645, forward strand.
ACGCTGAGGTCATTAATTAATCCTGTCACATTACACAATACCAATTCTAATATAACATGTTCTCTGGTTGGCTCCAGAACATGCTGCTCTAAGAAACTATCTCAAAAGCACTTTAAGGATTCCTCATCCAGGCTACTACTGCCAACCTGATTTTTCCAGTTTATGTGTAGATTAAAATCACCCATGATTATTGCCATCCCTTTATCACAAGCACCACAATATTTTCTCATGAATACTTTGTCCCACACTGTGGCTACTGTTAAGGGGCTTGTAGACCACTCCCACTAATGCCTTTTCCCCCCTACTATGCCTCATCTCCATCCAAACCAATTCTACATCCTGATCTCCTGAAATAAGGTCATCTCTAACCATTGCACCAATGCCCTCTTTGATTAACAGTGCTACCCCTCCACCTTTACCTAGCTTCCTACTCTTCTTGGATGTTTTGTACCCTTCAATTTAACGGACCCAATCTTTGTCATTCTATAGCCAAGTCTCTGTAATTGCTATCAGATCATATTTATTTACTTCAATGTGGGCCATCAATTCATTTGCTTTGTCATTAATGCCACATGCATTCAGACAGAGAGCCTTCAGTTTTGTCTTTTTGTTACCTTTGTAACATCTAGTCTTGAATGTTGGTGTATTCTTAGATTTTTTCTATCTGTCCCTTCCTGCCATTCTCTGACCCTTATTTCTCATATTACTATTTTGTTCTCCTGTCTTGACTCTACACCTTGAATTTCTACCTCCACCCAAGCTCGATCCCTCACCCCTCTTGTTTAGTTTAAAGCCCTCTCTATTTCCCTAGCTATGCAATTTGTAAGGACACTCGTCCCAGCATGGTTCAGGTGTAGAACGTCCCATCAGTACAGCCCCCAATTTTACTCAGTACTGATGCCAGTGCCCCACAAACCGGAACCGACTCCTCCCACACCAGTCTTTGAGCCACGCATTCACCTCTCTAATCTTATTTGTCCTATGCCGATTTGCAGCCAATTTTGAAGTGTAATCCGTGTTGTAATGTAAGAAACGTGACAGCCAATTTGTGCACAGCCCCCACAAACAGCATTGTGATAATGACCAGGTAATCTAATTTTGTAATATCAGTTGAGGGATAAATATTGGTCAGGAAAACAAGGGAGAACTCCTGTGTCACTATTTGAAATAGTACCATGAGATCCACTTGGAAGAACAGATGTCTCATCTGAAAGATGACACCAGTGACAGTGTAGTACTCCTTTAGTATCACACCATAGTGCCAGTCTGGATTTTAAGCTCAAATCCAGTGATACTTAACTCCCCAATCATTGTCACTCATCAGCGAGGTAACTACCAATGGAACCATGTGTGACAGGGTGTCACACTGTTAAAATAAATTATGAGTGTTAAAATAAATTATGGAACTCACTATCATTAACAATGGCTTTTGTACAGACCAGGAAATGGGCTGAGAGAAGTAGGTGGAGGGTGGGGGTGGTGGAGTGTGATGGAGTGGCGATTTTTATCCTACCACCCTGGATTGGAGTCAAACCCAGTTCTCAAGGATGAAAAGCAAGTGTGCGAACCCATGATGCATTTTGCTTTTGAGCTCTGTTTTCTGTAAGATAACGAGTATCTGTTTCTAATAAAGTACTGGGAACCTCAAATTGAAATGTACCATTAAATGTAACATCTTTCACAAAGTGAACAGGTTGATTGTTAGTTTTCTGTAATGAATTAGAAGGATTTTCAGCCCATAAATGCAATTGTGTGTTAAATGAATAAAATGTCAACCTTTGACACTCCCAGGGTGGGTAGCAGCAAGTAGCAGCTGATTTATGGGATGGTTATTGCTGCCTGCTTCCTGCCATACAGTACAAATTGCTTATGACTGACACCAAAATAAACAGCACCAGCGTCAATGCCTGTTCTCTCCCATATCCATAACGTTCAGGCAGTAGCTGAGAGGGAGGCTCTGAAAAATAAAATTCCCTCTTATCAATGCCAGGCTGATTCTTTTTCTCCTCTTAAAATTGGGCGTCTCACTCAGCTGATCTGTAGCTTGGATGACTTCCATGTGACTGGATGCCTTCCTGCAGCTAATGTACCAGGAAGGCAATTAAAACATATGCTTAAAGGAGGAAAGGTATTGGGAGGTGACACTGATTAAGTCACCCTTATCGAGTAATCAGGCCCTGAGCTGACAAATGTTACAACCGGGATGTTAGGAGTGTGCAGATGATCCAGCCCCACTACTCTACAGGTCACACCATGAGTGTAAATGTTGAATTCACTTACCAAAATGGCTAATTATTTACCTTTGATATTGGTAGACCCCCAAAGAAAAGAGACTTTAATCAGGCTTCTTTCAATAAACTCAGAATGATGATTTATTATAAAAATCAAACTTCTTTTTTAAAACAAGTTGCAAAAAACTGGTTAACACACAATTTGTAGTCTGGAAGTGAAACTATCTATCGCTTTTAAATGCCTAAGCACATGTGCGCGTGCACAAACACACACACACAAATGAAGGAAAAACAAATAGGGTCTCTGCAGACACTGGCAGTTAAAGAAAAACTTTATGAAAAGGTTAAAAAGTGCAGGGTTTTACGCTGTCGATCTGGTGTTCCCTCCTGTGAAGACGGATCACTATAGTCCCAGTGGATATCTGGAGGTTCTCACCAATGGAGCTGCATCATGGAGGAGAATAGAGTTGGATCAATCCTTATGATCTCCCTCTCATTTCAGCTTCTCAGGTTTCCAAAAACAGGCAAGGCCCACTGAGGTGAGGATTTCTAGCTGGATGTTAATAGCTGCACCATATTTCAGGCATGGCAAGTAGAATGCCAGCTGGGCAGCTTTCCCCTTCTCAGTTTATTCTCAACTGAGTTCAAAAAAACAAGTTCAAATCATAAACCTAATCGCCATCAGGTGATTTCCAGTAAATCACTAGGGTCTTTGCCTTTAGACCAGTTTTTTTCCCTCAGCAATTAAAGTAATTGCAGTTGAAATAAGCAAATAGCTCTCCTCCTCAAGTGGCATTCTGGTCATTTAGCTGTTACCATGTGATTTCTTGCAAAATGCATGCTTTCTCACAGTCCAAGGTGAAATTATGACCCTTTTAAATAAAAAAACCCGTCAGTTCCCAAGTGCCCAAATAATGCAATGTCCTTCCAAATTTTAAAAGAAAATATAGTTCTTGAAGATATGGTTCTAATACACATCATACTTTGTCATAGTTATAATCTGTATAGTTGTCTTCACTTGCAAGCTACAAAGTGACATACAATTATGGAATCATGCAGCACAGAAAAAGGACATTGAGCCTTCCATGCCTATACCAGCTCTTTGAAAGAGTTATCCAGTTAGTATCACTGTTCTTCTCCCGAATGACAAGCGGTGAAGCATAGAATTGGAGCCTCATCTTTACGCATTTGATGAGCATTTATTTACAGAGATACATGCATTCCAGATCACAACAACTCACTGCGTTAACAAAAACTCTCATCTTGCCCCATCCTGTTCTTTTTTTACATACATGTCCCCTGGTTACTGACCTGACAGCCATTACTTATTTCTTATTTACCTACTTACTTTATCTAAATCCCCACAATGGGCCAGAAACTGTTTGTCAGTGAAGCTACAGAGACTCATACCTGAAACAGTAGCAGAGGTTTATCTTGAGTTCACACAACCTTTTTGTTGGTATCCGGGTGAGGAACCCAGTTTGGAAAATTTTAAGGATATTGAATTTTGGATGTTCTTCCTCTTGAGTTCATTTTAAAAAGTTTGCAAAATTATTTCAAGGCTGTGAATATACCATTTTTAAGAAACCATGGTCAAGACAGATGTCCAGTGGAGAACACCTGGAGAGGGAAGAGATACCTTGTATATTTAAGTTGACAAAGAACTACTGCTGCCAGGCTAAAAACCCTTGCTGATTGGTTAAAAACACCTGGCCTAAGATAATTATTCTCTGAATACCTTAGTCTTTAAAACCCTTGGTCGGAGTGAGTGTGTGGGGTTGCCTTAGAAGCAGGCTGCAAGAAAAGGCTTGCTCTTCCCCACCTTTGTGTTACATGTGGTCACAAGTGAGTTAAACCTTCCTCAGCAATGGCTCATCAGGATAACTCGCCTCTTTTTTAAGAGTTCGCAAAGTTGTGATAAGTAAGAGTCATCAAGGACAAGTTTCATCAATAAATCCATCTGAAAGGACATCCAGATCTATTTTGACCAGGTTTCTGTTAGATCAACAGCGTCAAGGTATCTTAAACTTATATCCTTTTAAGAGAAACATTCCCTTACTCCTGCCTCTGCAGGGGACTGTGTTTGTTTTGTCCTGTTTTTGTGTTTGAGTGTGAGTGTATGGGGATTTGAATATCTGCTTTTTATTAAAAGGGGAAAATTGTTACTCTTCTAAACTACAACTTGTATGTTAACCAGTTTATTAACTTGTTTTTAAAAAGTAGTTTGTTTTATAATAAATCAATGTTTTTGTAATTAAAAACAGAAGGTTCTGGAAAATCTCAGTAGGTCGGACAGCATTTGTGGAGAGAGAAGAGTTCGTGTTTTGAGTCCATATGATTTCTTCAGGGCAATTTGTTTGTGTTTACTGAAAGAAACCTGATTAGAGTCTTTTTATGCTGGGAATAGCAGTATCAAAGGATAAACAATTGGCCAGCTTTGTAGGTGAATTAAGCATTTAAACTAGTGGTATGACCTGTGGAGGAGTGGAGCTAGAATTAACTGCGCAATCTTCCCATCTTAGTTCCTTAACTGTATCCAACCAACATAATGGAGGATTGTACCTTGCTGCATCTCAGAAGCAATTGGTTGCATCTTAGCATTCAGGAACTGGGCTTCTTTGGACTATACCAAATCCGGAAGGAAGAGATGTGCGTTGTCCTGTAAGAAAGACAACCATGTTCCCTCACTGTGGACGATGTGTTATATGCGGAGTACTGAAGTCAATAGTAACTGTTTGGGTTGAGAATTTTAGATGCTGCTGTTCTATGAGTCAACTGTGGCTCAGTTGCTGAAACCTTAGCCTCAGCATTCAGAAATCTGTGTGTCAAGCCATGTTTCAAAGACCAAAGAGCACGCAATCTAGCCTAAAACTCCAGTGTAGTTCTGAGGAAGTGATGCATTGTTGCATGGATGAGATGTTAAACCAAAGCCCCATTTGCCCACTCAGTTTGACATGAAAGGATACCATAGAAGAGCAAATGAGTTCTCACATATGGTTTGGTCATTTATTTCGTTGCTATTTTTGGGACATGATGTGGGCAAATTCAGTGCTGCATTTTCCATTTGTTAAACAGTAACTTCTTTAGTTGTAACCAACTTTTGGGATATGAAAGGCATTACATCAATGCAATTCTTTCTTCCATCTGCCCATTCCTCTGCTCTTCATTTCTTTTCTCATGATCTTGATTCATGTACAGTTGGGGTCTTTGCAGTTACCAGAAGCTGACTTTGATCATTTTTTGATGGGCAGACATAACACTTGCAGCCCAGGCTTGCTTGAGGAAGCTTGCATTTATATAGGGCAAAACGTTTAACGTTATTTTTCTTTGACGAGACGTGGGTATTGCTGGGAAGGCCAACATTTGCTGCCCATCTCTAATTGCCCTTGAACTGAGTGGTTTTACTAGGCAATTTCAGAGGGAAGTTAAGAGTCAACGACATTGCTGTGGATCTGGAGTCACATGTAGGCCAGACCAGGTAAGGACAGCAGTTTTCCCTCCCTAAAGGGCATTAGTGAACCAGATGGGTTTTTACTGCAATGGATGATAGTTTCAGGGTCACCATTACTGAGACGAGCTTTATATTCCAGGTTTTAAAAAAAATCAAATGTAAATTCCACCAGCTGTGGTGGGATTGAACGCAAGCCCCCAGATCATTAGGCCTCTGGGTTACTAGCCCAATGACATTATTGTTATGCCACCACCTTCTCCCTACTTCAGTAGGGGTGTGTTACAGGCAGTAGTTAATCTAATTGTTGGTTATACACACCATGGGCAGAATTTTACATTCAGCATACGGGCGCGCACCTGACAGGCCCCGAGCGTAATATGTGTCCAGACATCATTGCGCACTCGCGCGATATTTCGTTTGGTGGGTGGAGTCAGCTGCACGCCCGCTGATAATTGAAAGGCCTACTAAGGACATTAACAAGCTAATTAAAATCAAATTAACGCTGCCCATCCAACCTTATGGTTGGCGGACGGGCGAAAAGGTGAAGTGGCTTTACATTTTCAAGGAAACCTCATCCGCGAGCAGGATGAAGCTTCCTAAAGCAAATAAACATTAACTAAAAACTTTATTTTTTAATTAAAAACTTGTCCCGGCTCAGTGTGACAGAGTCACATGTGGGGACATGTTTTTTTTAAACTTTGACTGTCTTTACTAATTTTTTAAAAAGGCCGCTTCAATCTCCCTGAGGCAGCTCCGTTCCTCAGGGAGATTGAAGTGCTCTTTGGCATGCATGTGTGAACTGCATGCCAAGCCCGCTCTCCCACCTCCCCCCTGCCCACACAGGTTGTGCTCAGCGTTGCCGCTCGCGATCCACGCAGGATGGGCCTTAATCGGCCAGCCCGTGTGAAATCGTGGAGCGGAGCCGATCATCCCCGCCCACTCCCGCTGAGCCTGCCCGGAGAGGGAAAAGTCCTGGCCCAGGAGTTTAATTTCATTTGACTTCAATTCAATGGTAAATCAGACTTGGCGCATAACAAGTAACCAATCTGTTATTGCTTGTTTATGACTTTTCATATGTGACCCAGAAACATCTCAAAGGCCTTCGCATGCACTGAATCATTTGGAGTTGAAGTTAACAGTTGAAATGCATGAGCTCAGAGATCCCCTCATACCTGGTAAGTGTCATCAGGCCCAGCCTCTGAAGGAGCACAGTTAACGACACCATCAATTGTAGTCCTCCTTTGATACAGTTTTTTTAAAGATGCTGCCCTCGCAAACAAAGGGAATGGATTAATCAGCTACCGGGTTTGCACAGTTCTCTAACTTCCATTTTGTATATCGTGGAGATACAACAGTCTCCATTTGAAGAACAGTGGTTCCTATTTCGTCACTATGCTTTAAATATACATTATGAAAGAACTACTGAATATACTGAATGTAATACTCCTCCACTCATGGTCACAAACTGTGTTCAGCAATGAATGAGAAGTAATCAGGAGTAGCAGATACAGCCTGTCAAACTTACTCTGCCATTTAATAAAATCATGGTGCATCTACATCAACTTCACTTACCCTTAGTGTCCAAAAATCTATCAATCTCAGTCTTGAATTTACTTAATGTGAGCATCCTCAATTCTCTGGAGTAGAGAATTCTAAAGATTCATAATCCCCTGAGTGAAGAAATGTCGCCTCATTCCAGTCTTAAATGGCTGACCCTGTATCCTGGGGTTACAACCCTGAGACTCTGCAGTCAGTGGAAACAGCTTGCTACTTATAAATAGACAAGCAATCACACCTGTATGATTACTAAAGGTGAATTCCTGCAATGTATCTCGTAGATGGTACACACTGCTGCTGCTGTGCATCAGTGGTGGAGGGATTGAATGTTTGTAGATGGTACCACATCCACAAACATTCACTTCCTTCACCACTGCGTTCAGTGGCAGCAGTGTGTATCATCTACAAGATGCACTGTAGGAATTCACCAAGCCTCCTTAGACAGTACCTTCCAAACCCATGAGCACTACCATCAAGAAGGACAAGGGCAGCAGATAGATGGGAACACCACAACATGGAAGTTCCCCTCCAAGTCACTCACTATCGTGACTTGGAAATATATTGCCGTTCCTTTACTGTTGCTGGGTCAGAATCCTGGAACTCCCTCCCGAACAGCGCTGTGGGTCTACCTGCGTCACATGGACTGCAGCGGTTCAAGAAGGCAGCTCACCACCACCTTCTCAAAGGCAGCTAGGGATGGGCAATAAATGTTGGCCCAGCAAGTGAAGCCCACATCCCCTGAATGAATATAAAAAAAATTGCTTATGTGAGAAATGCAGCAGCCAATTTGCGTACAGCAAGCTCCTTCAAGTAGCAATGAGATTGTAACCAGATAACCTGTTCATATTAATTGTTGGTTGAGGGATAAATATTGGCAAAGATGTGGGGACAGTTCCTGCTGCTTTTATAAGGCGAGAAGTAATGCCAACTGAGCCATGGCCAACACCCACAGGAAAGGAAGTGTTTGGCACAAACGTGGCTTTGATTACAATGGAGATTTCACTGGGTTAAATTAAATGAATGAAATCGTCTGCGTAACAAAGAAAATCCATGTTACACCAGATGTGAGGATCAAAGAACAGGGCTTAACAGGCATAGAAACAACTCTGTCCTTCCTATAACATCGTGCATAGTTTACCCACAGCACTCACATGGACATTTGGCAGAAAAATCTCAACTTAACAGTGTCAAAGAAAGAATGCAACCACATTAAAACCAGTTATAATTTGCTTTGATCTACTTATAAACTACTCAAAAAAAAAGTTCTGAGAGCCCATTCCTGCAAAATTAGGAACACTTGGATAATAGTCTTTCCTAATTTCTTGTATTCCCTCATGGAGTCATTGAGACTATTAGAAGAATAGATATTTTTTTAAGGTATATATATAGATAGGTGGAGAGAGAGAGAGAGAGAGAGAGGAGCATTGATTTAGCATCAGCTGAACAGCGCAGAATATCCTAAATTGTTTCACAGTCTGTGAAACACTTTTGAAAGTTGCAATGTTTTAACCATTGTATACACAGCAAAGTCTCACAAACAACAATCATATAAATGAGAAGAATTTTTGATGCTATTTGAGGGACAAATATCAGCTTCTTTTATGCCTGCCTGAGATGGCAGATGGAGCCTTGGTAAAGCGTCGAAGAATCATACCTCTGACAATGCAACAGTACTCCTCCTAGAGGAGTACTCAGCCTAGATTTTGTGTACTTGTCTCTGGAATGGGGCTTGAACTTACGACTAGTCTATCTCCGAGGCAGAAATGTTACCATTGAACGAGGGCTGGCATTAAGAATCACTTCTCAATTGGGTGATTGACATTTTTAGATGTGGAGTGAAGCTTCCTCCACTTTCCTCCGGTAACATGTCTGAGCCCTAACCTCAAAAGACGTCTGCCTACTGAACCCGTGTGACATTTTTAATTTTTCACTCCAACCACTTGTAATCATAGCATTATGGAATCACACAGGCCTACCATGGCTGTGCCAACTGTTTGAAAGAGCGACCCAATTAGTCCCACTCCCCTGCTCTTTCCCCACAGACTGGCAATCTCTGACAGAGACAGCGAGTTTAATTTTAATTGGCGTAAACTTAAGGATAGCTTTGTGCTGTGGTCTCACATTGACTAGATACTGAAAGGAGATAACCTAAACTTATTTTGAAATAGGATTACAGGCAGAAAAAGTTTTCACCCAAAGTTCTAGAGGTGAAAGGTCATGATCTACCACACTGGACCACTATAGTCTCCTCAAAGTTTCTCAGCTCAACATTTTCAGCTTCCCTCTCTGTTTTATACCACCATATAATATGTGCAAAAGAGGTGTACATGAGGAAAACACTGAAGGATGTGTGTGAGGCATTCCCTTGCACACAATGAATGTAGTACATATATAGAAACTGACACTCAGATCTACATGAACCATACGCCGAGAGACATAGATAAATCATCAGTTTTGCCCAATGTCCATATCAGGTGAATGTTAAATTGTATGTTGTGGGAAATATTTTAAACTGATGGAGTATTTCAACTACTCTCTGTGGAAAGGGTAGTCATGGCCCATTGTGCAGATGGGGAAATGGAGAATATGATTTTAAATTGACCATTAAGTAACCCACTTACACAAAGCAGAGGTCCTGAAGCCTGTAGCTGAGAATATGAAGTCAATTCCATAAACCATAAAATCTTAGAAATATGGAGACTTTTAATACTTTTAAGCTACCCTCGCATGGTTGCCGTGGTGATGGAGTTGTGAAATACGAAAGAAGAAAACGTCTTTTCTGGACCTTTGCCCTGACAAAGATACATTGGCTATTTGTAGGACAGCATAACAAGTCTTATTAAACCCAGGCATTCCAAAGGCGTGATGTTTTTCTCTCACGCACATCAGGCAGTCAAGAATAAGTTAAGTGAGGTAATTTCTGTAACATATACTTTGTTGAAAACTTGAAATTTAAGTTGATAAGAATGTTGGTTTGGTTCAGGACGTCCTGTTTTGTTCTTCTCAGATTGCTTCCTGCCAATTCGACCTCTCTGCTGATTCCCTCTCTCCTGTTCTGCACCTCTTTCTCTCTCCTGTGCACCTCTTAGCTGTGTACCTGCTGACCCACTGCAATACGTTGCTGCTACCATGGACGGCGAGTTGGTTCAGGCTGTCTTGCTTGGCTTATATTCCCACCCGCTAAAACAGGCATAGTTATGTGTTTAATCAAGCTCAACTCTAGTAAATCAGTATATTTATAGCCTAATGGGGAAGGAAGCAGGGCTGGACTTTGTTCTGGGAAATGAAGTAGAACAAATAGAGGGAGTTTTAATGGGAGAACATCTTGGTAATAGTGATCATAATATAAGGAGGTTTAAAGTACTTGCAGGAAAGGGCAAGAACAATCAGAGATGAAAATGCCCAGCAGGAAGAGAGTGACCTGACAGGGAGTTATCACAGGTGGACTTGAAACAAATATTGACCGGGAAATCAGTAAGTGAGTAATGGCAGTTCTTTAAGGCAGAAACGGGCCTGGTACAAACCATAATATTCCCATAAGGAGGAAGGATGGGGCATTCGGAGCAAGAAATCCCAGGGTGATGAAGGAAATAGAGTTAAAAGAAAGCAGAAAGAAAGAGGTTGATGACAAATGTTAGGTACAGAAAAGAGAAATATGGCAGAAAATAAAGCATGCAGGGGAAAATTGAAAAAGGATATAAGAAAAGCAAGCAGAGATTATAAGAAAGGACTTGCAGGTAACATAAAACAGAACACAAAATTATTTTATATACATTTAATGGGAAAAGAGGAGTTACCGGAATGTAGAGCTGGACATCGGAGGCAGAGGGGAAGGAGTTACAAAACAGATGAAATAGATAAGTTCCTGAAAGAATTTCAGGTAGAGATAGGAGGAGCGCTGGCCAGGATTTTTCAAACTTTCTTGAATATGGGAATGGTGCCAGAGGACAGGAGGATTGCAAATGTTATACGCTGTTCAAAAAATGGTTACTACAGGCCAATTAGTCTGAGGTGAGTGTGGGAAGGTTACTAGCGTCCCATTGCCAAGGACAAATTGATTATCACTTGGAGAAATATGGATCAATAGGGGACTATCAGCACGGGCTGGTTAAAGGCAAATTATGGGCTACATTTCACGTGCCCCTGCTGGGCATGTTTTTGGCGGGGGTGGGGGGCATGTAAAATAGGGCGATTGCCCAGCCTACCCCCTTCCCACCCACCTCCAAGCTCACCCCTAAAACTCAGAGATTGCTGGGCACTGAAGTAGGCAGCCCATCTGCCACATGTAAATGTATAATTAAGGCTCATTTGGCACTGCCCATGACATAATATGGTTGGTGTGGACAGGTGGGTGGGAGTGGGCAGCTCGTTCCTTAAAAAATGTTTTCAAATGGTTGAAAAAGAATGGAGGGTACTATCTTTGGGGTGAGTGGGGCCTTTTTTAAGATTGTACACCCACCCACCCCCATCCTGCCTATCTGTCTGCTGTCCAAAACCTACCACCTCTCCTCATGGCCTGTCCTCTCCATACCCTCCCCCCACCCACCCCCCCACCTCCACAGCCCACACCCCCACCCCCGCCCACCCCCACCACCACAAGATGGCCAAACCTTCCCCGCCCAATACCCAGGTCCCTCACTCTGGAATCCATCGTTCCTTCTTCTTGGGACTGGTCATAGTCTCGGCAGCGCCCACTACTGAGCTGTTGGTGCAGCCAGGACTGCTGGAGCTGCCGAACAATTGGATTGGCTGGCAGCTCCTGAGGGTGGGACTTGCTCCCCGCTGAGGGGCAGAAGTCCCACTGTGACCTGGTTTAGCCTAGCAGCCACGTATGATAATTGTGGGCTGGGCTTGCGTGGACCGAGTTGGCTTCCAGCCAACTGTCCTTCTGGGTGGGGGAGCGGGTGAGTGTCCAGCTGTCCCCCATTCCCCCGTGAAATGCAGCCCCATGTCTGACTAACCTGATTGAGTTCTTTGATAAAGTAACAGAGACGGTTGCTAAAGGTGGTGCAGTGAAATGTATATGGACTTATAAAGGTATTTGATAAAATATCACATTAACAGGCTTTTGGAAATCAGAAGCACATAATATTAAAGGGACAGAGGTAACTTGGGTATGTTATTGGATAAGGGATAGTAGACAGAGAGAAGCGGGGAGTGGATGTTTTTCTGACTGGAGAGGTGAGTGTAGTGGGGCTCCTGGTTATGTACAAATGACCTGTATTTAGCTGTGGGCAATATCATTTTAAAGTTTGCAGACAATGCAAACCTTGGCATTGCAGTAACTAATACCAGACTTCAGGATGATAAAAGGGTAAGCGCATGGCAGTTGCAATTTATTACAGCATTAAGGGTGAAGTTCTCCGGAGGCTAAGTGAGGTGGTGGGTGGGAAAGGTGGTGCGGAACCCGCTGACCATCATGGCGGGTTGCCATTGCCAGATTGCCTGCTTTTCAGCTCATTATATACGCACCAACGTGATGCACGTGGTACCTCATGGTGAGGCAGGCTGCGATTCTCCCGCCCCACCATTAGCTCATTGGATCATCTTTGTGGGCGCCATATTTATATCACACCCGCACGCATCGCTCTCCGCATCCCGGGACCTGTCGTGACAGCCAGAATAATGGCCCCTAAGAGAACCAAGCATGCTTCCCCGGAGTTTAACGACACTGCACTGGGGGCACTCCCCCAGGCTGTGGAGGGCAAGTGGGACATACGTTTCCTGCATGAAGGGAGCTGGAGGTGCACCAACCTCATCATTCTGGCTTGGGAGCAGGTCGCCGGTGAGCTCAGCAATAACATGCTCCTGAGGAGAACTGTCATCCTGTGCAGGAAGAGGATGAATAATCTCATCCGCTCTGCCGGGTTTACAGTCCACAGGGATCTCGTACACTAACAGCACAAGGGGCATCACCACTGATTCTTTCAAACACATTGTAACATTTTCATCTCTCATCACACCCTGTACAGCTCGCGTCATCAGCCTTTACAGAGGCCCACTCAGCACACGCAGCAGGCAGGCATCCATATCGTCTGCATCCATCCTGCTCATCGTCTGTCCGTCTGTCTTTATGCTAGTGAAGATCGCCCACAACAGCAGAGAGATCCCAGATCTGAGGGGGCGATGCCTGATCTCAGGCCCCTCACTATAAATGAAGAGCGAGTGCAGGGCTGGCAGGTGAGGACCAGGACTGTACCTGGGCCGAGGGTGAGATTGGCAACTCCCAAGCCAGTGAAGACCCATTAACAGCTCCTCAGAAACTGTGAGTGCTTTGTAATGTTCACTATGCAGCCACTGACTTTTCATTCTTTAACAGGCACCAGCAGGAAGAGGAAGACGGCCACCAGCAGCCAGTACATCAGCCCCAGCCCCCAGACCACCTCAGATAAAGATCCTGTGGACCTATCAGATGCAGAGCCATCACTGCATTCACCTGCATCTTCCACCAGCGCAGAGACACACACCTCGGTGGGACCTAGTTTTAGAGCAAGCTCGGGGTCGCAGCACAGATTCGGGCCCACAGCAGGCAGAGGCAGTGCCAGCCAAAGTCACTGATACACGGAGGGACTGCTGGAGGCCAGACTCCTGCTACGTCCGAGTCCGATGATGAGCCTTTGGACTAGGCCCTTACAGAGATGTTGGAACTGCAAACACTGACAGGGGTATAATAGGCAGGCTTGTCAGAGGCCGTCACAAGATTAGAACGGATGATCGAGGAGGCTATCTGCATTCAGCCTGATGTTATTGCACTGACATGCCAGCGCACCGAGGTCAACACTTGTAGGCTTGCAGCCGTCATGGAGACTTTGGTCTGGACTTTGCGCCTGATCTGCGCCAGGACCATCGTTCTAGGCATAGGTGGAATCCATTAGTGGCGAGGTGAGAGAGGGACCGGGCACCTTGACCTCACTCCAGGTGCCTCTTCTCCTCAAGGGGTCAGCCAAGGGCCCAAAGGGAGGAGGAGCATCAGCTGGACACTGGGGGCCATCCACACAGGTCACAAAAAGGGATACAGCAAGTAATTAAGAAGGCTAATGGAATTCTATTCTTCATTACGAGAGGGGTTGAACATAAAAGTAAGGATGTTATGCTTGAAAAAAAATCAAAAATTGCTGGAAAAGCTCAGCAGGTCTGACAGCATCTGTGGAGAGAAAGACAGGGTTAACGTTTTGAGTCCGTATGACTCTTCAGAACTAAGGAGAGTTAAAAATGTGGTGAAATATATACTGTTTAAGGGGGTGGTGCAGATGAAGCTGGATAGAAGGCCAGTGATAGGTGGAGGCAAAGGGGAGATGGCAAAAGGTGTGATAAACAAAAGGTCGAAGGGGTGTTGATGGTGGTGATACCGGCTAAAGGAGGTGCTAATGGTGGCATTAAGAGTAGAAAGCAGGATGAGCAAGTGGCAAATGGCCTTAGTGGGGGTGGGGTGGGGGGAGGGGATGGTGTGGGAAAAAAGATCTAAATAGGCTAAAAGGTGAGGATAAAACAATAAATGGAAATTCATTTTTTAAAAATGATAGAAATAGGTGGGAAAAAGTATAAAAAAATTAAAAATAAATATTTGAAAAGGGGGGATTGGAAAGGGGGTGGGGATGGAGGAGAGAGTTCATGATCTGAAATTGTTGAACTCAATATTCAGTCCGGAAGGCTGTAAAGTGCCTAATCGGAAGATGAGGTGCTGTTCCTCCAGTTTGCGTTGAGCTTCACTGGAACATTGCAGCAGGCCAAGGACGGACATGTGGGCATGAGAGCAGGGTGGAGTGTTGAAATGGCAAGCGACAGGGAGGTCTGGGTAATGTTTGCGGACAGACCAAAGGTGTTCCACAAAATGGTCACCCAGTCTGCGTTTGGTCTCTCCAATGTAGAGGAAACGCATTAGGAGCAGCGAATGCAATAGACTAAATTGAGGGAAGTGCAAGTGAAATGCTGCTTCACTTGAAAGGAGTGTTTGGGCCCTTGGACGGTGAGGAGGGGGAAGTAAAGGGGCAGGTGTTACATCTTGTGCGATTGCATGAGAAGGTGCCATGGGAGGGCGTTGAGGTGTAGGGGGTGATGGAGGAGTGGACCAGGGTGTCCCGGAGGGAACGATCCCTACAGAATGCAAAGAGGGAGGGTGAAGGGAAGATGTATTTGGTTATGCTTGATGTTATGCATGAGTTATGCAGGGCATTGGTGAGACCGCATCTCGGATATTGTGCGCGGTTTTGATCTCCTTATTTAAGGAAGGATGCAAATGCGTTGGAGGCAGTTCAAAGGAGGTTTACTAGATTGATACCTGGAATGAGTGGGTTGTCTTTTGAGGAAAGGTTAGTCAGACTGGGCTTGTTTCCACTGGAGTTTAGAAGAGTGAGGGGTGACTTGATTGAAGTATGCAAGATCCTGAATGGTCTTGACAAGGTGGATGTGGAAAGGATGTTTCCTTTTGTGGGTGAGTCCACAACTAGGGGGGCACTTTTTTAAACTTAGGCGTTACCCTTTTAGGATAGAGATGAGGATAATTTTTTTCTCTCAGAGGGTTGTGTGACTTTGGGGCTCTCTGCCTCAGAAGATGATGGAGACGGAGTCATAGAATATTTTTAAGGCAGAGGTAGATTGATTCTTTTTAGACAAGGGAATCAAGGGTTATAGGGCATAGATGGAAATGTGGAATTTGAAACACAAACAGATCAGCCATGATCTTATTGAATGGCAGAGCAGGCTCAAAGGGCCAAATGGCCTACTCCTGCTCCTATTTTGTATGAGATTGTCCAGTTGCTCCCAGTCCCCTCTGCCTGTGACCGCATCAGCTCCAGCTCCACGGGCCAAGGAGAATGCACCCGAGGCCGGAGAACCAAAGCAGGCCTACCAGGCCTCAGTCCCCCAAGAGGATGCCTGCCAAGGTCATTACAGACAACAGGGTGTGGCATTTAGCAGGCTGCCTCCACTTCTGCTGTGAACGTTGGGGACGCACCAAGACGGAACAGTAAGGGAAGAAAAATGAAGAAATACTAAGAGCACAAAGGTGGCACAATAGTTCACAATTTGTATATAATTTGCACATCTGTAAATAGAATGTGTTACTATCAACTTCTTACTGGCATATGCCTCTTCTATGATATACTCCATCATCAGTCAAGTGTAACACATGACCCTCCCTCCTCACAGATCTCCCATCAGTTTAGTCTCCCGATGCTTCTGCACTGAAGAGTGCTCAATGTGGATCTTAGAGGATTGAATGCGACATGCATTGCAATCTTTCACAGTTGGTACATCTTTCATTGGTCTCCATGTAATGTTCGTCAGCTTTGAGTGTGGTTTACATATCTGCCAAACCTCGGGGCTCTCATACACGCCTAGCGGCCTCCAATGTTATCTCATGTCCACGAGTACACCTAAAGATGACCCCAATAATAGTACCCACTTTTCTACCTGCATGATGCAGAGCTAGACAGCTCACTAACACATGTTGAACCTTATGGTTCCTGCAAGACCGGAGGTATGTGTAAAGGCCACAGATGCTGGACTTTGACAAGGGAAGGTGCTGCACTGGACCTGAAGGTCTGGCTAGCATCTCTTGACATTAACCCTGTGCCAGCTCTCAGATGGTCAGACAACATGGTTATGTGTTTGTTACAATGGCATTGGTGTGCCTGGTTTCTGTGTGGATATTTCAGACTGGCGGAATGAAAATGTGGAGGCCTCAAATGTGATCAGAGCGAAATTCCAATACATCTGATCTGTGCTTTTTATTTTCAAAGATGGGAATATTCAGTGCCTAAATGGAGTGTCAGCATTTTCGGGCCCACAGATGCCAAGACTAGGCTGTATGGGAACTTTGTAGACTCCAAACGGAGGCCTGATTATGAATGCTTTACAGAGATTAGATTGTGATGATGCTGAAGCTTTCACGGTCCATTGAAAGGTGCCTGAACTACAGGGTCACATGCATGACTGAGAGTTCCAGATGAGTGTGTCGTGAAGATCA
Source organism: Carcharodon carcharias (assembly GCF_017639515.1). Taxonomy (NCBI): domain Eukaryota; kingdom Metazoa; phylum Chordata; class Chondrichthyes; order Lamniformes; family Lamnidae; genus Carcharodon; species Carcharodon carcharias. The sequence continues at coordinate 18,090,851 of NC_054484.1, forward strand.
ATCTGATGCTGTGGACTCAGTATGACGATGAGGCCTGAGCACTTGTCTTTGACCAATTGCCTGTGCAGAAATACTGCAGTGAGGATTCAAATTAGACCTCAGACATCAAGGCGAGAACCACTAAGTGATGAATATCCTACTTGAGGTGAATTGCTGCACTGTAGGCATACTGCCACGAGTGCACTAAGTGTTGCAGTGCTGCTCCAGCCTCTTGAAGGCTGCCATAGGCATTGGAATGTTAGCAAGATGCTTGAAGAGTCTACACCATGACTACCCTGTTCACAAAATGCCTTGTTGGAGTTATTATCCCATAACTGAAAGGCCACATGCTCCAGAGGCTGCCTTGCCTTCCAAGGATAAGGACATCATGATGCAAAAATGTACTTAATCTTTCAGATATTGATGTGCTTCATTGAGATGGTGAAGATGGCAATGAGGGTGTTAAGGTGGACCCAGCATGGAGGGCACTGGTGAAACGGGCTCGTATGAGCTAATTGTTATTCTCCTGAAACCTCTTGGCTGTAGGTGTCTCATGTGCATGCCTGCCACATTTGGCCTGTGCTATGGCCTCTTCCCCTGGAGTCTCAGCCTCCTCACTCTCATCGAGCTCAGCCCTCTCGATGTCCTCATCATCAGAGGAGATGTGCAGCGCCTCCAACTCTCGTTCTGCCAAGCCATCCTGCTTTGGAGCACCGGGTTGTGTAGAGTGCAGCAAGCCAGGATGATGCGGGACACCCTCTGGGGAGAGCACTGGAGGTCCTGGTACTGACCTGCCTAGACATTTCAAACACATCTTCAATACACCAATGGTCTGCTCAATCGATGAGCGTGCTGCAGATTGAGCAGCATCATACCTCTCCTCTGAAGAGCTTTGATGCTGAATGGGCGTCATCAGCCACATCTTTTACAGGTGGCCTTTGTCAGCGAGGAGCCAACACTGAAAGCACTGAAGGCCCTCGAAGAACTGTGGCATCTGCAAGTGACTCAAGATGTAGGAGTCATGGGAGCTCCCAGGGTATGTCGCACAGGCCAGCATAACCCTGCGACGAGTAACTCACCTCCTGACTCCCTAAAGCCTGTCCACCAGCCACAAGGCACAAGTCAGGAGTGCGATGGAATACTCCCCACTTGCCTGGATGAGTGCAGCTCCCACAACACTCAAGAAGCTTGACACTGTCCAGGACAAAGCAGCCCGCTTTATTGGCACCACATCCACAAACGTTCACTCCCTCCACCACCAACGCACAGTAGCAGCAGTGAGTACCATCCTTAAGATACACTGCAGGAATTCATCAAGGCTCCTTAGACAGCATCTTCCAAAGCCACGATCATCATCATCTAGAAGGACAAGGGCAGCAGATAGATGGGATCACCACCACCTGGAAGTTCCCCTCCAAGTCACTCACCATCCTGACTTGGAAATATATCACTGTTCCTTCACTGTCGCTGGGTCAAAATCCTGGAACTCCCTTCCTAACAGCACTGTGGGTGTACCTGCACCACATGAACTGCAGCAGTACAAGAAGGCAGCTCGCCACCACTTTCTCAAGAGCAACTAGGGATGCGCAGTAAATGCTGGCTCAGCCAGCAAAGCCCACGTCCTGTGAATGAATAGAAAAAGAACCTGCTTCTCTGGTCGTTGCAGACCTGCTGAATATTGAGAGAGTGGAACTCTTTTGTTTTAATGAATTGTAATGACTGTTCCAAAGGAGCTTTTAAAGCTACATGCAGTTGATGGCACCCCGCACCTGTAACAATCTGGAGATTGCTGCAAATCCCACTGCCCTGGCAGCCTGGCTGGATTTATCCAGGGAGAACTGGACGTTAATTGTGCACCTTGCTAAATAGAATGTCGGTAGTCCCCTGGATGCACTAATAAGCAAATGCTTGAGATATTGCACAGACGTCCCCAGTGGAGCCCTGGATCAAGTCACTTACGAGAAAGTTCAGAGCAGTGGGACTTTGAGAGGCACTGGCACTGGATGGCCTCCCAGTCCTTACAGTGTCAACTCCCCTGAGCCACTGCATCACTAGACAAGTGAAGGTGTTTATGGCACTGTCTCTCCTTGATCTGTAGATATCAGAAGCGCCTTCAATACATCCTTGGTCATGCCAAATGCTTCCTTTGAATGGGTCTGTCAGCCTCAGCTTCAGGGTTTTGAGGGGGCCCCACTGGTGCTTATTCATCAGGGCGAGGGTCTTTCCTTTGACCAGCATGATGGTGACAGGCCCTTCTTCTCCTCTTTCTTAGTTGCCTAACTGCCGTGATAAACACTATGTTGGCTGCTCCACCCATGACGCACTCGTGCTCGTCTCTGTGGAAACATTGGACAGATACATGAATGTGCATGAGGCTACAGTGGTCACCTTCCAGCCACAATGCAGGGAGTCATTGTCAAGCCCATGGGTTGCATTCACCCCAGCTGTTTCATACCCACATCGTCCTTTGCAGCAGCATCACTGCCTTAAGGATCACTGTTAGGGACTGACACTCCCCCACCCCACACAACAGCCACCCACACCCCCAAGTGACCCCCCCCCCCCCCACCCACAAATGCCACAGGGATGACAGAGTTTTCACACAGGGACCTGGATCTGACTGGGTGCTGCCAGGCAATAGCAGCCTCAGTCAGGACACTGTCAGACTGAATCTTTTGGATCACACTTCAGCCCCAACTGGTACTAATGTTATGACAATATTCAGGGGGTGTCTGCAAAGCCTGAACCTGGCAGCTGCAAGGTCCAGAGGTATTTGGGCCATTTGGCCATTTCTCATTTATAGTTGGTTCCCTCTGACCTTCACGATTTCCTAACGGAGGGACTAAGGGTCTTTGGAAGTCACTCCAAAAATGGCCCCAATCAGGAATAGGTACTCACAAGGACACACAGCATGGGTTAAAGTGCCACAATCCCTTAATTGGCATTTGACTGTTCCTAACATTTCTCAGCTGTGCCTTCCTCTCCATTTGGTAAAGTGGAAATGATCAGCGTACCCCTTCAATCAGTCCAAAAGCAAAGTAGCCGCCTCCTCCCACAAGCCCTGAGTGCCCTCACCTGGTGATTTTTTTCATAGCTTGTTTCTCAACCGTGTTACTGGATCAGTTTGAAAAATGGTGGCGCTGAGTTTTATTACAGGACCAGCTTTGCCCCCCTCCCCCTGCCCCCACCACCACTGTGACCATCGAAGTTCCTCCCATGCTGGAGGAACATCATTAATAGGTTTCCCCCCGCTCCGATCACTCTCCTTCTTCCCTCTCTAATTCCTGATACCATAGTCATTGTAGCTGATATCCCTGTCCTCCTCACTGAACCGTTTGATGTTGATGTCCTGGTGCCCCATGTAGACCTGACCCCTCCCGACCTTGAGTCCCATTGTACTGTCATTTACAAAGACCACCCCCGTGAGACCATTGAATGCACCGCACACCCCCACCCACTACATTATCTCTTCCCCGTCTACAGGCTGCAGAAGCCTCTCCTGACTGTGACTGTGCCATCTGTAGCCCAGCATCAAGCCACTAACCACCGAGACTGGCCTGTGCGAGGGACTGACCATGCCCTGCACACCATGCTGGGCACAACTGACACAGGACAGACAGGCTCTCCCCCTTCCTGGACTGGGGCTAGGACAGGCGTGCCAAACATAGCCCTCAAAGCTGTGGCGCACATCCCCAGGACTGACTAAACTTTCTGTCCCCGAAGACTTCTTGTGTTATTGCCCAGGACTGTCTCTGCTTTCTGGCCCTGACTAATGTCGTATCCACTCCTCCAGTCATGTGTCTGTCTGCACCCCTTCCCCTGGGCCCCATTGCCACACACTTCCAGCCCCCCAACTTCAAAATTTGCCTGTCTGCCCATTCCCTCGCTGCCTTCTTGTGTCACCTACCCCCCCCAAACCCATTCCATAGAACCATAGAACACTACGGCACAGAAAACAGGGCATTCGGCCCTTCCAGTCTGTGCCGAAATGTTATTCCGCAAGTCCCATTGACCTGCACATAGTCCATAACCCTCCAGACCTCTCCCATCCATGTATCTATCCAATTTATTCTTAACACTTAAGAGTGAGCCCGCATTTACCATGTCAGATGGTAGCTCATTCCACACTCTCACCACTCTCTGAGTGAAGAAGTTCCCCCTAATGTTCCCCCTAACCCTTTCCCCTTTCACCCTAAAGCCATGTCCTCTCATATTTATCTCTCCTAATCTAAGTGGAAAGAGCCTACTCGCATATATCCCTCATAATTTTGTAAACTTCTATCAAATCTCCCCTCATTCTTCTATGCTCCAAGGAATAAAGTCCTAACCTGTTTAATCTTTCCCTGTAACTCAACTCCTTAAGACCCGGCAACATCCTAGTAAATCTTCTCTGCACTCTCTCAATCTTACTGATATCCTTCCTGTAGTTAGGCAACCAGAACTGCACACAATACTCAAAGTTGGCCTCACCAGTGTCTTATACAACCTCACCATAACATCCCAACTCCTATACTCAATACTTTGATTTATGAAGGCCATAGAACCATAGAACACTACAGCACAAGACTTTGCCCTTTGCCTTCCAGCCCCTTTCCTTGCCTTTGCCTTGTGTAACAGGCCCTCCCGCCAGTCAAGCCTTTTCCTTCCAAAGCCCCTTCCCCCAGCCATTCCGCTGGCCTCACACGAGATGCCTTCGGTCTGAGCCCCGCCTTGAGTCCCCGCTGGCCTTGCCTGAGCAGCCTTGGCATGGAGCCTGACCCGCAGTCCAAGGTAGGTGAGCGCTGCGCACACAAACCTTGAGGTCACCAGTGAAGTGCAGTTCGCCAGGCGCACGCCGCTCATAGTCAGTCGTGAATCATGCCGGTCTAGTTAGCCGCCGGCGTGGCCATTTTGATCTGGAGTGTGAGAACGTGATTCCAGCGAGCTGGGTTTTTAATGAGTATTTATGAGATTCAGATGCATGCACATGCAGTTCACGACATGGCACGGCGGGCAGCCTGACCCACCATGAAAGCCAGCGGTGGAAAGCTTACGTAGGCAGGAAAATGACTTCTGGGCCGAATTTTCCGGTTGCACCCGCCGTGATGCACACCACAAGGCGGAACCGGGAAATCCCATCCTTAGACTGGGAGATACGAGTTGGGGAGACAGTACAATCTAAATGGTGCTGGAAATACTTCGCAAGCCCTGGTAGCGCTTGTACAGAGAGCAACAGGGTTAACATTTCAGGGCTGATGACCTTTCGTCTGAACAGAGCCCTGTGAAAGGGCCATGAACTGACCTCAATTGTTGACTCTGTTTCTCTCTCCGCCGGTGCTGCCTGACCTGATGAGCATTCCCAGCATTTCCCAGGCCAGGATTTTCTGGCCCCTCCTGTCCGGTGGGATATTACTGTCTCGCCGAACTGAATGGGGATTTAAATGGCTCGCCTCATCCTCTGTGGGGGAGACACACCACAGCAGGGCTGCAGAGCTCTGGCCCTGATCTTATTTCAGATTTCCATCAGCCACAGTACTTTGCCCTTGTGTGGTATCAATATCACTATTCTGAGGGGCAGCAGCAGAAGAACTTGTGGGGGTGGGGGGGTGCGGTTCATATTCACAAACCTTTGAAGGTGGCAGGAAAAATTGATAAGATGGCTTTGCGAGTAGGGGTATTGGATACAAAAACGAGGAAGTCAAAATAAAACCTTAAAACCCTAGACTCTTGTATGCAACTCTGGGCACCAGATTTTAGGAAGGATGCCAAGGTCTTGGAGGAAGTGCAGGAAAGCTTTACCAGGGTGATATCAGGGATGAAGGAATTCGGTTATGTGGAGAGATTGAAGATGCTGGGATTGTTCTCCTTACAGCTGAGAACGTTAGTGGGAGATCTATTAGAGATCCTCAAGATTATGAGGCGTTTCGATAGAGAAAGCAGGGAGAAGCTACTTCATCAGGAAAACAGGTCCATAGCTAGAGGGTGATTTAAATTAATTGACAATAGAACGAGAGGGGAATTGAGGAGAAACGTATTCGTACATTGGGTTATTAAGATCTGGAACATACTACCTGAAAGAATAATGGAATTATTTCCATAGGAACTTTCAAAAGGCAATTGGGTTATGTATCAGAAGAGGAATATTTACAAAGTCATGGGAAAAAGCTGAGGTGTAGGACTATTTGGATGGATTTTTCAAGGACATAGCACAGGAATGAAGGGCAGAATGTCCTCCTTAAGGGCTATAAGATACAATGACCTTATCCATTCGATATTACTGGTTGAATAACCTGCTTTTTATCTCACAGTAAGTAGTCGTTGAATTTTATTCAACTTTGTCCAACACTTCACTCAAGCTTAAGAATGAGAGGGTTCATAATTCTAGGGCCAGATTTTGGTTAGCGAGGTGGGTAGCTCAAACTGGGGATTTTTCCCACTCACCTCCGTAAAAAACCCTGAAACACAAGGGGAAGAATTTTCTCCCTGTTGGGCGGGCTGGTCAGGACTAGGTTTGGGCGGGCGCGGAGCCGATTACCGCCCGCGATTGGCTGCGTGCCGCCATTTTACGTGGCCAATCCAGCGTGATACACGTCCGGTAGCGCTCAGCGCTACCTGTGTGGGTTGGGGGGGTGCGGGTAAGTGGAGGAGGGAGAGTCGGGGCCTGCGCTCCTTCGCATATACGCAAAATAGAGCGCGGAAATCTCCCTGAGGCATCTCCGTGCCTCAGGGGGATTAAGTTCAGTTCCAAAGTTTAAAATAAAGATAGTGAAAAATCATTTACATGTGTCCCCTCATGTGACAGCGTCACATGAGCTGGGACATGCTTATCAAATGCTTAAAAAATATTTATTAATTTAATAAACCCTTCATGAAACCCCATCCTGCCCGTGGATGAGGTTTCATGAAAAATATGAAGGCCGCCTAGGCTCTTCGCCTGCCCCACCGCCAACCTTAAGGTTGGACAGGCAGCTCTGTCGATTTGGTAAATTAGTTAATTAATGGCCTGAACAGGCCTTGGACAGTTCGGTGGGCGTACAGCCGACTCTGGTGCGTGCCTGCAGAACAGAAGATCGGAATGGTGTGTGGTGATGTTGGGATGCCCGTCCAAAGGCCACTGCACATCATTTTACATGTTGATGTGCGGGGCCCAGCCCCCACATGCTGAACAGAAAATACTGCCCATGGTTTTTGCTCTTGGGAGGTTGGGTCCTGGATGGACCATGCCCTCACACCCCCACCCCCACCACCTCCCCTCCACCCATAGCCCCTCATACCCTCTATGCTAACTCAACGCCTACTCATGTCCGCCCAGACAACCGTCATGCTCCCTCATACCCTTCATGCCAACTCCATAGCCACTCACCCAGTATTCATCATGGAAAAACCTCAGGAGTTATGTGGAGATGAAGGACATAATCTTTAATAATCTAATATTGCTCTTATACCTAAACACTTGATAGTGAAAAAAATTATAAAACCCACTCAAAACTTTTAAATCTCCTTAAGTAGTTTATCTCTTATAAAAACAAACATAGAGTGCATGAAAGGCCATCGGGATGGGACATGAGTTGGTATTGAGTTGGCTTGGATAGTATTAGGGGCCATGGTGTTGTGGGGGGGCATGAATTAGCATTGAGTTGTCATGGAGGGTATTATAGGCTAAAGGGAGTGGACAAGAAGATGTGAGGGGTATGGGATAGGGCACCTTAATTTCAAACCCCACATCAGACTGCACATCAAAGACAACTATATATCAAATATATGTCAATGATTTGGATGTGGGGACCAAATGTAATATTACCAAGTTTGCAGATGATACAAAGCTAGGTGGGAATGTATGTTGTGAGGAAGATGTAAAGCGGCAACAGAAGGATTTGGAATGACTTGGTGAGGGGGCAAGAACATGGCGGTTGGAATATAATGTGGAAAAATGTGAGGTTATCCACTTTGGTAGGAAGAACAGATGTGCAGAGTATTTCCTAAATGGTAAGATATTAGAAAGTGTAGATGTACAAAGGGATCTGGATGTCCTTGTCCATAAGTCACTGAAAGCTAACATGACGGTGGAGCAAGCAATTAGGAAGCCCAATGGAATGTTAGCCTTTATCGCAAGAGGATTTGAGTACAAGAGTAGAGAAGTCTTGCTCCAATTGTATTGAATCTTGGTTAGACCTTACCTGGAGTACAGTGTGCAGTTTGGCCCCCTTACCTCAGGAAGGATATTATTGCCATAGAGGGAGTGCAGCGAAGGTTCACCAGACTTGTTCCAGGGATGGCAGGACTGTCTTAGGAAAAGCGATTGGGGAAACTTGGCCTGTATTCTCCAGAGTTTCGAAGAATGAGAAGTGATCTCATTGAAACCTACAAAATACTTAAAGCAATAGATGGGGTAGGTGCAGGTGAGATGTTTCCCCTGGTTGGGGAGTTCAAAATAAGGGGAAGCCACTTAGGACTGAGATGAAGAGAAATTTCTTTACTCTGAGGGTTGTGAATCTTTGGCATTCTCTACCCCAGAGGACCATGGAAGCTCAGTCATTGAGCACGTTTAAGTTAGAGATTGATAGATTTCTGATTAACAATGGCATAAAGGGTAATGGGGGTAGTGTGAATAAAAGGCACTGAAGTGTTCGATTAGCCATTTTCATATTGAATGGTGGAGCAGGTTCAATGTGCTGAATGCCTTCTCCTATTCCAAAGGCATAGCGAATCCTTTAATAGCCTCAAGATAATTTTAGCTTTTGAAACACAGCCAAGCATTCATAAAGACATAATGATAGCCCTTGGTGAATGTCAACAAGCTGTATGGAAACTGTATGACCAGATGCTACTTTTTTCTCTAACCTGGGCCTGCCAATCAAAGCAATCCAGCAGTTTTTTTTAACCCCTGGTGAGAGCTGCAGCCTATGTTTTTCAAAGTTTAAAGAGCAGGGGATTTTAAAAAAAACTTCAGATCATGATAGACAAACGGACTTTATCCATCCTTCAAAAATGTTTATGCCTAATCCATCAATTTGTGACTCCCACACTGTGGATTAAGAATATTGTAACAGTTAAAATGGGATCTGTTTGAACTCAGCTCTGAATTTAAATGGACCTGCTAAATTCGAGGTTTTCCTCCTATGTGAATCTTGCCTCAACCCCTTTCCCCTGCCAGGAAAAAAATTAGATGTGTTGGAAATGGGAGCAGGACTTCAGCATCTCAGTCCCACTCACCATTTTCAAAGGTCTGCAGAGCTTCCAAGTCACTGCAAAAATCCGGCCCTTAGCCTGAGATGTTGGGTCTTGAAGATATGAGGACTCCTGGTACATGTCCTGTATAGTGCCATACATAGCTTCTGGCCATACATGGGTAGTCTGCAGTCTTATCATCAACTGTACAGCTGTCAGTAGAGAATAGTTTCTGTATTTCATTTCTCTGTTGGAAAGGTTCCCACCTATCCAGTTTTTAGATTGGGCAAGTCAAGTTTCAAGCTGGTTAGAAATTTGGTAAATGTGAACCAGGTATTCAAAAGTCTCCTTGCAACAATACCTCTGTTACTGTATGCTGCACTGACTCATGACACGGGGACCATGTTGTTGAGGTTTCCTGTGCATTATCATCAGTACCAAAGCAAACATTAGAACGCAAGCCATTACTGCAACCTGTTTCTCATTCATATGTTGTTAAGTATTGTGCACTTTATACCATCTCGTGCTGAGTTCTGGGGTTTTCTCTACCATTCTATTGGTCTTCAATCTCCTATACCACCTCATTTTGGGCCCTGCATCTCCTATATGATAGCTCCCCTACACCATCTCCTGCAAGGTTTTGCATTTCTTATTTCAACATGTGGCTGGGATTTGGACTTTCTGTACGAATCTTGTTAGGTTTTGGCTCATCTATTATTGCCGATTTCCTATTTTATATAACCAAAACAGTAAAATTCAAGTCAGATGAAGTCAAATTAAAATATATAGTGCTGAGATCAGATCTTGATCCTCATCTTGATGTCACCTGTCACCTTGGTGACAGGTCTTCAAGCAGTTGAAGATCCATGAGGCTGATCTCAGTGTAGCCTGTATTTTTTTAGGAAGGGAGGTTGTTGTGATATGCCTTTAAGTGTAACAGCATGTCATCACTTTAACGGAAGTGTGTCATGTGATCCAGCCACAGTTTCACTTCGGCCAGGAGCAGGACCAAAGATGCACAGGTCTGCAGCTCTGATATCCTCAAGCTTTTTGTCCATGTAGATCTGTTCACATGTGCCTAGAATTAATAAATGAACCCACAGTGTGTTTGCACAATCCCTTATGAACGATTGGTACCTTTATATCATTATAACTCACATGACAGAGGTGACTAAGAGATGCTTTTACAAAGTTATAGGATAGTAAAGAATTTGGAAAAGTTAAATCTGGAAAATTGCAAGAGTTAGACAAGTAGAGAGAGCAAAGGGCAAATGTAGGACTGACACCAGGAAGGTTTTTATCACAGAAAGCCTCATCAACACTTGAGATGAATGAAGGGTAGAGGTGACAACCCTGGAACCATTTAAGAAACATTTTGATGCTGCAATAGGGGAATTGTAGCAGCTTCCTGAATGGATAAATTAAAATGGACCAGATAGCCTTTGCCATCTGTACTTATCTTGTCATCCTTAGCCTATCACCTGAGATTTTGGATATTCTCTCTTCATCAGTCCTCTATCAGGACTACCTATCCTACCTGTTGTCACGGTTTTTATCCATTGGATTCCCTATCCTATCCCATCCCATCATAACCTATCACAGGTTTCAAAGTCCACCCCTATCAGAGTTCGAAACAATATACCCCTGTCAGGATTCAAAACCCATTATCCGATATCCTGTGAGATTCTTAACCCCGTCACCTGCGTCATTCTTGGATTTGCACCCTCTATCTTATCCTCCATCAGGTTTTTTGCTTTGAACAGGTTGAAACTCTATTTTCGCTGGTGTTATTCAAGTAGTGAAATTGCAAATGCGGTTTTAAGTGATTGAGTTCACACCTGCTCAATAAAACTCTAGATTGTTGGTTGAATACGAACCATTAATGTCAATGATTCCATTTACAGACATTCCTTTGTGACTTTCCTTCCTGAGCTTATAAAAAAATGTAATATATACGTTAACTTATTTTCCATCAGATGCTTCCCTTGCTTTAAGCCAGGGTGGGGGGGCAGCAGTGGGGGAGGAGATTGGAGTGGGGGAGGGGCATTTGCTTTATTGTGCCAGCAGCGAATATCCCTTGATTCAGTCTGCAACCTTCCCAATGTAATGTAGAAGAAATCATGCTTTGACAGCTGGATGAGAAAGGTACTTGAATGGATTGAAATGTGTTTGATGTGCTTTTAAAAATGTGGTGTAGATAGATTGTACAGTAACACGATCTTTAAATAGAAAGTGAGGCCAGGGGCAGAACTGAAGCAAAGCCAAATCCTTTCTGCAGATTTTCTTTTACCTTGAACTCTTATCACTGACTGATCGCTACACTGTTTTCCATCTGGCTATCCAGCCTGGAGTTTTACTGAGGAACATAGAAAGATGTACAGCATAGGAGGCCACTCAGCCCATCAGGTCCATCATTGTAAAAGAGCCATCCAGTCTAATCCCGAGCTCCAGGTTGGTCCAGAGCCCTGAATGTTACAGTATGTCAAGTGTATATTAAATGAGGGCTTCTGTCTCTACCACCCTTTTAGGTGGTGAGTTCCAGACACCCACCACTCTCTGGATGAAAACATTGCTCCTCAACTCCCCTCAAAGCTTTCCTCCAATTATTTTCAATCTATATCCTCTGGTTATTGAACTCACTTTTAATGGAAATAGGTCCTTCCTTTCCACTCTATTGAAGCCCCTTATAATTTTATAAATCTCTCCTCAGTCTCCTTTGTTCCAAAGAAAACAAACTCAATCTTTTCTCTTGCTAAAATTCTCTATTCTTGGGACATCCATGTAAATCTCTTTTGTACCTTCTCCAATGTATATTCTCCCTGTAACACAGTGACCAGTACTGTATGCAGTACTCTAGCTGTAGTCTAACTGCTGCCTATTCACTTCGAGCATAACTTCCCTGCTTTTATTCTCTAGGCCTCTGCAATAAAATAATGTATCTCATAAGACTCCTTAATCACCTTTGCTGTCTGTCCTTTTAGGGATCTGTAAACATACACTCCAAGGTCCCTCTGTTTCTCTTATATTTTAAAATTATACCATTTATCTATTCTCTTGCCTTATTTGTCCTCCCCAAATGTTTTACCTGATACTTCTCAAGCCGACCCCCACCACTGAAACGGGGCCCACTGCCATTTTAAGTGGGTGGGCCAATTAAGGCCCGCCCAGCGGCATCCCTGACAGGAAGCGCTATGCACTCCCTGTGCGGTGGGGGGGTTAGGGATTCCCCATGTGTCAAAGCGCGCTCTTTCACGCATGAGTGTGAAAGAGTGCACTGCTCCCTGAGGCAAAGTCCCGTCGCAGGGAGAATACTGATAGCGTCAAAAACATTAAAAATAGAAACATTTAAAAATTATTAACATGTCCCCCTCATGTGACAATGTCACACAAGATGGGACATGTTAATAAAGAACACATACACTTTATTAATGTTTTACTATACAGACATGAAACTTCATCCCGCCAGTGGATAATCTGGAGCCCGCTGGGGTCCTGGCTCCCCCCACCCCACCATCCTTAAGCTTGGACGGGCAGGTCTTTAATTACTTTAATTAGCCTGTCAATGGCCTCAATTTTGGCCATTGACAGGTCGGCAGGCACCAGCTGATTTCCCTGTCCGCTCGCCTTCCTAAAAATTTAAATGGACCAAGATGACGTCGGGGATTCCTCCCAACATCATCCCGCGTCATTTTCACCTCAGCGACCGGGCCCCACCTCCAAATCGCTGAGGGGAAAATCCTGGCCTGTATGTTTTCAAGAAGGAGTTAGATATAGCTCTTGGGGCGAAAGGGATCAAAGGATATGGGGAGAAAGCGGGAGCAGGTTATTGAGTTGTATGATCAGCCATGATCGTAATGAATGGTGGAGCAGGCTCAAAGGGCCGAATGGCCTACTCATGCTACTAGTTTCTATGTCTCATCTCCGTAAACTTTGAAGAGTAATAGTTCAAAAGTCAACAGGAGATGGGGTCTTTCACGTTCCCCGGGGCAGTTGGGGGTGGGGGGGAAGGGGGTGGAGTTTGAGAGTCTGTTTCTTTATATCCCACTAGGGGTGGACTGCAAGTTGTATATTTGGCTGGCTGGAAGTTACAGTTTAGTAAAATCCAGCCAGGAAAAAAGAAAAAAGGCATTAGAAATTATTATTTTATTTTAAGAAACACATCATTGTAACATTAGTCAGACACTAACCTTCCCTTCACACATCCATGCTGATGGTCTTTGATCAGTGCATGTGTCTCTAAATGGCAACTTATACCGTCTGCAGAATTTTTTTCCAATAATTTTCCAACATCAAATTAGTTTGACCGGTCTGTGCTCACTGGGGCTATCCTTTCCTTCATTCTTAAACAAAGGTACAACATTAGCAGTCCTCCAACACATACCTGGGGCCAGAGAGGATTGGAAAATAATGGTTAGAGCCTTTGATATTTCTTTTTATGCTTTCCATAGCAACCTGAGATGTATCTCATCTGGGGGCTGGTGATTTACCCATTTTCAAGGAAGCTAAATGTGACATTCTTCCTCCCTCGGTATATTTATTCCATCCAATATTTCACATTCCTCCTCCTTAATTACAATGTCTGCTTCATTCCCCCTCTTTTGCAAAAATAGACAAAAGAAAGATTCAATCAGAACATCTTGTGCTTCCACAAACACACAAACACACCTCGTCCCTTTTGGCTCTCGACTCTTTCCTAAGTTATCCTTTTCTGTTTATGTAATTATTAAAACATCTTTGGGATTTTCTTGATTTTACTTACTGATATTTTTCCATGTCCTCTTTTTTAATTTCCATTTTAACCTTACCTGTACACGTTCTATACTCCTCCTGGCTTCCTGCAGTATTGAGCTCTCAATATCTGAGAGGAACTTCCCCTTTTTGCTTTATCTAAATGCTCCTTGAAATCCAAGAGGGTTTAGATTTTGGAGTCCCACCCTTTCTCTTTGTGGAAACGTAATTGCTTTGAACCCTCACTATCTATTTCTTGTTTTTCCCCCACTGCTCTGACACTGATTCACCTTCATGCAGCTGTTTCCAGTCCACTTTTGCTAAGTCATGGGTTGAATTTTACGTGCCCCCAGCCGGTGCCTGAATAGGAATTCTGCACTCAATCATAGCTTCTACACTGGTTTTAGCCCAGTTACTGGAAAGGCCAGCTATGCTTAGAGTGGATAATTCACCTGGTCTGGATGGCCCTCACCCCTGGGTGTGAAAGAAATTATGGATGGAGATGGAAGAGCTTGCTATTTCCGCCCAGCTTTCAACCTTCCCTCGATATCCCGCCAGAGGCAATAGTTTCTCTGTATCTACCCTTTACATTCTACATTTTAAACACCTGGACAAGCTCACTCCTCTGCTATACTCAGTTGGGCGCACTAGCCAGGTTTGTGTGATCTGTCTTCATAATGGAACCATCCCAGGGCCTGGAATCGTGCTGGTGAATCTGGATCAAGTGCAGATGTGCTTGAGGCCTTTCCTGCCTACAGCCCCCTCACTGGAGCTTCTGGCTCTGATGGGACCTTGGACAACTGCAGGGAGGTTTCCTCCATTGAGCTGGTGGCCCCTGCACAAGGTGGGAGCTGCTCTGCCAATGGCAAACTGCCAGTGAGGTTTCAAAATTGCCCCTTATTTGAAGCCTTAACAAGCATAATTGACTGGCCACCTCTGTGAAGTGGGCAGCCAGTCCGATTCCCAGCGTGTCCCTGGGAAAGACCCCTGGCGGCTGATATGTGCCTGCAATCGGTCCTCATGCGGATCCTCCCTATTTTCCCACCAAACCACCACCAACCACCAACCACCACCACCACCGCCCCCCCCCCTCAACCAATACCCCTGCCTCCTAGTCTGCCACCATGGGATTGGGGAAATTCAGCCCTTAAATTACCTTACAAAGCCGGTGAGTTATGCAAAAGACAACTTCAGATTGGCGATGAATGCAGGCTTGTCAGTGTTGCCCGAATCTCTGAAACAACAAACAGAAATGGCAGGTTTATTTTAATTTCCAGTTAGCACGTGGGTAAAAAGGACACTGCAACATCAACAGAGATGGTTAATTGATTGTATTAAATTTGTAAAGATATTGCAGACGGCTGGTCTGTTATCAACAACCACCTCAGAGGGGGTTTCTTTTGCTCCATGTACCTGAACCCAAGGGAGAGCCAGAACAATGTTGACATTTAATAGACCATTGTGAAAGACACGAGGCCTGGATGACTTCACTCATTATGAACAATGCTATCACAAAACAGACTGTGTTAAAAGCCTTTCCTTAACCGGTGCATCTTCCCTGAGATTAAGAAATAAAAACACTGGACAAGTTAAAATGGAAATCTGGAGCTTAACATTGCCATTAGCTTAAAAAAATCTGGCCTGTGCAAAATCATCCTTGCATCTGGACACAAGTTTGTATTGCAGTGTTTGAGGTGAATCTAATAATTGTACAATTGGTGAATAACGGCTCATCTCCCTTGTGTGACTGTTAAAAAAAAGCTAGACATTCTGTTCCAGCACTGCTTGACCAATGAATTATTTTTTTCACCGTTACCGGTGATGTGAGAAGTAAAAATTTGAGGTGAGGCTTTCGGATGTCGGACATGCTCAGCTCCAGACACGGTCGCGCACTGTCTAGACTGGCTCGATTCCAGAGGCCATGCCCCTTGTGGCTACATCAAAGGAAAGAGCCCTCTTGTATCAGGTTGCCCAGAGGATCCTATTAGATGATATCAGGAAAACTGGGAGACATAAAAGAGCAGTGAAGGGTTTCACTGTACAAAGAGTCATATCCTCCATATGGTTTCTACTCCGTTCGCTGACAGTTATGTGTTTATTTTTTCCCAGGTACCATCACAGTAAATAGCACAAATCAATCTGAATCGGCACACACTGTTGCCCTATGAGTACTGCTTAGCAACAAGAAGCTGTAAAGCCAAACCAATTACAGCCTGCCAGTGGAGAAATACACTCCACAATGTGCTGCCCAGCCATAAAGTCCAATGAGTTTCTGATCAATGGAGTCTATTGTGGGATGGATGCTATTATTCCCATTCCCATGACTAAGGGACAGAAAAAATCAACCAGCGTATTCATTCCTGATTGTCTCACAGTAACTGGGAGTTATGTCTGCATGGAGACTGAGTGGGGACAGTATTGACCCCACACAATGAATGAATGGCCTATACTTTGGCTCCTCAATAAAGGCTGGTTCTCTGGAGAGGTACTAGAGGACTGAGGAACTGTACTACACTAACACCTGTAGAAGTAGCAGACAGAAAGAGGAACAAACTGCAAATGCCCACCCCCAGCCCCACCCCCACCTTACTCACACTCACCCATCTCTCAAGCCCAACTCTGGTGGGATTTCACAGCCCCGTTGCAGCAAAGGTGGAGCTGTAAAATGTGGCGAGACTTTCAAAACTCCATTGACTACCCTGGGACTGTAAAATCCCACCAGTGTAAAATTCCGCCCTCTGCCTCTCAAACCCACCCATATCTCTCACAGCCACTCCAGTCTCTCATCCTCAACCCTGTCTCTCACCCCCAACCCTGTCTCTCAAACACCCTCAAACCCACCCCTGTTTCTCACACCGCTTCCCTGTCTCTCACACATCCACCATATCACTCACACCCATCCTGTCACTCACAAACCCACCCCTGTCTCTCAAACCCACCCCCATCTCTCTCACTGCTTCCCTGTCTCTCACACATCCACCATATCTCTCACAAACCACCTCTGTCTCTCAAACCCACCTCCGTCTCTCTCACTGCTTCCCTGCCTCTCACACCCACCCTGTCACTCACAAACCCACCCCTGTCTCTCACACATCCACCATGTCTCTCTCACTGCTTCCCTGTTTCTCATAACTGCCCTGTCTCTCACACCCACCCTTGTCTCACACACATCCATCCTTGTCTCCCATACAGTTCCTGTCTCTTACACCATTCCCCTATTTCTCACACCCACTCCTGTCCCTCACATCGTTCCACTGTCTCTCACACTAACTCCTGTCTCTCACAGTCACCTCTGTCTCTCACACTCACCCCTGTCTTTTACAATCACCCCTGTCTTTCACCATCACCCCTGTCTCCCATATCATTCTCCTGTCTCTCAAACCCACTCTGGTCTCTCATAATGCTCCCCTGTCTCTCACATGCACTCCGGTCTCTCATGCTCAGCTCTGTCTCTCACGCTTACCCCTGTCTCTCACACCCACCCTGTCTTTCATGCTTACTCCTGTCTCTCACACCATTCCCCTGTCTCTCACACCGCTACCCTATCTCTCACACCATTCCCCTGTCTCTCACACCGCTACCCTGTCTCTCACACCATTCCCCTGTCTCTCACACCGCTACCCTGTCTCTCACAGCATTCCCCTGTCCCTCACACCGCTACCGTCTCTCACACCATTCCCCTGTCTCTCACGCTGCTACCCTCTCTCTCACACTGCTACTCTGTCTCTCACACCGCTACCCTGTCTCTCACACTGCTACCCTGTCTCTCAAACCACTACCCTGTCTCTCACACCGCTACCCTGTCTCTCATACTCACCCCTGTCTCTCACACCGCTACCCTGTCTCTCACACTGCTACCCTGTCTCTCACACTGCTACCCTGTCTCTTACACTGCTACCCTGTCTCTCACACCATTCCCATGTCTCTCACACCATTCCCCTGTCTTTCACACCGCTCCCCTGTCTTTCACACCATTCCCCTGTCTTTCACACTGCTCCCTTGTCTCTCACACCATTCCCCTGTCTTTCACACCATTCCCCTGTCTCTCACACCATTCCCCTGTCTCTCACACCGCTCCCTTGTCTCTCACACTATTCCCCTGTCTCTCACACTATTCCCCTGTCTCTCACACCATTACCGTCTCTCACACTGTTCCGCTGTCTCTCACACTGCTCTCCTGTCTCTCACATCGCTACCCTATCTTTCACACTGCTACTCTGTCTCTCATACTCACCCCTGTCTCTCACACTGCCATCCTGTCTCTCACACTGCTACCCTGTCTCTCACACTGCTACCCTGTCTCTCACACTGCTACCCTGTCTCTTACACTGCTACCCTGTCCCTCACACCATTCCCATGTCTCTCACACCATTCCCCTGTCTTTCACACCGCTCCCCTGTCTTTCACACCATTCCCCTGTCTTTCACACCGCTCCCTTGTCTCTCACACCATTCCCCTGTCTTTCACACCATTCCCCTGTCTTTCACACCATTCCCCTGTCTCTCACACCATTCCCCTGTCTCTCACACCGCTCCCTTGTCTCTCACACTATTCCCCTGTCTCTCACACTATTCCCCTGACTCTCACACCATTACCGTCTCTCACACTGTTCCGCTGTCTCTCACACTGCTCTCCTGTCTCTCACATCGCTACCCTATCTTTCACACTGCTACTCTGTCTCTCATACTCACCCCTGTCTCTCACACTGCCATCCTGTCTCTCACACTGCTACCCTGTCTCTCACACTGCTACCCTGTCTCTCACACTGCTACCCTGTCTCTTACACTGCTACCCTGTCCCTCACACCATTCCCATGTCTCTCACACCATTCCCCTGTCTTTCACACCGCTCCCCTGTCTTTCACACCATTCCCCTGTCTTTCACACCGCTCCCTTGTCTCTCACACCATTCCCCTGTCTTTCACACCATTCCCCTGTCTTTCACACCATTCCCCTGTCTCTCACACCATTCCCCTGTCTCTCACACCGCTCCCTTGTCTCTCACACTATTCCCCTGTCTCTCACACTATTCCCCTGACTCTCACACCATTACCGTCTCTCACACTGTTCCGCTGTCTCTCACACTGCTCTCCTGTCTCTCACATCGCTACCCTGTCTTTCACACTGCTACCCTGTCTCTCATACTCACCCCTGTCTCTCACACTGCCATCCTGTCTCTCACACTGCTACCCTGTCTCTCACACTGCTACCCTGTCTCTCACACTGCTACCCTGTCTCTTACACTGTTACCCTGTCTCTCACACCGTTCCCATGTCTCTCACACCATTCCCCTGTCTTTCATACCATTCCCCTGTCTCTCACACCATTCCCCTGTCTCTCACACCGCTCCCTTGTCTCTCACACTATTCCCCTGTCTCTCACACTATTCCCCTGTCTCTCACACCATTACCGTCTCTCACACTGTTCCACTGTCTCTCACACTGCTCTCCTGTCTCTCACATTGCTACCCTGTCTTTCACACCGCTACCCTGTCTCTCACACCATTCCCCTGTCTCTCACACCATTACCCTGTCTTTCACACCATTCCCCTGTCTCTCACACCATTCCCCTCTCTCAGACCATTTCCCTGTCTCTCACACCATTCCTCTGTCTCTCACACCATACCCCTATCTTTCACACCACTCCCCTGTCTCTCACACCTCTCCCCTGTCTCACACTTACCCCTGTCTTTCACACACACCCTGGGATGAGTAATTCGGAGGCCCAGGCAGATTTTCGTAGGACATAGGTTCAAAACCCGGCAGGGCAGCTGGTGGAATTTGAATTCAATTAATTAACAAACTCAGTTGGTTAATAAAAACCTAAAATTGAAGGTTAATCTCAGTAAAGATGGCCACAAAACTACCATTGGTTGTTGTAAATATTCCTCTGGTTCACTAATGTCCTATAGGGAAGAAAACCTGCCATCACCCAGTCTGGCCTACATGTGACTCTAGACCCACAGTAATGTGGCTGACTCTTAACTGTCTTTTGAAATGGCCCACAAGTCATGAAGTTGGAATAAACCCCAACAGAAAAATCAAAAGAGGAATGAAACTAGATGAAACACCTGGCAACGTCATTACTACCAGAAACAACAGCGACACACCCAACCCTGCAAGGTCCTCCCTGCTTACATCTGTGGGCTTGTGCTAAAATTGGGAGAGCTGTGCCACAGACTAGTCAGGCAAGACCCTGACATAGTCATCCTCATGGAATCATAGCCAATGCCCCAAAGCCACCACCATCACCATCGCTGGTGTCCTGTCCCAGCAACTGGACAGACCCGCCAGAGTGGCAGCGCAGTAGTGTAGAGTTGGGAGGGAGTTGCCTCAGGAGCACTCAACATTGTCTCTGGACCCCATGAAGTCTCACGGCATCAGGTTAAACATGGGCAAGGAACATTCCTACTGCAACACCACCATCCCCCCATCCCCCCACCCCCACCACCCTCTGTTGATGAATCAGTGCTCCTCCATGTTGAACACTGCTTGGAGGAAGTACTGAGGGTGACAATGGCACAGAACGTACACAGGGATTTATGAATCAGGAGCAGGAGTAGGCCATTTGGCCCCTCGAGCCTGGTCTGCTATGCAATAAGATCACGGCTGATCTGATTGTAACCTCAACCCCACATTCCGGCCTATCCCCAGTAACCTTTCACCCCTTTGCTTATGAAGGAGAACATCCTATTACATTTCAGGAACATTGGTGTGCCTGACCAAAAATAATGATTAAGTGACCACTTTAGTGAGCACCTCTTCTCTGCCTGCCAGTGTCACCCCGTCACTTTGAGAAGTTGAACATGGAAGGTCAGTGAGATAAGTGTTCGAGCCATCAAGACTGGATGATATAGCCAGGAATAACACACTGCGCTTGAGATGGTGATGGACCTGGGCGGTACTGTGGAGAGAGTAATGAGCAGAAAGGAAGAGAAAATAGTGAAATAGGTGAGCAGGAAAGGGGAGAGGGAGAGGGGTAAATCCTCAGATTGACCCTTATGAGAGTGAGGAAGGAATATTTCAGTATTAAACTGAGAGGAGGTGTGGAAAGAGAGACTCAGAATGAACTCTGAGGGAAGTGCCAGCTGGATGTGACAGGCTGAAAGTGGGAAATGTAAATAGAAAAGCACATGCATGAAGAGTACCAGCACGTACTAGGTTTTAATGCAGAGGGGTTGATAAAGAGGATGTGTGAAAAAAAACTCCAGGGTTAATGGGGAGGTGAGAGAGAGCATGAGTGTCAGGATGATGGGAAGGGGAAAGAGGAAAAGTGTCAGGAAGATGTGTGAGTGACAGGGAGAAAAGTGTCAGGATGATGTGGAAATGACAGGGAGGAGAAAGTCAGGTTCATGTGAGAGTGGCAGGGAGGAGAGTGTCAAGGTGATAGAGTGACATAGACAAGTGTGTCAGGATGATGTTAGAGTGACGTAGAGGAGAATGTCAGGATGACATGGGGGTGAGAGGGAGTAGAGTGACAGGATGATGTTCGAGTGACATAGACGAGTGTGTCAGGATGATGTGTGGGTGAGTTAGAGGAGAGTGTCATGAAGATCTGAGAGTGAGACGGGGGAGAGATACAGGGTGATGTGAGATTGACAGGGAGGAGAGAGTCTGAATGGTGCGAGAGTGACAGGCAGGAGAGTGTCAGGATGATGTGAGAGTCACATTGCGGAGAGTATGAGAATGATTTGAGAGGGACAGGAGGGAGAGTGTCAGGAAGGAGAGTGTCTGGATGATGTGAGAGTGACAGGGAGGAGAGTGTCTGGATGATGTGAGAGGAGGAGAGTTTGAGGATGATGTGAGGTTGATAGGGAGGAGATTGACAGGGTAATATTAGAGTGACATAGAGGAGACTGTCAGGATAACATGGGGGTGAGAGGGAGCAGAGTGACAGGGTGATGTGAGAGTGACAGGGAAGAGAGAGACTGGATGACGTGAGAGCGACATAGCGGAGAATGTCAGGATGATGTGAGAACGGCAGGGAGGAGAGTGTCAGGAATGATTTGAGAGTGAGATAGCGGAGAGTGTCAGGATGATGTGAGAGGAACAGGGCAGAGGGTGTCAGGATGATAAGAGAGTTACAGGGAGGAGACTGTCAGGATGATGTGAGTGTGACATAGCGGAGAGTGTCAGATGATGTGAGAGTGGTAGTGAGGAGAATGTCAGGATAATGTGAGAATGACAGGGAGGAGATTGTCTGAATGATGTGAGATTGACAAGGAGGAGAATGTCAGGATGATGTGAGAGTGACAGTGAGGTGAGTGTCTGTATGAAATGAAAGGGACATATAGGAGAGAGTCTGGATGATGTGAGAGCAACAGGGAGGAGAGTGTCAGGATGATGTCACAGTGACATAGCGGAGAGTGTCAGGATGGTGTGGGAGTGACAGGGAGGAGAATGTCTGGATGATGTGAGAGTGGCAGGCAGGAGAATATCCGGATGAAATGAGAGGGACATATAGGAGAGAGTGAGGATGATGTTAGAGTCTCAGAGAGGAGAGAGTCAGGATGATGTTCAAGTGTCAGGGAGGAGATTGTGAGGATGATGTCAGAGTGACATAGCGGAGAGTGTCAGGATGGTGTGGGAGTGACAGGGAGGAGAATGTCTGGATGAAGCGAAAGTGACATATAGGAGAGAGTCAGTGTGATGTTAGAGTCACAGAGAAGAGAGAGTCAGGATGATGTTAGAGTGACATATCGGAGAGAGTCAGGATGATGTTAGTGTCACAGAGAGGAGGGAGTCAGGATGATGTTCGAGTGTCAGGGAGGAGAGTGTGAGGATGATGTGGGGGTGAGAGGAAGGAGACTGTGAGGATGATCTGA
Organism: Carcharodon carcharias; assembly: GCF_017639515.1. Classification (NCBI taxonomy): domain Eukaryota; kingdom Metazoa; phylum Chordata; class Chondrichthyes; order Lamniformes; family Lamnidae; genus Carcharodon; species Carcharodon carcharias. The sequence continues at coordinate 18,113,528 of NC_054484.1, forward strand.
GGCTCCGGGAGTGCCGAATGCCAGGAATTTGCCAGTGTCAATTTTCTTGAGGGGTGGTTGGGAAGTTTGTGCTTCAGGAGAAGGACATTTTCATGAAAAAGCATCAATTCACCCTCTAGGATTCAAAGTTTTCACTTTTTCTAAAAAGAGCTGATCACTGTGAACATTCTTGCAGATTAAAGGCTCTGGGCGAGGTGCTTGATAGCACCACCATTGACTGAGCTGACTGAGTCCTGAAGGAAATATCTTCCAGATTGGGCCTGTGGCAGATGGCGAGGGAACCAGCAAGAGGGATAATCCCACTGGACCATGTCCTTACCAATCTACCTGTCTCAGATGCATCTGTCCATGGCAGTATAGGTAGAAGTGACCCCTGCAGAGTTCATCATTGTCATGGACGTTGCACTAGTGATGGTGGTGGAGGGAATGCTTGTTTAATTTGCTGGATGGAGTGCCAATCAAGCGGGGAGCCCTGAACTAAAGAAGTTCCCCCAACAAGCCAGTGAGGGTCCATCCAGCATGCATCAACAACATGGAGACAGTGACTTTGAGTGACCTATAATGTAGGACCCTGCCTCGTCAATCGCTAATTATCCATTCTCTCTATTCAAGCTACCAGCAAGAAAAATCAGAGGAAGATTTCCAGCAAGTGCCTCAGTCCCAGCCCTCAGACCACCTCTGATGAAGAGGCAGTGGAACCATCCAATGACGACCTGTCACTGCGTTTACCTGCAGCCTCCACCAGCACAGATACTTGTACCTTGGGTGGGACCGAGTTAGGTTCACAATCTGGTGATGACCTGATGGACAGAAGGTGGAGACAGTAGGAACCGAGGTCTCTGACGCTGCAGGACTGCTGGAGGCCAGGCCCCTGCTGAGTCTGAGCCTGATGATGAGCCTCTGGAATCAGCCCTGAGAGGATCTGTTGGAGATGCAAAAACTGGCAAGGGAGCGTCAGGCAGAATAGTCAGAGGCCATCACCAGACTGGAACGAAGGATGGATGAGTCCGTTCACGTTCTGTCTGACATCGTCGCTCTGGCAAGCGAGCGCATCAAAGCCTCCAAGGGAAGGGCAGCAGCACATTGGAGACCCAGGTTCAGTGGTACGTCAGTGGTAGGGAAACTATTGGAGAAAATTCTGAAGGAGAGAATCTATCTCCACTTGGAGAGGCAAGATTTGATCAGGGATAGTCAGCATGGCTTTGTCTGAGGGAGGCCATGCCTAAGAAATCTGATTGAATTTTTTGAGGAGGTGACCAGCTGTGTAGATGAGGGTAGTGCAGTTGATGTAGTTTCTATGGATTTCAGCAAAGCCTTTGACAAGGTCCCACATGGGAGACTTATAAAGAAGGCAAATGCACATAGGATACAGGGTAACTTGATAAGGTGGATTCAAAATTGGCTTAGTTGTAGGAGGCAGAGGGTGATGACAGAAGGATGCTTTAGTGACTGGAAGCCAGTGTCCAGTGGCGTACCACAGGGATCTGTGCTGGGTTCTCTATTATTCGTCATTTACATAAACAACATAAGTAACTATGTGGGGGGTAGGATTAGTAAGTTTGCAGATGACACAAAGATTGGCCGGGTGGTTAACAGTGAGGTTGAGTGTCTTGGGCTACAGAAAGATATAGACAGAATGGTCAAATGGACAGATAAGTGGCAGATGGAATTTAACCCTGAAAAGTATGAGGTGATACACTTTGGAAGGAGTAATTTGACAAGGAAGTATTCAATGAATGGCATGACACTAGGAAGTTCTGAGGAACAAAGGGACTTTGGCTTGTGTGTCCATAGATCTCTGAAGGTGGAAGGGCATGTTGGTGTGGTGGTGAAAAAGGCATATGGGACACTTGCCTTTATCCAGCGAGGCATAGATTACAAAAGTAGAGAGATCATGTTGGAGTTGTATAGAGGGTTGGTGAGGCCACAGCTGGACTACTGTGTGCAGTTCTGGTTGCCACATTATAGGAAGGATGTGATTGCCCTGGGGGGTGGTTGCAGAGGAGATTCACCAGGATGTTGCCTGGGATGAAACATTTAAGTTATGAAGAGAGGTTGGATAGACTTGGGTTGTTTTCGTTGGAGCAGAGAAGACTGAGGGGCGACCTGATCGAGGTGTACAAGATTATGAGGGGCATGGACAGGGTGGATAGGGAGCAGCTGTTCCCCTTAGTTGAAAGGTCAGTCACGAGGGGACATAAGTTCAAGGTGAGGGGCAGGAGGTTTAGGGGGGATGTGAGGAAAAACTTTTTTACCCAGAGGGTGGTGACAGTCTGGAATGAGCTGCCTGGGAGGGTGGTGGAGGCGGGTTGCCTCACATCCTTTAAAAAGTATCTGGATGAGCACTTGGCACATCATAACATTCAAGGTTATGGGCCAAGTGCAGGTAAATGGGATTAGCTGGGTAGGTCAGGTGTTTCTCACGTGTTGGTGCAGACTCGATGGGCCAAAGGGCCTCTTCTGCACTGTGAGATTCTGTGATTCAGCTGGATTTGTGCTCAGACCTTTATACAATTGCTCCAGCCATTGGTGTGTTCCAGCAATGGCTAGGTGAAAGGGGGACGAGACACCTTGAGCTCCTTCAGATGTCCCTTCTCCTCAGAGAGTCAGGGAAGAGCTCTCGGGCACCCAAAGGGAGGAGGAGCATCAGCCAGACATCCCAGGCTCTGCTCCAACTTTCCTTTCCCTCTGACCCTATTAACTTCAGCAGATCAGGCCAAGGAGGAGGTCCTGCCACAGAGTAGAAGACACTTAGCAGGCTGGGGCCCTCCAGGCCTTGGGCCACCAGAGGATGCCTGCCAAAGTCATCTCAGACAAGAGGGTATGGCAGTCAGCATGCAGCCTCCACCTCAGCTGCAGATGCCGGGGCAGTAACTTGGCGCAATGGTAGAGTTAGAAAAATTAAGAAGTTTTGAATGCACAGTTGTGGCATTTGTGTTCATTCACTGCATAAGATGGTGTGCAGTCCATGTCCAAATGCAGCAAGACCTGGACAATATCCAGGCTTGGGCTGACAGGTGGCAGGTAACATTCACACAACACAAGTGCCAGGCAATGGACAGCACCGACAAGAGAGAATCTACCCATCACCTCTTGGCATGGCATCACCATCACTGAACCACCCCCCCCACCCCACCCCCCACCACAACTATCAACATACAGGGCATTACCATTGATCAGAATCTGAACTGGACTAGCCATATAAATACCGTGGCTACAAGAGAGGTCTGACACACAGTAGCAGCAGTGTGTACCATCTCCAAGATGCACTGCAGGAACTCACCAAGGCTCCTTAGACAGCACCTTCCAAACCCATGATCACTACCATCTGTTAGGACAAGGGCAGCAGATACATGGGAACACCAACACCTGGAAGTTCCCCTCCAAGCCACTCACAATTCTGACTTGGAAATATATTGCTATTCCTTTACTGTTGCTGGATCAAAATCCTGGAACTCCTGCCCAAACAGCACTGTGGGTGTACCTACACCACATGGACTGCAGCAGTTCAAGAAGGCAGCTCACCATCACCTTATCACATTTTACTTGCCACTCATCAGCCCAAGCCTGGATATTGTCCAAATCTTGCTGCATTTGGACACGGACTGCTTCAGCATCTGAGGAGTCGTGAATGGTGCTGAACATTGTGCAATCATCAGTGAACATCCCCACTTCTGACCTTATGATGGAAGGAATGTTATTGATGAAGCAGCTGAAGATGGTTGGACCGAGGACACTACCCTGAGGAACGCCTGCAGTGATGTCCTGGAGCTGAGATTATTGACCTCCAACATCCATAACCATCTTCCTTTGTGCTAGGTATGACTCCAACCAGCAGAGAGTGTCCCCCCTGATTCCCATTGACTCTAGTTTTGCTCGGGCTACTTGATCCCAAACTCAGTCAAATGCTGCCTTGAAGTCAAAGGTAGTCACTATCCTTACCTCTGCAGTTCAGCTCTTTTTTCCATGTTTGAACCAAGACTGTAATGAGGACAGGATCTGACTGACTCTGGCGGAACCCAAACTGAATGTCAGTGAGCAGATTATTGCTAAGCAAGTGTCGCTTTATGGCACTGTTGATGACCCCTTTCATCACTTTACTGAAGATTGAGAGTAGACACATCTCCTGAGTGCTCAGCAGGATATGAAGGGAAGAAGTTGTCATTGATTGCTGTGACAATATTGACTGGGTCACATCTCTCCCAAATGCCAAGGCAATGCGGGACATAAACTTGGCAGGCTTCCAGTAAATGCAGGGTCAAGAATGTTTGTCAAAAATTTAGCAGTGGTCCTGCTGAGCCAATCACAGTGATGACAATGTGAACAGAACTCGCAGCTTTGGGTGCACGCTGTCAAGTAATTACATCCTGATAACTGACGTCACCTTGGGGCTCAGTATCAAGGTGTGGCCTCTGCATTAATTATGCATGAGAGCTGGCGTTTGGAGAGATGCTGCTGTTCAGATGTAGCTTCCTCTTGAGATGGTTATGTGCAAATCATTGATGAATGTTTTTCCTGTTAGCACCACCTTTTTAAGCTGCTGTCATACTGCCCTGCGTGCAATGGCATTTCAGCTGCTTGAAGGCTACCATGCTCTCTGACTTGTTGATGCCATGGTAGAAAGGACTGCACCATCTGTAATTCCTTAAAGGAGGTGCACTAATCACATTCCACAATAGCTACATGTTCCCTTGGCTAATGTGCCTTCCAAGGATCACCCCATTGTTAGGGTTGAAGGTGAGTTATGCTTTTACCATGATAATTGTGAGATTGATGACCTTTTGTGATATAGTTGTGTCCCCTGCATCGATGCTTGAAGAGAACTACAATCGTGAAAACTTGCCTTCACCTTTTTCCTCTTGAAATCTTGTAGCTATGAGATTGTCACGGGCATGTTTGCAACATCGTGCCTGTGCAAAGGCATCCTCGTGTGGCTCGTCTGAATCCTCACCCTCTTCAGATTCATCCCATTCCAAGTCTTCCTCACCTGAAGAGACGTCTAACTCCTCCATGTCTCCATGTGACAACACATTCCCCGTTTGCAGCGCAAGGTTTCACAGGGCACAGCAAGAAATGATGATATGGTTCACACTCTGCAGTGAGTTCGGAGAGTCCCACCTGACCGGTCCAAACATCATGAATGCATCTTTAAGAGGCCAACTGTCTGCGCTATTGTGGCTGAATGTGCAGCATTGTATCTCTCCTCAGATGCACTCTGCAGTCAATAAACAGGCATCATTAGCCATGTCTTCTGGGGGTTCCTCCTTATCACAGAGGAGATATTCCTTCAAATGGTGAGCTCCCTCAAATATTTCGCACCTAGAAGTGACTCAAAATGTAAGAGTTCTGTTAGCTCCCTGGGTACCTAGCACAAATGTGCTGGATTTTCATTCTGTGACCACAAATTAGCTGTATGTTCAGACAGTGAAATCGTTTTCTGCTAATGAATCTCACAAGCTGCTGCCAGGGAGCACTCAAGGTCATGTGTGTGCGGTTGATGGCATCATGCACTTGCAGGAATCCTGGAATCACAGTGAATCCCACAGCTCTGGCAGCCTGGCTTGCTTTATCCATGTCCAGCTGTGCATAATGGTAAGCTTTAGTGAATAGGACATCTGTGATCTCCCTAATGCAATTATGTGTCACTGACTGTGAGATTGTGCAAAGGTCCCCAGTGGAGCCCTGGAGGGATTGACTTGCAAAAAAGGTTCAGTGCGCCAGTAACTGGCACTAGATGCCCTCCAAGTCCGTGTGGTGTGAGCTCCTCACAGGGATTGTGGCAAATGTGAGCTCCAACATCCCTAGACAGGTGAAGGTGTCCATGGCACTGTCTTTCACTCATTTTTAAAATTCATTCATGGAATGTAGGCGTCACTGGCTGCGCCAGCATTTGTTGCCCTTCCCTAGTTGCCCTTGAGAAGGGCATTCAATGTATGAGCTGTATCTTTTGTAGACCCTTAGTCACACCAAACATCTTTGTGGATTTGGCCCCTCTTCATTAGCTCTGGGTGTTCCTGGGGCCCCGCTGGCTCCTATTCTTCAGGGCAATGGTCTTCCCTGAGCCGTGCCAATTGGCGATGAGCCTTTCTTCGTCTCTTTCTAACCAAAGCTATCAAAAAGGCAGCGTTGCCTGCAGCCTGCATTTTCCACTCCTACTTATACCTGTGAATGGATAAAATTGAGAAATAAGTGGTCATTCCCGTTGAATGGCCTCCCTCCATACATAAAGGCAGGAATCCAGTCTCTAGCTCTTGACTTGCCCTCAGTCTGTACATGGCATCCCCAGGCCACCCCTTGCAGGATGATATCCTGGGGGATGACAGGTGGCTTAGCCTTCCACCTAGACGTGACTGTACGTTCATAATGAGGGTCTCAATTAGGGTCAAGACTCATTCCCTAGGATCCACAATCAGGCTTCTCGTGGTTGTGCTCCAAAAGCCTTAAAAATAACTATGGTTACCCAGTCCTTGCACTTATGGCCTGGCTGCGGGCATAGTGCCTTGCACGCCATGACCAGTACACCACAGAGAGTTGTAGCATCTTTGCTGCCTCTGAGCCGCAGACCTGGCTCTTGATTGTTTGACCCTATATCCATTCTGACATGCCCCTGTAAGGATAAGATGTCAATTAAGACCATATGCACTGTGGCATCTAAACTTAATGGATTCTCACCTGAACGTGCACCATTAGGAAAGGAACCAAGTTCATTCATTGTGCATTAAACCCTCGAGTCCAGCACTCAGCTGAGCCATATCCTCCATGGTTTAAGCAGGACATTTATAAGGTGTCCCTGCAATTGGTCAAAAATTGCTGTGCTGAACTCCTCCCACACATCTGGAGACCCCTCCCCGATTGATATTTTATCCAGTTAATTTTTCGAACTGCAACATTGTTAGGTGAATGCAAAAATAGTGCTGCTGACTTTCACAGGTGAGACTAATTTCCAACCTCCCCCATTACCCACCGAGTTTCTCCCATCTTCCTCTATCCTCACTGCCCCCTAATTCTCCTTCCTCCTGTCACTATCCAGCTTTCCTTTGTTCCCTTTGATCCCATCATTATCCATGTGGATAATCCAGTTTCCCCCACCCCCCGAACACTTTAATGTTGATGTCCCCATGCCCTTTGTCGACCTGACCCTTACCTTTCTTGAGGCCACATGCACCCTGACTTTTCAGGACCCTACCATGAGACCATCTAATACCCTCCATGACTTGTCAGCTACTGACATACAGGATCCAGATGCCTCCCCTGAATGTGGCTGCACCCTCTGCCTCACTATTCCATGACTTGAACCCCCAGGACAAAATGCCTTGGGTGACTGACCACACCTTGCACACCGTACTGTGCACGACCATGACTGCCCAGAGATGCTTTAGCCCACCCAAGACCGGGAGCGAGACATACGTGCCATGCAGAGCCCTTTGACATAGCCCTTAAAGGCCCAGAACAGTCTCTTCAATATGTCCCAACATTGTGACCTCAACCCCAGGACAGTCTCTTGCCCCTCCTTTGGCAGTCTTATAACTCTTGCCCCAGGACAGTCTTCTACTCTGTTCCTTGACCACCCCCGAGTCCTGGCTCTGTCTACCCATCCCCGCCCCACCAGCCCTGCCTCTGCCTCACCCCTCCTCGCTCATCTTGCCTCCTGTGCCCAGCCTTGGCGCAGTTTATGATACAGGCACCCAATGTCTCGCAGCAACGTTGTTAAAGGTAGGTGAAAACAGCATCTACGTACCTCGAAATCGTTAGTGAACATAATTCCAGTAAGTTGGCCTTTTAATGAGCATCCATGTGATGCAAATGAATGCAAACGTGCTTCCCGATCAGCGGAGAACTCGACCTGCTTTAACTTGCCATCAACGTTGGGAGAACAAAGTTCCAAACCAATTTCCCGCCGGAGGGAAACTGACCTTTTCCATCACGCCAAATTTAGGGCCTGCCACAAATCCCGCCACAGGCAGGAGTGAAAAATTCTGCCCATAAAACGGTTAAACATAGAAGGAGGCCATTCAGCCAGTCATATCTGTGCCGGCCCTTTGCAACAGCAATTCACTTAGTGCCACTGCCCTGCCTTTTCCCTTAAAAACGTTTCCTCTTCAGGTAATGAGCCAATTCCTTTTTCTGAAAGCCACAATTGCATCTGCCTCCACCACATTCTCAGGCAGTGCATTCCAGACCCCAATGCTTCGTGTGTAAAAAAAGGTTTTACTCATGTCGCCTTTGCTTCTTTTGCCAATTACCTTAAATCTGCGCCCTCTCACTCTTGATCCTTCCACCAAAGGGAACAGTTCCTACCCATCTTTTCTGTCCAGTCCCCTCATGATTTTGAATACCCTTTTCAAATCTCCTTTCAACCTGCCCTGCAACCTTCAACGATTTATGCGCCTATATTTCCAGGTCACTCTGCTCCTGCATCCCACTGTACCCTAATTTTTATATTGTCTCTCCGTCTTCTTCCTACCAAAATGAATCACTTTACACTTCTCTGCAATGAATTTTATCTGCCACTTGTCTGCCCATTCCATCAGACTGCCCATGTCCTTTTGAAGGCGCATGCTGATAGGTTTAGAAAAAGTAAGGTGGGAGGAGGCTAGTGTGGAGCATAATCACCAGCATGGACCATTTGGGCTGAATGGCCTGTTTCTGTCTGTAAATTGTATGTATTTCTATGTAAGGAATAGCATGAGTACATATGAGGATGAAAGAGCTTGGCAGGTATGTTCCGAAGCATCCCTTTTAGGGCTGCCACTGCATTCCACCCAGTTCAAAGTGGATGGGATACAAAAGCAAGACCAGGAGGGGTGAGCAGAATGACGAAAATTCCTCGACAAGAGCTCGTCCTTCCAGATGACGGCAGGCAGTCGTAAGTGGCTGAATTTAAAAAGAAAATCATGCTTTTTGTTGTACCTGTTGCCTAAAAGAGAGACGTGTTGCTGAAGCCTTTCATCTTGCACTCATCAGGACAAACACAAGAATGTCAAATTTCAAACGGCCACAATAACTTATACGGCAGGAGGCAAGATTCAACACCTCTCTCTTTTCAGCAATGTTCAGGTTCTGTACAATCAACCAACTTTTTGCTATGTGGTTTACATCTTAGAAATTTACAGGCAGATCACTCAAACGAAAGCAGTCAGTGGCAATCCTGCTCCGTTGCCAACTTGAGCTGGTAATCGATTTTTTTTCCTCATTCATGGGATGTGGGTGTAACTTGACTAGGCCAGCATTTATTACCCATCCCTAATTACCCTTAAGAGTCAACCACATTGCTGTGGGGCTGGAGTCACATGTAAGCCAGACCAGGTAAGGACAGTAGATTTTCTTCCATGAAGGACATTAGTGAACCAGATGGGTTTTTATGACAATTGGCAATGGTTTCATGGTCATCATCTGGACTTTTAATTCCAGATTTTTATTGGATTCAAAACTCCACCATCTACCTTGGTGGGATTTTGAACCCAGTCCCCAGAGCATTATCCTGGATCTCTAGATTACCAGTCCAGCGACAATACCACTACACCATCGCATTGCAGAAGTCCCACCAGGACACATTCTAGAATGCCTTTTAGAGATACACACTAGAGCTTTTGCTGCACCTACTCCAGAATATTGAAGACCATGTTATTTATGGCAAACAGCTGTTGATATATGATACAATGGAGTGGAGGGGTTTTTGATGCAAGAAATTTGTAATTCCGACCAGTTGTCCTTTGCTTCGTGAAAGGTTGCTGCTGTTGCTTTCTTTCAATGAAGAGCTGGAAACACATCATGAGTTGCTGGAAAGATACAACAAAGGGAGCGTCTGAACAAGATGTGGACCCCAGGCTTTTTCTTGAAAGGAAGTATGTCAGCAAAAGCTGTTGTGTGGTTCTCAGAGTCCGACAGACAGGACTGGAAGAAACCAGGACATGTGCTTTCTGTTATGTGTATATTCTACAGCTGTAGCCCTTGGCCCTGCTTCAGAGGTGGTTCTGGAGATAGGACCGGAAGAAAATGCTTAAATCTATATAAATTTAAAAATAAAAATCGCTGACCTAGTCCACGAATGAAATGAACTCCTGAGTTAGCATAATGTTAAGAAGTTCATATTTCCAGCTTTCAGATATGACAAAAAAGGATTCAGACGCATTCACCGCAATTATATTCTGCATTTAATAATATTGGTGCAGCACAATAAACCAGAGAAGTCCATCAGCACCCGGAAAGAGAAAAGGAAGGTTCATCCCCTGCCCAACCCCCTCCCCAATGCCACCCCGTGGCCACCATGGTCCCTGACCCCACCCCCTCCCCCCCAACCCCCTCCCCCCCTCCCCCCCAACCTTCCCCACCCCCACCTCCACCTCCAGAATTATGAGCAAATTAAGGGAAATTTTAAAAGGAGAATCAGGCTTTAAAAAGAGCAACATTAAAGGGTAACAGGAAGTGAGCTAGAGAGTTGGTTTAGGCTTGGTGGTTCATGTGGAGGATGCAGTGGATACTTTGATGTGACAAATGTTTCTGTAATGATCCACAGGGGGTGAAGTTAGTTTTTGGGTGGAGTTGTAAGCAGGATGATAGTGAATTGGCAACCCATCTTGCATCCTGCCCAATGTTCTTAACTGTTGGTTTTGTTGCATATCTGCGTCTAAGAGCTACAGCCCTTTTACTTGTAGGTATCATGCATGCTTAATTTTCTGGACTGCCCTGATCCTGAGGGATGATGTTTTCCTGTGTCTTGCTTTGACCCTGTCGTTTTGTTTGTTCAACAATTTTATCAAGTCACATGATCAAGAAGACCACATCTTGTCTGATTTTTGGCCTCTGGCAGTAAGATGCAGGTTATTTGAATTTTGTTACGGCTGCATAGATCCAGGCGCCAGGCTGTGCCAGGTCATTCATCCCTGAGATTTGGACTGTAATCCATCCCCAAAGGCTAAGTTTAGGATTCACTTTTCCTGATGCTGTGAGGCTGAGCGACAGAACATGTTAAAAGATTTTGTCATTTCTGGGATTTGGGCTCCATCTCTGTTCTGATCTGTGGGATTAAGGTGTCTTCTCTCTTGCTATGGATGGCAGGGCAGAGGCAACAGAATGACAGAAGAGCAGAAATACCCCTTTTGGGTGCCAACTTGGACATGATTTCAGTGGCATGCCCTTGACATGTTCGTAACTGAAGCCGCTGATGCTAACAGGCCCAGCCTCACTTATAGGTGGGCAGAGTTCCCAACATCAGAAATGCTAATAGTCAGGAACTCACTGATCAGTGTGTGGAAAATAGCATGCTACTGCAAGAATTAAAGGTTTGCAGCAATTTAATCGGGAGGGGATTCTCCAGCACTAATCTGTAAGGTATGGAGCTTCAGAAACTAGTGATGCATATGCTATTGGAAATATTAAAGAAGAAGTGCACTAAAGGGAGAGGGGTCCTCTTGAGGACCAATAGCCACCGAGTGCAACAGCAAGCTGCACAAAGTTCATGAAGTGGCCCTCAGTGTGTGTGATCAATGCGCCATTCAATGGAACTCGTTGACCTCTGTTCTAGGTGTTCTTCTCTTGTCCTCATCAATGTTTATCCATCAAAGATTAAAAATTGCTGGAGTTAATGCAAATGAGCAGATATTTTTAAAAATTCATTCATGGGATGGGGTGTCCCTGGCTAGGCCAGCATTCATTGCCCGCCCTTAATTGCCCTTGAAAACTGAGTGGCTTGCTAGGCCATTTAAGAGTCAACCACATTGCTGTGGGCCTTGAGTGGCAAATAAGCCAGGCCAGGTAAAGATGGCAGCTGTTTTTTTTTAACAACAATTGACAATGATTTCATGGTCATCAGAGTTTTTTTGACTGAGTTGAAATTTCACCATCAACTGTGATGGGATTCAAACCCAGGTTCCCAGACTATTACCCTGTGTCTCTGGATTACTAATCCACTGACAATACCACTACGCCCCCAGCTCTCCCTCCTGTAGAGGAAGCCTTTCAAATCCATTGCCAGTTGTCTATGGGCAAAGTGATGAAGTTTCATTCTCTGACAGACAAGGCCCCAGTAACTTACTTCACACATCCATGCACTGCAGATTGATATTTGTCTCCACTGGCAGCCTGGACTGGGAGTGGATTGTTCAGGGCTGAAATGACCTACACAATGACTGAGCCCATGCTGAGGCTGGGCGCGAAACGTGATGGAACCCTCTGCCATAGCCGTCCTGGCATATCGCAGTATGTGAAGACACAGGACAGAATTTAATGCAGCCCGTTGAGGCAGGAAACATGGCAGACGGGCCCACTTAATCATGGGCAAGGCACCTGTCAGTGTCCCAGCAGCGGGAGAACTTCCCCCAATTTATTCGGAGGGTGGAAGCGGCTGTTGCAGGATTCCCGACTCACTGATGAGCCAATTGACGCACATTATCGCTGAGCCCACCGCAATTTAGTTGTGGCTCAGAGGTTAAATGAGAGGTGCGTGTCTTTCTCACACCTCCCGAAGGCTGCCTAGCATAACCTACAGGTGCCCGATTGAGGGACCAGATATTGGGAAGTGGGGGTGGGGTGGGGGTACTGAAAGACATCCCACTGGCCTTGCCTCTGACCTCTCTGCCTCTCCTCCTGTTGCCGCACCCCCCCCCCCCCCCACCCCACCCCCATCATATCCGATGATCTCCATCCTGTCCTCACTCTCATCATTGGCCTGAAGTCGCTCAGCAATCATGGACTCGTCGTGGGTGTATTGCCAGCAGCTGCCACAGCTCCCCGTGGTACTGACAGCAATGAGGAGCTGCCGGATCTGATTGGCCAGCAGCTCTTGGCAGGCTGCCAGGGTCCTGAACCCCAGGGAGGGAAGGCCCGACAGAGGACATTTAAATGCTATAGGGCACTGAATACTTTCAGGCCTCTCTCATAGTACTGATGGGGGAAGTCCCACCTGTTCTCCGATCGGTGGGCAAGAATCCCATCGAGTCAATTGATTTCCACCCAACTTCCTCGAGCAGCTTAAAGTGTGCCCCAGTCAGAATGTGGGTTACTGTAGATGCCACAGGCTTCACCTGCACTACATTCCATCACCTCCTCCTTTTCTTTGAAAAAAACACATAGAAAGCGAGCCCCTATGTCCCAGTTTGTAAAGAAAATATTCTCAAAGAAAACCTATTCAGCAACTGAACTAGCCAAAAGAAAAACAAAAAACAAAGCTTTTACTCCAATTCTATAAATTACATTTGTGTCAAAGGTGAAGTCCAGCAACTCTAGATTAGAGTTAAATTGGAGAAACAATGTGAATATCCTTACAGAATTATAAATGTTGGTGTCAAAATCATACCAGAACCTAGACATTACCATGTTAAAATTGAACTTGAGAAGGGAGGTTTCGCTGCTGCCAAACTAGAAGTAGGTAACAGATGCACTCTGTGCAGGCATCCAGTATAGTTTATCTCCACCCTATTCCCTGTTGGTGAGGCTCAATCATATCCAATTCACAGTGTGAAACATCAGAAAGATGGGCATCAATATGTCCGCAAACCCCTTCATCTCTAGGATTTAAGTTACAATCTAGTTCCCTTAGAACGAACTAAGATCCCTCTCTTTCGCTAATGGTGTGAAGGCTGGGTAGCAGAATGTTAGGTGATCTGTCTTCATTACTATGACGTTTTACTAAAGGTTCTGAGTTATGATACTTGGGCTGCTCAATACAGGTGCTATGGTATATAGCACTCACCCATTGTGGTAATGTAGAGTGCTATGCACCTTTATGAGAATGTAGTTAATTGACCATGTGACTGTATTAGCCAGTTGCTACACCGTGTGGGCTATTTTGGTAACTGTAAATCTAGAGCTGGAGGTGATGAAGAAGCACACATTGTGTTATTGCACTGTTCTTAGTTCCAATAAACTACCAGTGTTTGTTCAGTTAATCGGTCTCTCTGCCTATATTGTTTCAAGCACCAACTAATGTGGTAATATCAAGGGCACAGCTAGCGTTTACCAGACAAAGCGAACCTGATAACCTAAAACATAAAACCCGTAAACCAGTCTGAGGTGCCATAAATATAAGATAATCACTAGTAAATCCAATTGAACAAAAATTGAATATTTTTAAGTCGAAGGTAGGTAGATACTTATTAGGCTGGGGGGTTAAAAGGTAATTGGGGGTAGGTGGGAATGTGGAATTCTAAACACAGACAGATCAGTTATGATCTTATTGAATGGCGGAGCAGGTTGGAGGGGCCCAATGGCCTACTTCTGCTCCTATTTCGTATGTTTGTACGTTCGAGATCCCAGGAGAACCCTCTTTACCCGGGTAGTGGTTTAAATGTAGAACTAACTATCACAGTAAATGAAGGGAGTGAATAGCACATATGTATTTAAGGGGAAGCTAGATGAGTACATGAGGCAGAAAGGAATAGTAATATGTGTTGATGGGGTTAGGTGAACAAGAGTGGGAAGAGGCTTGTGTAGAGCATAGACCTACAGGATCGAATGGTCTGTTTTGGGTGTAAATATTTGATGATAATTTGGAATACTTCATAATAAGAAACTCACGGAGATTAATCTAACTGGTTTAAGCTTGGGTTGCCAGCACTACCCTCAGTAGCTCAGAGATCACTGTGCCCCATAGGCCTCCATTAGTACTGAATTACTGAAAATGCATATTGACTAGTTTTATTGGCACTAATATATGAATTCACTATCAATAGTTTTGTCAATGGAAGTGCTACATTTAAAAATTGGAAACTGCCCTCTCTGCCCAAGTATGTCAAATCTCTGAGATTATTGTACTAAACCATACAGACCAGAAGGTTGAGGTTCAATTCCCAGTTTATGCTGAGGTAGCTGGTCTCACCTTGGGCTGCAGTTGGGGTGTCTGAATTGGGATGTCCTAGGCTCAACCATCTTCAGCTGCTTCATCAATGACCGTCTTTCCATCATAAGGTCAAAACTGGGTATGTTCATTGATGATTGCACAATGTTCAGAACCATTCACAAATCCTCAGATACTGAAGCAGTCCATGTCCAAATGCAGCAAGAGCTGGACAATATCTAGGCTTGGGCTGACAAGTGGCAAGTAACATTCGCGCCACACAAGTGCCAGGCAATGATAGTCTCCAATAAGAGAGAATCTAACCATTGCTCCTTGACATTCAATGACATTACCATCCCACTATCAACATCCTGGGGTTACCATTGACCAGAAACTGAACTGGACTAGTCATATAAATACTGTGGCTACTAGAGCAGGTCAGAGGCTAGGAATCCTGCAGAAAGTAACTCACCTCCTGACTCCCCAAAGCCTGTCCATCATCACCAAGTCAGGAGTTTGATGGAATACTCTCCACTTGCCTGGATGAGTGCAGCTCCCACAACACTCAAGAAGCTTGACACCATCCAGGACAAAGCAACCTGCTTAATTGGCACCCCATCCACAAACATTCACTCCCTCCTCCAGCGATGAACAATAGCAGTAGTGTGTACCATCTACAAGATGCACTGCAATAACTCATCAAGACTCCTAAGACAGCACCTTCCAAGCCCATGGGCACTACCATCTAGAAGAACATGGGCAGCAGACACATGGGAACACCACCACCTGGAAGGTCCCCTCCAAGCCACTCACGACCCTAATTTGGAAATATATTGCCATCGCTTCATTGTCGCTGGGTCAAAATCCTGGAACTCCTTACCTAACAGCACTGTTGGTGTACATGGACTGCAGCGGTTCAAGAAGGCAGCTTGCCAGCGGCTCAAAGGCAATTAGTGAGGGACAACAAATGTTGGCCCAGCCAGCAATGGCCACATCCATTAATGAATATTTTTTAAAAAATGGCCTGATGACCTCTACGTGAGGAAGGGGAGGCACCATTCAGTTTCTCTGGTGACAGATGTCCCTGGGAAAGATGAGGCACGTTCAAGTTCAAAAAATTGGACAAGTCAGTGCTATTCACCTCTGAAAGGACATGCCTTTGAAGGGAATTTATAGAAATATTTATCAAGATGGAGAAAGTGAAACATTACAGAACATTCCTGGCAGATACTCTGCGGCAATAGGTGCACCTAAAGGAATTTTGACAAGTGTTTATGGGGGAAGGAAATAGGGGGTTAAGGCCATACATTTAGAAGAGGAAAGACAGGAGGAGACTCAAATGGAGCATAACCATGGACTGGTTGAACTGAATGATCTGTAACTGTGCCACTGCGAGGGACAAGAGCAATATTGTAGGAACACTGGAACTTCCAGGTTCTCCTCTAGCATGCTTCATTCAATTGCAACAACAATTTGCTTTCATACAGAGCCCTTAAACTTCTTAAAAATACATGCTTCCTCCCCACCCCCAGCCTTGTGAGTCAGCCCACCAGCCCTAATTAGATGGTAAGCGCGCATCCTGGACACTAATTGGCCTGCTTGTCAAAAAATTGTGTCGGGTATCAGGTGCCGATGCAAAGTGAGGGTGTGACCTGGGAATGCATCCTATGTTGGGGTCCAGTCCCCCGCCCCCCCCCCAGAGCAAAAACTCAGCCCTGGGAATTCCCACCTAGATTGCGTGCTCAATGTTCTGGATGTGGGGATTTGAACTCATAGATACGAGTGCTGTTGACTGAGCCAATTTTCCCCACAAGTACTGGACATGACGTCAGTTCTTCATTGTCTGGGCTCAGGCGCAAGAATCCAGTTTCAATGACATTCCCATGGATCTGAACGGCAGCAAGAGACAAAGGTCCTCAGAAGGGGAAGGAAGCAAAGTTGACACACAACTCAGGGCCAACAGGTCACAAGGAACCATTTTGTTTTCCAAATTTTTCACATCTGAGATATAGCCCTCCATTCCTTCCCTGCGTCCGCACCCCCCCCAACCTCCCCCCACCAACCCCACCCAACCAGCCGCAACCTCAGCTGTTCTGAACACTTACATCGCCGTTTACAGACAGACTTCCAGATTTATTTTCATTAAACGCAAGCCATCTGCTTCTCCAACATTTATCAGATAAAAAATAAAGTAATTAGAGAATGAGGTTTTTCCTTTCCTGACTGTTTTCCTAACTTGTCCAATCTTTCTCGCTGTGGCATTCCAGGCATAGCTGTGGTCAGAAATTCTGGCAGAGAAGCCAATATCACAACTGTTCTGTTTTCTACCAACACGCTCGTGTTTCTGTAACTGTAACCCTTGGATTACCTCATCTTCCTTGTAGCTTTGAGCTGCCACCCTTTTTTTCCTTCCTTTCGCATTGATTTACTCCCCTCGCTCCTTCTCTTGAAGGCATCAGGCTGGATCTTGACTACTGAGGCGGGTAACTCAAGTCAGGAAATTTCTGGGACCCACCCTCATTAGAAAGTGCCTGATACACACAATCTGTTCTCCTAGAGGCAGGTGAGGGATGGAGTCAGACCCATTAACCCAGGAACAGAACAGTGGTGGTCACAGGGGAGGTGAACACCAGGCTGGTTAGAAGGATGGCCTTGGTTCCCGAGGACTTCGTTGTGATAGCAAGCCTAATGAGACCAATAAGTGCCCTTCAGTTCCATGGGAATGTCAATTTTGGAAAATGCTGGGGTCCATTATAAAAGTGGTTCCTACAGGTTGGAGGGTGGGAAATGTAACCTCGCTAGTTAAAAAAGGAGGGAGAGAAAAAAACCCCAGAGAATTACAGACCAGTTAGCCTAATATCAGTAATGGGGAAAATGCTAGAATCTATTATAAAAGATGTGGTAACAGAACACTTAGAAAGCATTAATGGGATTAGACAAAGTCAGCATGGGTTTATGAAAGGGAAATCTTGCTTAACTAATCTACTGGAGTTTTTTGAGACTGTAACTAGTAAAACCGATAAGGGAGAACAAGTGGATATGACGTATTTGGATTTCAAGAAGGCTTTGGATAAGATCCCACATAAGAGGCTAATGGGCAAAATTAAAGCACATGGGATTGGGGGTAATATACTGGCATGGATTGAGAATTGGTTGATGGACCAGAAAAAGAGAATGGGAATAAATGGGTCCTTTTCTGGGTGGCAGATGGTGACTAGTGGTGTATCGCAGGGATCAGTGCTTGGGCCCCAGCTATTCATGATATATATAAATGACTTGGATGAGGGAACCAAATGCAACATTTCCAAGTTTGCTGATGATGCAAAACTGGTTGGGGTTGTGAGTTGTAAGGAGGATGCAAGGGGGCTTCAGGGCGATTTAGACAAGTTGTGTGTGTGGGCAACCACATGGCAGATGCAGTATAACGTAGATAAATGTGAAGTTATACCCTTTTGGTGTGAAAAATAGAAAGGCAGAGTATTATTTAAATGGGGATATATTGGGAAATGTGGGTGTAGAAAGGGATCTGGGTGCCCTTGTACACCAGCCAATGAAAGTAGATGGGCAGGTGCAGCAAGCAATTAGGAAGACAAATGGTACGTTGGCCTTTATTGCAAGAGGATCTGAGATCAGAAGTAAGGAGGTCTTATTACAGTTACGCAGGGCCTTGATGAGACCGCACCTGGAGTATTGTGTGTAGTTTTGGTCTCCCTACCTAAGAAAGGATAGACTTGCCATAGAGGGAGTGCAGCGAAGTTTCACTAGGCTGATACCGGGGATGGCAAGACTGTCGTATGAGGAGAATTTGGTTCGACTGGGCCTGTATTCACTAGAGTTTAGAAGAATGAGAGGGGATCTGATTGAAACGTATACAATTCTAACAGAGCTGGACAGACTGGATACAGGGAGGATGTTTCCCCTAGTTGGGGAGTCTAGAAGCAGGGGCACAGTCTCAGGATATGGGGCAGGCCATTTAGGAAAGATTTCTTCACTCAGAGGGTGGTCAACCTGTGGAATTCTCTCCCTGTGGAGGCCGGGTCACTGAGTATATTCAAGGAAGAAATTGATAAATTTTGGGGTATTAGGGGCATCAAGGGGTATGGAGAGAAAGCAGGAATATTGAGTTGAGACAGAGGATCATGATCATATTGAATGGTGGAGCAGGCTTGAAGGGCTGAATGGCCTACACCTGCTCCTAGTTTCTATGGGCAGAATCTTGCCCTTCATTGGTGGGTAGGCCCCACTGGCGCCGCGGCAGGTGGACAGCCGACACCTGCCACTGAAACGGGGCCCGCCGCCATTTTAAGTGGGTGGGCCAATTCCCTGACGGGAAACGCTACGCACTTCCTGTTCCGGAGGGGAGGGATTCCCCATCTGTCAAAGTGCGCATGCTTGCGAAAGAGTGCACTTCTCCCTGAGGCAAAATCCTGTCTCAAAGAGAATACTGATAGCGTCAAAAACATTAAAAATTGAAACATTAAAAAATTATTAACATGTCCCCCTCATGCGACAATGTCACTTTATTAATTTTTTACAAAACGGACATGAAACTTCATCCCGCCAGTGGATGAAGTTTCATGAATAATCTGGAGCCCGCTGGGACTCCTGGCCTCCCCGCCAGCCTTAAGCTTGGACGGGCAGGTCGTTAATTACTTTAAATAGCCTGTCAATGTCCTCAATTGGCCATTGACAGGTCGGCGGGCGGACAGCTGATTTCGCTGTCCCCCCGCCTTCCTAAAGATTTAAATGGACCAGGATGACGTCGGGGATTTCTCCCGATGCTATCCCGCGTCATTTTCCCCTTGGCGACCAGGCTCCGCCCCCAAATCGCCGAGGGGAAATTCCTGGCCTATGTGTCTATTTAAAATGGATTTTTCTCTCTGAGCCCAGACAGTGAAGAGCTGACACCATGTCCAGCGCTTGTGGGGAAAACTGGCTCAGTCAACAGCACTCGTAGCTATCAGCTCAAATCCCCATTGCAGAACCTTAAACCTGCAATCCAGGTGGGAATTCCCAGGGCTGAATTTTTGTTCTGGCGGGAGGGCAAGACCCCAGAATAGGTTGCATTCGCAGGTCACATCCTGACTTTGTATCGGCACCTGATACCCAACACATTTTTTGATGAGCAGGCCACTTAGTGGCCAGGATGCGCACTTCTGTCCAATTAAGGGTGGCGGGCAGGCTCCCAAGGCTGGGGGTGGGTAGCATTTTTCTTAAACTAGGTTATAGTTGCTGTATAAATGCAAGTTGTTGCTGTTATTGAATGAGGCATGACAGAGGAGAACCTGTAAGTGTCAGTGCTCCAACATTACTGCTCTGGTCTCTCTCGGTGGTAGGAATCATGGAGCTTGGAGGTGATCTCAATCTGTGCCAATTTACATAGGATTCCATTGGTTGCTCAGCAGGGGATTATTTTTTGACAATTGAAATGAATTGTTTACTTTGCCTATTCTGGTGAAGAGTCATACGGATTCGAAACGTCAACTGTATCCCTTTCCGCAGATGCTGTCAGACCTGCTGAGTTTTTCCAGATATTTTTGTTTTTGTTGACTTTGCTTGATTGACATTTTTAAGTGATTATAATAAGCTGTCCTTGCTGTGATCTCTTTTGTTAATGTCTCAATGTTTATATGGACAAGGTTAAGAGGTGTGGAGTGTTTAAAGCCTCTGTTATTGAAACATTAAAGGCCTGTCTGACTGACATTTTTATAAGGTTGTAGGAACAGCAGTACGTTTCTCAAAAGAAGATTTGTGAATGGCTGATCTTTGTCCCTCAGCCATTTCATATTGCCATTGTTATCATATGGCTAACTGGTTATGTATATAGTGCATACTGGGTGAATGTGCATGGAAGGGGCATGAATTGGCATTAAGTTGGCATAGACAGCATGAAGGGTCATGGGGGATGTTTAGGAGGCATGAATTGGCATTGAGTTAGCATGGAAAGTATGAAGGGCATGGGGAGTGGATGGGAGGGTCATGAGTTGACATGCATTGGCATGGAAGGGACATGGCGGACATGGAAGAGGCATGGGGATCATGGGAAAACCTTTTGAACGTACCTTTAAAATCGTTCCAAAATCCAGAATATGGTTCATGACTCCTTTAAGGGGCCATGAGCCATGAGTCAAGGAGAAGCTGACCTGAATCCACGAAAATTGGTGGGGGGTGTGGTGGTGGTAGGGGGCTAGGAGATGCCTATCCCCACAGTGGAGCCAGCCAGCTTGGGACTGCAGAGTGTATGCTTGCTACCTGCTCCCTTATCCCATGGCAGCAAAAATTGGGCTGCCGGGAATGGGGTGGGAGCCCTGCCATTTTGAAATGGCTCCAGAGTCATTGTGACTCTGTGAAAATCCAGGCCATTGTCTCCTTGCTAGAGTTATGGACACCCGCTGGCACCCATTGCTCAGTTATGAATCCTCATGGCTATTTGTTTAACCTACAGTGTGGGACACTGGACAATACTCAACACAAGGATCCTTGACAGAATTTTGCATCCTGAACCCAGGGTGGGCCCAATTGTCCTATTGTTGTCCAGCTGACATAGTAGAGACCAGAGTACAAACCTGCGACCTGCTTCATCTCTTCTGCCTAACTACTCACTGGATGAGCTCTGCGTTATATCAGGCATCAGAGGATAAGGTGCTGCCATTCTTAATCTTCATGGATAAATAGTGGATGTATATATTCTATGTCTGTCTCACATATACAGATATGGTAACTTGGGCGGAGGTCATAAGTACAAATGAACATGGCTTTGAAAGTGTGACATCAGCCTATAGTCATATATGGTTGCAGTAGATAAGGGGTCAGCTATTGAGGGCTGAGATGAGCTGCATTTCTTCACTAAGAAGGTTGTGAATTTTTGGAATTCTTAATCCCGGAGAGTTGGGGATGTTTAATCGATGGGTATGTTCAAGATTGAGACCCATAAGTTTCTGGATACTACGGTAATCAAGGGGGTATGACGATAGTGTAGGAACTTGGAGCTGAGGTAGAAATAGTGCTATGGGATCTTTTAGGTCCACCTGAGAGGCCAAATAGGGCCTGGGTTTAACGTGTTGTCTGAAAGACAGCACCTCCAACACTGCAGCATTCAATCAGTACTGTACTGAGAGTCAGTACTCAAGTCCTGAAGCAGAGCACCAGAAAAGGGCTGGCTTCTCAGTTGGGTTGAGGAGGGAGGATTTGGGGTAAGAGAGACAACACAGAGACTGCTGTTACCTCTTGTCAAGAGCATTCGAAAACTAAAGCCAGTTTATAAAGATTTACTTCAAGAAATCATTTCTTGCCAATGTAACAGTGTGGGATTGCCAGCTGGAATTCAGTAAACCTCAACAACAACTTATATTTCTGCAGTACAAAAACAGAATTACCTGGAAAAACTCAGCAGGTCTGGCAGCATCGGCGGAGAAGAAAAGAGTTGACGTTTCGAGTCCTCATGACACTTCGACAGAACTTGAGTTCGAGTCCAAGAAAGAGTTGAAATATAAGCTGGTTTAAGGTGTGTGTGTGGGGGGGCGGAGAGAGAGAGAGAGAAGTGGAGGGGGGGGGGGGTGTGGTTGTAGGGACAAACAAGCAGTGATAGAAGCAGATCATCAAAATATGTCAACAACAATAGAACAAAAGAACGCATAGGTGTTAAAGTTGGTGATATTATCTAAACGAATGTGCTAATTAAGAATGGATGGTAGGGCACTCAAGGTATAGCTCTAGTGGGGGTGGGGAGAGCATAAAAGATTTTAAAATATTTAAAAATAATGGAAATAGGTGGGAAAAGAAAAATCTATATAATTTATTGGAAAAAAAAAGGAAGGGGGAAACAGAAAGGGGGTGGGGATGGGGGAGGGAGCTCACGACCTAAAGTTGTTGAATTCAATATTCAGTCCAGAAGGCTGTAAAGTGCCTAGTCAGAAGATGAGGTGCTGTTCCTCCAGTTTGCGTTGGGCTTCACTGGAACAATGCAGCAAGCCAAGGACAGACATGTGGGCAAGAGAGCAGGGTGGAGTGTTAAAATGGCAAGCGACAGGGAGGTTTGGGTCATTCTTGCAGACAGACTGCAGGTGTTCTGCAAAGCGGTCGCCCAGTTTACGTTTGGTCTCTCCAATGTAGAGGAGACCACATTGGGAGCAACGAATGCAGTAGACTAAGTTGGGGGAAATGCAAGTGAAATGCTGCTTCACTTGAAAGGAGTGTTTGGGCCCTTGGACGGTAAGGAGAGAGGAAGTGAAGGGGCAGATGTTGCATCTTTTGCGTGGGCATGGGGTGGTGCCATAGGAGGGGGTTGAGGAGTAGGGGGTGATGGAGGAGTGGACCAGGGTGTCCCGGAGGGAGCGATCCCTACGGAATGCCGATGTGGGGGGTGAAGGGAAGATGTGTTTGGTGGTGGCATCATGCTGGAGTTGGCGGAAATGGCGGAGGATGATCCTTTGAATGCGGAGGCTGGTGGGGTGATAAGTGAGGCCAAACGTAAACTGGGCGACCGCTTTGCAGAACACCTGCGGTCTGTCTGCAAGAATGACCCAAACCTCCCTGTTACTTGCCATTTTAACACTCCACCCTGCTCTCTTGCCCACATGTCTGTCCTTGGCTTGCTGCATTGTTCCAGTGAAGCCCAACGCAAACTGGAGGAACAACACCTCATCTTCTGACTAGGCACTTTACAGCCTTCCGGACTGAATATTGAATTCAACAACTTTAGGTCGTGAGCTCCCTCCCCCATCCCTACCCTCTTTCTGTTTCCCCCTTCCTTTTTTTTCCAATAAATTATATAGATTTTTCTTTTCCCACCTATTTCCATTATTTTTAAATATTTTAAAATCTTTTATGCTCTCCCCACCCCCACTAGAGCTATACCTTGAGTGCCCTACCATCCATTCTTAATTAGCACATTCGTTTAGATAATATCACCAACTTTAACACCTATGCGTTCTTTTGTTCTATTGTTGTTGACATCTTTTGATGATCTGCTTCTATCACTGCTTGTTTGTCCCTACAACCACACCCCCCCCCCACTTCTCTCTCTCTCTCTCTCTCTCCGCCCCCCACACACACACCTTAAACCAGCTTATATTTCAACTCTTTCTTGGACTCGAACTCAAGTTCTGTCGAAGTGTCATGAGGACTCGAAACGTCAACTCTTTTCTTCTCCGCCGATGCTGCCAGACCTGCTGAGTTTTTCCAGGTAATTCTGTTTTTGTTTTGGATTTCCAGCATCTGCAGTTTTTTTGTTTTTATCTCTATATTTCTGCAGTGCCTTTCATGTGAAGAAAAATGTCTCAGAGAGCGCATGGAAAAAGGTAGTTGATAAACACAAGTGAAGAAAGAAACAGAAGTCGGGGTAGGCAAGGCATAGTTCAAGAGTCGGGTATTGATGGGTCTTTTGAATATAGGGAGAGAGAGGGGGAGGAAAGGATTTACAGGCGGCAGCAGTGCAGTGACTAAGAGAAGGTTCATTGGAAATGAAATGCACAGAGTGGGGAAGATGGAATAATGACTCTTAAGAAAGTGCAAGTTATCAGGGAATGCACCTTGTGGGAGTTTTAATTCCTGCTTTGACTGTAATGTTGAGTAGGTTACCTTGTCCAAGTTTAGGTATTTGCTTGATCCTTTTTCTTCAGCCAAACTCAAATTCCTTTCAGAAAATGATTAATTTAAAGAAGTGTTTGATTTCCATTGTGCAATACAAACTCATTAAATCCAGGCGCATGTGATCGAATTTATGTACCTTACATGTGACTTTTCCTCTCAAAACACAGTGTGCAGCGGAAAATAGTTGCTGAACATCCTAAACTGGAGTATGTTACAATCTGATAAAGAATATTTTTGTACTGCATGCTATCAGCCGTTTCTTTATTAACTGTAGTCCAATGTGCTTAATGTGTAACACTTATCTGAAGAGCAGGCTATGGCAATATAATGAAGTATTTTTATCAAGTGCAGATTTTGTGCCTGGATTTCGGTCTATATAGTTCCATTTGTTAATATATCACAATGACTGTTTTCGCTCATGTGTCAGTCTATCTTTGACTCTGTCTGCGTGGCTTCAAGTACAACGTTTTGCATTTACACGTTGAATTTAGATATCTATTTTAATGTCTCCAGTCTTCCATTCATGCTCTGTCATCTTTTTTGCTGCTTTGACATTTACTAGTGTGATAGTGGCCTGGATTTTCTTCTGCATTTGCATCTCACCCCATCCTTTTTCTGTCTTAACTTCTTCCAGCACTGCAACCCACCGATATCTCTGTGCTCCTCAAATCTGGCCTTTGGAGCATTCCCAATCTTAATCGCTTGACCATTGGTGGCTGTACCTTCAGTTGCTTAGGCCCTAGGCTCTGGAATTCCCTCCCTAACCTTCTGTGACTCGTTCCACTTCCTTAAGATGCTCCTTAAAATCAAACTCTTAGCTTGAACTTCTGGTCACCTGTCCCAATATCTACTTTTGTGACTTGGAGTCAAATTTTAACCGGGATTTTCTGGGCCCTTTGGGGATGAGCTATAAGGCAGGGTAGCTGGCAAATTGACATGGGAAAGGTGGCAGATCTGCTACCTGCCCAGAGCCCAATGGAACAAACTAAGTGGCCAATGAATGACATCCTTCTATCTCCATTTGCCTGCATGGGAGGGCCCACAGCCTTGTGGGGAGATTGGCAGATAAACCCTGGCAGCCTCCTAGCAGGCTCCAGGGTGTGGTGCCTCCTTTTTGAGCACTCTTTGGCCCATGGGGAGGGACCTTAGCGGCAATGGTCACCCTCGCTGCAACAGCACAGCCCGTCCCCTGGAACAACGGTCCCTCACTTGGCCTGCCTGATCCCGCCACTCCCGGAGCCCACTTACCTGTCTTCAGGGGTGTATGACCATCAATGAGCCCTCAGGTACAGCCCCAGGAATGACCACTGCAAGTGGAGGCACTCCTGAAGCTGCTAAGCTGCTGGCCCTTTGATTGGCTGGTGGCTGTTGGGGGTGGACCATGTCCTTAATAGGATGGCAGCCCAGGCAACAGCCACTTATTTGGCTGCCACTGGCAAAATGTAGCCCCACCGCCCACCAAGCAGGGTCGCCCCTGGCTTTTGACCACAGAGATGGGACTTCTTCCGCCTCTGCAAAATTCTGGCCTTTGTTAACAGTCCTGTGAAGCACCTTGAGATGCTTTACTGTATAAAAGGCGTTAAGTATAAATACAAGCTGTTGTTCATGCTATGCCTGTATTCTGGCTGCAAACTATTTCCGTGGCTTAAAAGATCTTAAAAGAAATGCTGGGGGTAAGTGAGATAGGAGCCTTGCTACAATGCACCCAAGCCTTCACAATCATCTACAACCATCTGTCAAACCCTCTGTCTGAGGGAGTCCACTTTGCAATCTTTTAACTTGTCATTATGTGTCTTGGCAGTCAGTCAGATCCTTGACAAAGTCTATTTCACGATAAACATTTCTACTGTCAGCATTGGAAGCTGTCCAGGATTTGTGTAGCTCACGTAGCTGACAGTAAGATTACACAGAAACAAATTAGATCAGACAAAGTGGTTTGGAAGCAGTTGGGTAGGAAAGGATTAAAATTAAAATTAAACTTGGGCACTTTTATATCTAATCAACGCCCGTCCATTAATCCAGGCTTAAGTAGCTAAAATTATGTTTGGGTTAGAGGGTGCGACTGGGAGTTGCAGAGGTGCTTTTACCTCCGAGACCTAGATTTGTCCCCATCCCGGCCTGATGGATTGCAGGTTCTTCCTCTCTATGACTGCACAGTTCCTAAGTATAAAATGAGCTTAGTCTGCCTAAATAATATGTCAGTTATTGGAAAGAGATTTTGAGTCTCAAGTAAGACCATCAGGATGAAATGGGGGATGGGAGTGCCACTCTGGTTCATTTAGGTGTCAGCTGTGTCTCGTTGCTAGCACCTCGCCTCCTGCTCCAGTGTCTTGGGTACGCAATCCAGGTAGATAATTTGGTACAGTGCTGCAGGAGCTGTTAGAGGCACTATCTTTGGGATGACACATTAAACCATAGCCCTGACTGCCCTCTAATCCAGACCAGTATACTGTATAAACGGAGCTCTCCCAGTGTTCTTGTCAATATTTACCCCTCAACCAACATCACTGAGCAGATTATCTAGTCATTAACACCAGGTTTGTGGGACCTTGCAGTACGGAATCTGGATGCCATGTTTTCTACATTACAATAGTGGCTACACTTCAAAAACATTTTGTTGACTGCCAAAAAAAGCTTTGGGACATCCTGTGGAAATGAAAGACGCTGTACAAATGCTATTTCTTTCTCTCTCAAAGATCTTCTTGGGGCTGGTGCAAGTAACAGCAACAACTTAAATCGTGCATTTAACATAATAAAACATCCCAAGGCACTTAACTGGAGTATTATAAAACAAATTGTGACACCGAACCACATAAAGGGATATTAGGTCACATGACTTGCTGAAAAAAGTAGGTTCTAAGGACTATCTCAAAGAATGAACGTAAGATAGAGAGGTGGAGAGGCATAAGGAAAGTATTTCAGAGTTTAGAGGCAACGGAAGGCAGGGCCACCAATGGTGAAACAGTTAAATTTGTGGATGCTCTAAGAGGCCAGGATTAGAGGAGCGCAGATATCTTGGAGGGTTGTGGTGCTGGAGGAGGTTGGAGAGATAGGTAGGGGTGAGGCTATGGAGGGATTTGAAAACATGGAGGAGAATTTTAAAATCAAGACATTTCTTGACCAGGAATCAATGTAAGTCAGCGGGCACAGGGGTGACAGGGAAACGGGGCTTGCTGCCAGCAAGTAGCAGATTTTTGAATGACATCAAGTTTACAGAGGATAAAATGTGCGAGTCCAGCCAGGAGTATATTGGCATAGTTAAGTATATAGATAACAAAGGGATGAACGAGGGTTTTAGCAGCAGATGAGCCGAGACAGGGCCAAAATCGGGACATGTTACAGAGGTGAAAATAGACAGCCTTAATGATGGCGTGGACATGGAAGTCCATCTTGGGGTCAAATGTAACGCTGAGGTAATGAACGGAATTGGTTTAGTCTCAGATGGTTACGAGGGAGAGAGATGGAGTCGGTAGCTAGGGAACGGAGTTTGGTGCAGGGGCCAAAAGAATGGCTTCACTCTTCCCAATATTTAAAGGGAGAACTTTTCTGCTCATCCACTACTGGATGTCCGTTAAGCAGCCTGTTAGTATAGCAACAGTGGTGAAATTGAGAAAGGTGGTGGTGAGGTAGAGCTGGATGTCATTAGCGTACATGTGAAAGCTAATGTTGCGCTTTCAGATGACATCATTGAGGGGCAGATTGTAAGTGAAAAATAGGAGGGGGTCAGGGATAGATCCTTGAGGGACACCAGAGATAATAGTGCAGGGGCAGGAAGAGAAGCTTTACTGTGATTCAGGGCCTTGCAGTGCTTGATGCTACATTAGGAATGAAAATAAAAGTCCCTATTACTTCGTAAAGACAATCTTCACTCTGAACAGTGCAATATTCAGCCCTCCATCAAATTATTTAGAAGCAATAAAAAGTAATGAAAAGTAAAATAACCTTAAATAACAACTTAAGTAATATTATAGTCAGGAGACCAGTGAGATAAAGCATATGAACTCTCTCTCCTTTGATGTTAGAATGCCAATAACATACTTCAAAAATTAAAATGCCATTCCTGACTAATCAAGAAATATAATAGGCTACATGGGAATATAATGACTGCATATTGTCGACTCTGTCTCTCAGGGTCGTACAATCTGTTCCAGCTGTTACAGGCGCAGTCTAATCTTCCTTTATTCAATATTGTTCTTTACTATTGTGTACCCTCAATGGCATGTTGGGATACTGGGAGATATTCCTCAGCTGAACACACAAATGCACATAGGCAACCATACCCAATAAACACACACACACACACACCACATGTAAGATACTCACATACATATAAACATCATGTAGAGACAAACATGCACAAGGCTATACACAAAGACAAATGTGTACACACCATAAACACACAAGTTCGAAGACAATTACAACAATCTAGTATCATAGAATTATACAGTACAAAAGGAGGCCATTCATTCCATTGTGCCTTGCTAACTCTTTGGAAGAACAGTCCAATTAATAGCGTGGTTCTGTGTATGCCTATATATGTGCTGTGTGTTTGATTGAAGAAGATATCCCTGTATCCAACCATGCAAATGGGGGCATGCAATATTAAAGAATACATTTCAGTAAAGGACCATCAGACTCTGTGAGACTCTTACAGTTGGAGCATATTGTATTGGCCATATTTTCCTGTAGCACAGCATCTAGTGGAGTCTACCATTAATTCAAGCGGGTGGTACAAGTTTAGGTTTTAAATGTTTTACAAGGTTGTGGAAGTGCGAGCTGGTAATGGTGCTGTGAGGGAAACTGGTACATCTGGGACTTTGATGAACAGGAAAACCATTGTGTATCCCCTTAATCAATTAGAAATAAACATTGCAAGGACTGAGAGGGAAATGTATACCAGAATGATTGAATTCAATGTAAAATCAGATACCAAAAGAAATAAAGAGAGACAAAGAAGGATTAAATTGCATGAGAGAAAAAGAGGCAGAAAGGAAACGTTTTTTCTAAATTTTGTATTTTAAGTTCTCTAACAACAATTAACAATATTTCAGTGGGAAGTGGGCAGCAAAAGGGAGTTTTCTGAAAACAAAAACTAATGGAAAAATGGAACTTGGAGAACAACCTTTGGTTATTGCTGTTTAACTGCTCAACTGATCCATCACCATAAATGCTGTACCATTTATGCATACATAATGGCGACTGCCATTAGCTGCACCTTCAGTGCATTCACATGTGCGCACACTTACACATATCAATACAAATGCAAAGGCAAATATATGATTTAAGTGTGGTGTGTGTAAGAGGCTGTGCATTGCGCTCAGCATCTGTTGGCAAACCCAATGATCACTGAGACAGGGTGCTTCTAGTGGCAGCTGACGAGGTTACAGAAGACAGTTCCAAAGCAGCCTGTCTGTGTTCTCACTCCACTAGAGCTGCTAAAAGAGCAGTCACATGTGGAACAAAACATGACAAGTGCTACTGTGAACATGAACCAGGATCCACACATTGTATGTTGCACCCGGCAGATAACAAGGGCTTGCAAACACAAACTTAAAACGAGTTTTAGAACCTTTTGTACCTCAAAGAGTGCACAATGTTTAGAATAACTTGCCAGAAGGGTTAGTAAAGGCAGAGAGCTCAGTGATGTTCAAAATTCAACTGGATGTTATAAAGGGAGGGGGACCATCAGAGAGATGAGTTTAATTGTTTTAAAAGTATTTTCCTCCAATTCCTCAATCTCCCTGGTCAAGAAGTTCTTCCAAGATAATTTTGCTCAAGAAAGCTATACCCCATATAATTAGATTTTTAGAAATAACCTACAGTTCTTGCAATACAGTAATCATTTCTCAAATGATGCCAGGTCTGTGTTAACTGCTCTATCCAAATGTTCATTCCAAATGTTGGCCATTCCATGTGTGAAATACTTGATGGTATCAGTCTTAAAATTGTAATGGCATAATACTTAATAGCATTAGTCACGGGGGATACAGTTGCTTAGTGGTAACATCACTGGCCTTGTAATCCAGAGACTCCACGCTAATGTTCTGGGGGCAAGGGTTCCAATCCCACTACAGCAGCTGGTGGAACTTAAATTCGATTCATACTGTGGAGTTGAAAAGCTAGTCTTGTAATAGTCACTGTGACATGATTGTTGTTTAAAAACCCATCTGATCCTCTAAGGAAACCCACCATTGTTACATGGTCTGAGCTACATGTGATTCCAAACCCACAGCAATGTGTTTGATTCTTAACTGCTCTATGAATTGGTGTGGCAAATCACTCAGTTCAAGGTCAATTATGGATGGGCAACAAATGCCAGCCTTGCCAGTGATGCCCACATCTATCTCATGAAAGAATAAAAAAAAATGCTTCTTATTAGTTTGTACCGAGCTCCTTGCCTCACTGTCATATTTTATTTTGATATACTATGCTGAATGTCCATGCCTCTGTCACATTCCACTGTTTTGAAAGCCAAACTCTTTCTTCATGTCTCAGCACCTTGGTGCTAGGCAGTCAGGCAAATCATCTCCATAAGGCACCAAAGTTGGGAAGGCGTCCCTTGTGTTTCAATAAGAAAAGCTAGACACAGCACTCACAAAAGCAAAATATGGTGGAAATCTATAACAAAAACAGAAAATGCAAGAGAAATACTCAACAAGTCAGGCAGTATTGGCAGAGAGAGAAACAAGAGTTGATGGGAGTCGGAGGATGGAAGGAGGTGCTCAGTGGGTGCTTTGCTAATAAATCTGGATTTAGCAAACAATTTGGGACCCAGTTGATGACTATCATGATTTAAACATGTCTTCAGGCAATGAAACTCACAACTGCAGGTTTGCCACTCAAGCACTGATTAGGTGCAACCTTCCTGGAGGTGTATATGTAGCCTGCACTCACCCACTTTCATTGAGGATGTGGAGTGTACTGGCTGGGAGTGGAATGATACCTTAAGGAGCAAGAGAGAGGGCACCTAGGGGTGGAATTGTCCCAGGTTTGCACCGTGCGGTACCAGCTGGAAAAAAACAGTGTTGTGCCCGTTGGCCACAATGGCGGCTTCTCGTGCCCTACCTTCCCAATCCTGCCCGCATTAATTATGCATTCGTGAGAAACGTGCCATTTCCATAGCGGTTGGGCTCCGATTTCCCTGCCATGCCATCACCTCATCGCTTCATCACACTCAGCCGCCACATTTAAAGTACAGCCGCGCACACACCTCTCAGTGCCCCTGGCCCAAGACTGCTGCTGCCTGCGAAGCCTGGTGCTGATGACCTCGAGTGCTGCCCGAAGCAAGGTAGGCAAACAAACCTCGAAGTCCCGAGCGAAGTGCAGCTCGCCAGGTGCACGTTGCTTATGTGCTGTTGTGAAACACGTTGGCGTGCAATCACGCAGATGTGGGCGGACAACCCAGTGAGGGTGGCTGGGGGTGGTGAGGGGGGCGGGGTGTGGAGGGGGGGATGATTCCAGCGAGCTGGCCTTATAATGATATGCAGGTGTATTACAATGAGGTTCCCGATGTCTGATGACAGGAAGCGCAGCCCGCCATCGACACACCGAGTGGACGATCGCAAACTGATTTCACGACAGCGTGACCCCGATCTTTGACCTCGCCATATTGTCCACTCGCACCGCCAATCACACCCAATGCCAGTGGGCACGGACAATTCTGCCCTGGACTTCTGATACAGCACTGATGGAGGAGGTAGAGAGGAGGAAGGATACCCTGTACCTGCAGTTGGGATGGAAGCCACAGAGGCAGCTGATCCACTGCATGTGGAATGAGATCACCCACGAGGTCACATACCTAGAGTCCTTGCCCTAGGAAATGGCTCCTAAAATTTAATGGTTTGACGCAAGTGGTCAAGGTAAGATCCCATCTCACAAATACACTTCTCAATAACTACATCTGCACCAGCATCACTATATTTCATCCACCATCTAAATTTTAAAACTTGAATTTATATAGCACCTTTAACATAATAAAACAACCCATGGCCCTTCACATAAGCATTAAAAAAAAATGACACTGAGCCACATAGGGAGATATTAGGACAGATGACAAAGCTTGATTGAAATACGAGGTTCTAGGGAGTGCTCTAAAGAGGTAAGCAAGGTGCCAAGGCCCAGAGGCTCACGGAGAGAATTGCAGAACTTAGGACCCAGGCAGCTGAAGGCACAGCCACCAATGGTGAAGCAATTAGAATCAGGGATGCTCAAGAGGCCCGATTTAGAAGAGCACAGATATTTTGGAGAGTTGCTGGGATGGACGAGATTTCAGGAATAGGAAGGGGCGAGGTCATGGAGGGATTTGTTAGCAAGGATGAGAATTTTAAAATTGAGGTGTTGCTTAGCTGGGGGCCAGTTTTCCCCAGTGAGTACAGGGGTGATGGGTAAATGCAAGTTGGTGCGGGATAGGACATGAGCAGTTTTGGGTGACATCAAGTTAATAGAGGGTAAAATGCAGGTGGCTGACCAGGGGTATGTTAGAATAGTCAATGCTGGAGGTAACAAAGGCATGGATGAGGATTTCAGCAGCAGGTGAGTTTGAGAGAGGGTTCGAATCGAGTGATATTACAGAGGTGGAAATAGGTGATCTTAGTGACGGCAAGAATATATGGCTGAAAGCTCATCTCAGATTCAAGTATGACGCAGAGGTTGTGAATAGTCCAGTTCAACCTTAGACAGTTGCAAAGAAGAGAGGTGGATTTGGTGGTCAGGTAGAGTGCCAGGTTTGTTCTGAGGACCAAAAACAATAGCTTCAGTCTTCCCAATAGTTAATTGGAGGAAATTTCTGCTCATCCAGTGCTGGATATTAGACAAGCAGTCTGATAATTCAAAGGCAGTGGAGGAGTCAAGAGAAGTGGTGGTGAGAAAGAGCTGAGAGTCCTCAGCAGACAAAAATGTCATTTGTGATGATGTTGCCCAGGAGCAACAGATAGCTAAGAAATTGGAGGTGGGGGAGGGGGGCTGGGTGGGG
The DNA here is from genome assembly GCF_017639515.1 of Carcharodon carcharias. NCBI lineage: Eukaryota > Metazoa > Chordata > Chondrichthyes > Lamniformes > Lamnidae > Carcharodon > Carcharodon carcharias. Next base: position 18,146,863 of record NC_054484.1, read on the forward strand.
CACGGATAGATCCTTGGGGGACACCAGACACTGTACATTAATATTGGCACAGCTCACACTATTGCATCCCCTACAGTTGCTAACGAGACCTCAGACAAATCTCACAGCTCTTTAATCATGTATACCTGTCAGTTCTCTCATTCCTAATCAGTACTCATTCTCTTCCAGAGAAAGTTAGCTTATATTAGTTGGCAGCAGGGCTTGGCCAAGTGAGGGGAAGCATGACTTCATATCAGCCCCCTTGAGGAGACAGTCCAGGCCCTGATCAAGAGGGGAGGAGCAGCCAGAGGCATATAGCAAGGGGAACCTTGCCTAAAGATATGTAGCCACTGCAGATTCCTTACAGATGTGCCACAATTCCTGATCCCTAATTGCTCAAACCTCTCTCCACACCCAAACTCCATATGACATACCCTTCTATTGTGGCTACTCCCCAACATTTCGAGGTTTATTGCAGTAAGCTCCCAGGAGAAAGTTGCACCTTGCCACATTGAAGCAGGTTCGTGCAGAACAACAACTTCCCTGTGCCTTGGAGGAGGAGGAGATGGAAGTGGAGGAGTTGGAGGAGGAGGAGATGGAAGTGGAGACATTGGAGGAGGAGGAGAATGGGGATGGAAGCACTGGCTTAATGCTAGCACTGTGGCAGACATTAGCTCAGGCAGGCACCATGTGCAAGGTAAAGGCTAGTTTAGAAGAGGGATCCTCTCAGAGGGTACACTGTGGGCAATGGCTACTCAAAGTATAAGGTGCCAACTTTTCTGGAAGGCAAGGTTGCACTCAATACTAATGCAGAGGAGTTAGTTGAGCACCCCACAGTGCCAAGTTCCAGAAGAAAGTTGATGGGTGTGACAACCCAAACGCTTGATATAGGGGAGAACATTCTCGAAAGCATGCAGTCATGTAGGAGGATGGAAGAATCTGCCTCCATCTTGGTCAGTGGCTGGACGCAAAGCCTGGAACCCATTCTCTCCAGCATGGAGAGACTGTCGAGGTCCAGTCAATGATGTGTGGAGCCTAGCATTCTGAGATTGGGTAGCAGCTACGACTGCAGTTAATGCAGATTGCATGGAGTGGCAAACTGCTGCACTGGGAGCTCAGGCAGCTAGCCATGGTGCCTTAGACTCCTCGATTGAAAGGGGCTGAAGAATGTCTCTCATGGTCACAGGCCTGTCCACCAGAAGATCACTGGGCAGGCTGAATGCAGGCCCCAAGGTAGTGGCATAGGAATCACGGAGCAGGAAGCTACGGGCCTTGTTTCAGATCCTAGCATTATGCCCCCTATTCTGCCAGTCCACCATTGTTCTTGCAGTGACCTGTCAACCAAGAGGTCCAGAATGTTCAAGTCCATGCTGAAATGGTGCAGTCTGAGGCTCACAGCCTCGTGAGAGTGTCCCTAGCTGTCCCTGAACACCTCTGAATTTAAACGAGGGTCTTGCATGGTCACATGCATACAATCAATGGCTGCCTGGACCATGGGGAATCCTCAAACCTGTTCTGTCTCAGAGTGTATACAGCCAAATATCGATAGTGTGTTATTTTTTTGTGGACAGCTCAGTTTTTTTTATTCGGATGGTCAAACCTGCAGCACCACCTGACTAAAAGCCAGGCTGGCCCTACTGCGGCTCGAGTCCTATGTGCCTAATTCACAGCAAAACAACACATTCACGAAACCAATCTTCACTTGTTTCGCCCTTTTCACATGTCATCGTAACCATAAGCTCTGGCCGAACGCTTTTTCTCACTCAGGAATCCCACCTAGCAGCCCAACCAGGGGTCCTGGCCTTTCTTCCTCATCAGGAAGGCCAACTTCCTGGCCATCTCCGTGTTGTAGATGCACCGGCAGTTCTCATATTTCTCACGGATGTGTTTCCTGCAGGGCTTCTCGTAGTAACGCCTGCACTTTGTCTGGTCGATGATCCTGTCTGTGGTGAGAATCAGGCTCAGGGTTCAGTAAGCTGCCTCCACATCGCTGCTCTGAACCATCACCATCTGCGCCATGAAGCGAGCATGAGCCACCATGTGAAGTCTTGACAAATTGTCCCAGAAAGACTCTTGATGTGTCTGAAAAGTCCTTTTCAAACACTAGTGAGGTCACTCAATCTTAATCAGTAAGTAAACACTGAGAGCTGAGAATGGCTTTAACGAGCGCTCGAAATACTCAGCCATTCTTCTATCAGCTGGTGGCTCTGGTGAGAGATCATTAAATTAATTCAATCCACCAAATTTAATGCAACATCTCTAATGAATGCCAGTAGGAAATTTAATTGTCAATTGGGCCCTTAATTATCTAGGCAGGTGTGTGTATGTGTGCGTGTGTCTGTGTGTGTGTGTGTGTGAGTGTGTGTGTATATGTATGTGAGTGAGTGAGTGAGTGAGTGTGTGTGTGTGAGTATGTATGCATGTATGTGTGTGCGTGTTTGTGTGTGTGTGTTTGTGAGTGTGTTTGTGTATGTTTGTGTGAGTGAATGTGTGTGTATGTGTGTGTGTGAGTGAATGAGTGAATGTGTGTGTGTATGAGTGAGTGAATGTGTGTGTGTTGTGTTTGTGTGTGTGTGTGTATGAGTGTGTGCGTGCTTCAACTCCTTTACCAAAATGGTGTCTTGTGCTCATTATGGCCTAAACCTGCACTGCAGCTTAAAGTTGCACCTGTCACTTCTTTAGTGCCTGAAATATTCAGCCAAAAGCACACATTTCAAGTCAATAATCTAGTTATGGTGAAAGAGCATTGACGGGGTCTCAAGGCGGGGAGTGGAGGTGAGGCCTGGGAGGAGAGCAGACAGGGTTTGGAGTTGATGGGAGAGAGCGAGTACCCTGGGAAGCAGACCCTGTGGTGGGGGTTGGTGGGGGGTGGTGTTGAGGGCACACGATTGTTGTTGAAAGCACCCCAAACTGCCCCACCCCCTCCAACCTTCCTGGCCAAGGGCCTGAGCAGGATGACTTTCTGGGCTTCTCCTCCGCTGGCGAACTCTTCCCACTGGCTTAAAAATTGAGGTCATGCAGGAAACAACCCTTAATTAGTCATGAATTGGCCACTTAAGGGTCTCAGTTGGGGCAAGGGTGGGCAAAGACGTTGGGGCAGGAGATAGGGCAGTGGGAAAGCCAACCAAGGAATTTTATGTCCGCCCAAACCCCCTGAAAACCAGCCAGCCGGGGGCCATAAAATTCTGCCCCATCACATGTGGCTGCTTTGCCCTGGACTTTCAAAGGGCTTTGACACCAGAGAATATGATGAACACCCAGATCTTCATTCTTGGAGGACAGTTCCCTCGAGGTATCCCGGTAGATGCACTGGGGGAGCTCCCTGGATGTCCACATGCAAGGACTGTATGGAAATTGCCTGGGAGGTTTCAACTTCCATTGGACAATTACCCTGCACTGGAAACCATCTAATACTCCAAGTTAAATGGAGATTTTGGATGTTCCCGACTCTCTGAGCAGAATAATTACCCAGGAGAAGTTAGAAGAATTAGAAACACTTCTAACTCCTGGGTAACTATGGTAATGACCATTCCAACAACCTCACTGGACACCCCAACTCCCCACCCCACATCCCCCAACTATCCCTCCACCCCCCAGCCACCTGACTACTCCCTCATCCCCAGGACAATCACCCAACTCACCACCAACCAGCCGAACCCTCCAATTTATCCCCCCAACCCCTCCCCCCGAGTATGTGACCTTCCCTGACTAACCCCCACCCACGCCGACTACCTGTACCCCAACCCAAGCACCTGACCCCCCCTCCTCATCCCCTGACTACCCCCAGCCCCACGACCACCCGACGACCCCCTCACCACCCCCACCGTGGCTTCACTACCCCCCACACTGCTGCCCTGTGCAGAACAGACTGCCAAAACTGCTGTGCTGCACATTTCTCAGCAGGCCTAGGTCAGAAGTCTGGCTGAGAAAGGTGCAGCTCCAGTCTAAGGTAAGTAAAAAGGAGCGGTGTGGTAATCTGATGGTGGTTGCCATTCCATGGGAGTTTTGGCCCTGAGGAACCATGAAGGACACGGAGGCTCTGTCGAATAAAACCTAGAATTCCATATGAAAGAAACAGCATTTTCCAGGACTAGAATCCACAACTGAAGGAGAAACAAAAAACCTTAATTCGCCATAAGATGCTAAAAATATCCAATGTACATGCTGCTTCAGTTTGAATACAGTGGATTTTAGTAATTATGCATATTTTCATTTGTTTTACCTGCCAGGAGCTTATGTGGTGGAAAACAAAAACATGCTGTGCTATATATAGCACATTTTCTTAATAAAAAATTCTTTTGAAGATACATTCCAACTTTAGAGGTCAGGCAACATTTAATACTGTTCCACTGTCCTTTGCCACTATAGCTCAAACACTTCGGAAGTCCTATCTCTGGGCCATTCTGTTTTGTGCAGAGGTGGCACCAGCCAGTTAACTGAGTCTTCATCACCTCTTATCTACATGTTAAATTCCATGAGGGGTTAAATTGGATAACCTCTGAAAATGCACACAGGGATAACATTGCGCGATTAACCTGAGTCCATTGATTGGAAATCATAACTTGCAAGCACCGATGAAAGCTAGCCTGCACTCTGTATTGTGCCAGCTCCAGTTCCTGGCAGTCTAGCAGGAAATGATAAATGGCGCAACATGGGAGAGAGCAAGGCTCAAGGTTTTCAGATGCTGCTTTGAATATTTTATTTTATTCATTCCTCTATGGGATGTGGGCATTGCTGGCAAGGCCAACATTTGTTGCCCAACTCTAGTTGCTCTTGAACCAAGCAGCTTGCCACACCATTACAGAGGGCAACAGTTAACCACATTGCTGTGGGTCTGGAGTCACATGTAGGCCAGACCAATTCAGAATGGCAGATTTCCTTCCCTGAGGGGCATTATTGAACCAAATGGGTTTTTTACAACAACTGTCAGTAGTTTCATGGTTACCATTACTGAGACTAGGTTTTGATTCCAGATTTATTAATTGAATTTAAATCCCACTAGCTGTCATGGTGGGATTTGAAGCCTTACCCTCAGAATATTAGCTTGGGCCTCTGGATGACAAGTCCACAATGCCACCATCCCCCCCACCCCTCGGAAAAGGTGAAAGATATCCTGTGGCCATGAGTCCTTCTAGACACATGACCCAAAGATAGTGGGATGCAGGTCAATGCTAATAACCAGGCACTGAGGACGTTCTTGCAGTGCTGCAGGAAGTTCAATGGTTACACACAAGTGGCCAAGGTCAGTGAATATATCTTCAAATTACATACCCTACCAACTGTACCATTAGCTTCAGCTACTGTTCAATACACCACACATCTGTCACTGACCTACCAAAAATCTCTATCAATCAGGACTTATACCTAACATTTATATGCTTCACCACACTCTCACGCTCTTAGTTTCCCATCCACATCTGACAGAAAATAATACCAACAATTCAACTTCAGCCAAACAAATTTCATGACACTTATTGACACACTTTCCTCTCTCCCTTTCAGTACAAGTTGACACATAAACAGAAGGCAGTAGAAGCTAACCGGAGAGGGACTGGTGCAGCTGCATGCCCTAAATATCATGAAGGAGATGGTGCTGGCTTTTATTGAGATGGCTATTGCTGAAGCAGTCCTAAAATTGTCAATGATTATGGTGTCCTCATACCTAATCCTCCTTTTCATATCCCATTTCCACCTCATTCCACAATCTCTTACTATTTCCATGCTGCAGATGGTGTAAGCATCTGACAGTTACCAAACCTGACCCATGTGCCTTTTCCCAAGAGGTCTAACCTGGCCAGGCAATGAATGAACATTAACAAGTGAGCAGCAATGAAGAACACAGCTATCTGATTTCATACTCTCAGCCACCAGCTCAGAAACGGAAATTGCATGTATCTTAGAGGATAACACAGAGGCAGCATCTCCACCTGTTGAGATGCTGGGCACAAGTGCGCTGCTGCCAGGGCAGAGGTCAAGGATAGCACAGATGCCAGCTTGCCAGAGGTAGTACACTGGTTCTGCTGCAGAGATCTCAGAACTTTGATAGAGCAGAGTACAGAAGAACGCTGATAGGGATGTATAATGAAATACTTGGTGCATTGGGACGCCTGTTACAGAGCCTGCATTCAATGCTAAGGAACATGGAGGAGTCCAGCACCACCTTGGCACAGGGCTTTAAACAGAGCTTGAAGCTTATACCATCCATATGCATAAGGCACAAAAACATGAGAATTAGGATCAGAAGTAAGCTATTCAGCCACTCAGGCCTGCTCCACCATTCGATAAAATCATGGCTGATCTGACTGTTGTCCCAACTCCACTTTCCTGCCTGTCTCCACAACCCTTGATTCTCTTGCTTACTAAAAACTTATCTAACTCAGCTTTAAATATATTTAATGACCCGGCCTCCACTGGTCTTTGGGGAAGAGAATTTCACGGACTAATGACCCTCTGAGAGAAAAAAAAGTCTCCTTATCTCAATCTTAAACGAGAGACCCCTAGAACTGCGTCCCCTAGTTCTAGATGCCCCCCACAAGGGAAACATTCTTTCAGCATCCACCCTGTCAAGTCCCCTCAGGATCTTTTATGTTTTAATAAGAGCACCTCTCATTTGTCGAAACTCTAATGAATGAAGGCCCAGCCTGCTCAACCTTTCCTCACAAGATAAGCCCCTCATCTCTTTTAATTATTATTCATTTACGGGAAGTGGGCTTCGCTGAAGATGGGCCAGCTCTCCATCCCAGGAACCAGTCGAGTAAACCTTCTCTGAGTTGCTTCTAATACAATTATATCCTTTATTAAGTAAGGAGACCAAAAGTGCATGTGGCCTAACTAAGGCCAGCGTAGATGTAGCAGCCAACTCCATGTCAGCACTAGAGGAAGCTGCCATGCTGCAAGGCGGAATTTAGTGGTGGTGACTTACTGGTGTACTGGCCTCCTCCTGAGAGCCTTTCCCTCCCTCTTGTGTTCCTACAGCACCACATGATTCTTTTCAGAAACATCGCAAAATATCAATAAATTATCTTTTTTTGCAGTGACAGTTGTTATGCAGATATTGCCAGTTGCATGCAGTAATAATGAGGCACGTATAAGTTAATGCCATTTTTAAATTGTGTGGTCTATGTTGAGGATGGAGTGTTAACCACGATACCCTTCCTCTTCTTTTTAACATCTACCTGACCTGATAGGTAGGAGGTCAGTTTAATACCTCATCCAAAGGACAACACCTCAGGTGATGCAGCACTCCCTGGAGTGACTGGACTATTAACTTGGGTCTTACATAGTATTTACAGCAGAGAAAAAGGCCATTTAGCCCAATAGGTCCATGCCAGTATTTAGTTCCATAGCCTTCTCTCACACTTTTTCATCTAATCCTGTCAGCCTATTCCTCTATTCTTGACTCCTTCATGTAACCAACTAGCCTCTACCTATGGTGGTTGCCTCACCTAGTCCTTACTGTCCTTGGCCTCAATTAGTCATGAAGGATACTGTGAGCTGGCCTCATTAAGCTTAGCTAATGTATTCTTCATCTGTTCTTCACAGCAACACTATTATCCAAAGCTGAATTCCATTTTTTAGAGACCTGCTAATCTGTCCTAAGCTCTGATGAGGCTGATATGAGCAGTTCAGTGTTTCACAGGACGAGAGTACCATCAGCCAAGCCCCAAGTTATAGAAGAAACCCCGAGAGTCTAGACTGAAGGAGAATGACTCTTGATATTAATTTATTTTGCATGTTAGGAAAAATAAAAAGATTAGAGAAAAGACCGCAAGGCTTTCCTGAATTTGTAGAGCAACAATGAAGTTGCCATGTTGCTATGGCAATCCTACCACAGAGGATTAGCGTGAGGCAGCTGCTTTGGTTTACTGTCTCCGTCAACGCAATGTGACTGCCAGCATACTAACACGGCTTCAATGGGTATAAAATGTTCCAGAAGTCTCTACAATATTGCCTTTCATACATTGTGAAATTTTAATGCTTAAGACCCAAGTTGATGCAGGTCCATGTAATCCTGCATGATGCCATGGAAACACTGTCTATGTCTTGACACCTCTCAAATATTATTTCAAAAGTGTCCAATTAAATCAGAGAAAATTTCCTCCAAGGTTTTCTGTTGCTATCAACTAGGGAGAAATGGTGAAACTTTTCCTCCTCTGGAGTTATGTGAGGAAAATTGCACCTTAAAGGCCCACCATCTCAAATTATTCTTGGGGCAACTTGATATCTCATCACCAAGGTACAACATTGCTGGTACAGAAAAGATATGATAGAGGTATTCAAAACCTTGAGTGGTCTGGACAGAATAGAGAGGGAGAAACTGTCCCCATTGTGGGAATGATTGAAAACCAGAAGATACTGATTTAAGACGATTAGCAAATGAATCAATGGCGACATGAGGAAAAACCTTTTTACGCAATGAGTGCTTAGGATCAGCAATGCACTTCCTGACAGTGTGATAGTTTCAATCATGACTGAAGCGGAAATGTTTACAGCGCTAAAGGGGAAAGGCTGGGGACTGGCACTAGGTGGATTGCTCTCACAAAGAACCAACCTGGACACAAAGGGCCGAATCACTTCCTCCTGTGCTATAGCCATTCTATGGTTTATGATTCTGATGAATAAAAGCTGAAAAGCTGGAGATGCACATCAGGTCGGCCACATTCTGCTTTGTTTTTTGTGTTAACGAGAATGTAAATAGATGATGGTTTCAATTCATCTGCCTCCAGGTTATGGGCCAACACAGTTTCACTGTGTCACTCTGCTACATGATGTACCCTGCTCAAGAAGCTCGACACCATCCAGGACGAAGTAGCCTACTTGACTGGCATCCCATCCACAACCTTAAACATTCACTCCCACCACCACCAACCCACAGTGGCAGCAGTGTGTACCATCTACAATATGCATGGCAGCAACTCACTGAGGCTCCTTCTACAGCACCATTCAAACTCATAACCTCAACCGCCTAGAAGGACAAGGACAGTAGCTGCATGGGAACACCACCACCTGGGAGTTTCCCTCCAAGCCACTCACCATTCTGATTTGGAAATATATCGCCATCTCTTCATTGTCGCTGGGTTAAATCCTGGAACTCCCTTCCTAACACCACTGCAGATGTATCTACACCACATGGACATCAGCAGTTCAATAAGGTGGCTCACCACCGCCTTCTCAAGCGTTATTAGGGATGGGCAACAAATGTTGGCCGAGCCAGTGGCGGCCAAATCCCAAAAATGAATTAAAAAACAAAAAGCTGTGGAAGAGTAATGTTTCAACTGGGACCTTCACCAGTAGTCAGATATCTGTAATGTTTATTGTTGAGGCTTCAACTTGCAAGCGATTCTCTGTTTTTCTTTTGTGGGGTTGTCATTATTCCAGCTGTTTTCTAAATGAGAAATGCCCCAGGGCATTCAGTCTTTTTGGAAATGCTCAAAGATTTTCATTGGCGTTGTCCACTTTTCTCTCAATAGAATTCTTGGTCTTCAAACTATCACTCTAATGGCCTGAGGACACAAAAACAAATAAGTACAGAACAATAACAGAAAGACAAAATCCTTCTGATGCTGCGGTGTTGTATTGGTTTTATTCTTACGGGAGAGTAATGCTCGCGGCATCTTCTCTCCCATCTGATATTGGCCAGAGGATCATAGGAATTACCGCACAGTAGGAGGATATTCAGGGCGGGATTTTCCAGCCCCACAGGAGGTTCGGCAGCCCAGGCAAATGTCCATTGACTTTGGGTGGGACTGGACAAGACGGGGCTGGAAATTGGGCGTCAGTCTAATGGGCCTCTGCAGGTAAGCTTTGTATGGTGGTGTTGTTCCTTCTAGTGAATATTAATAACGTGTGCTTGATAGGGCTTTCCAGCCCACCAACCTCTGCGTTTAACACATTATCCTCTGCCATTTCAACCACCAGCAGTGTGATGCCACCACCAAAATAATCTTCCCCTCTCCTCCCCTTTCATCATTCCAAAGGGACTGTTATCTGTGCAACACTTTGGTCCACTCTTCAGTCACCCTTAACAAATCCTCCCATCTCACCGCACCTTCCCATGCAAGCACAGGAGATGGAACACCAACCCTGATCTCTTCTCACCAGCCAAAGCCCAAAAACTCCTCCCATGTGAAGCAGCGATTTACGTGTACCTCGTTCATACTGTATTCACTGCTCACGATGTGGTCTGCTCTACACTGGGGAGACCAAATGCAGATTAGGTGACTGCTTTGCTGAACGTCTCCATTCAGTTTGCAACCGTGGCCCTGAGATTTTGGTGGCCCGAGACATCAATTGTCTGCTCCACTCTGATTCCGACCTTTCCGTGCTTGCTCTCCTATGCTGTTCCAACGAAGCTCAGCACAAGCATGAGGAACAACACCTCATCTTTCGATTAGGCCCATTATGGCCTTTGTCCTTTAATCTCTTCTTCCTTCCACCCTGTCGCATATCTTCCCGTTTGTTCTTACTTCCTCTCCCCTTTTTCCCAGTCCGACTTATAAACCATCATATCTCTAAAGCTCCAGCAGTTTTTTTCCTTCAGATTTCCAGCACCCAACGTGTTTGCTCTTGTGTTGGAAGGTTTCAGTTGACCTCAGTAACCTTTGGGCTAGGATCTGCAGGAAGGTGATTATCTTGTCTCTAACCATTACCCAGTAACCATTATGCTGAGAAGTACACATCTGCAAATGTCAAGTAAAACTGCAACAGGTTGGAATGTGAAGGCTGCTATAGTTTAACAATAAAAGAAACATTTATATTTATACAGCACCTTTCATGACCTCAGTGTATTGTGTGCATTGGGGTGGTGGTAATACTACTTGACTAGCAATTCAGAGGTATGGACTATTACCCTAGAGACATAAGTTCAAATCCCAGCATAGGAGCTGGTGGAAATTCAATTAATTAATAAATGTGGAATAAAAAGCTAGCTACAGCAATGGTGCAAATTATTGTAAAACTCATTTAATTCACTAATGTCCCTTAGGGAGGGAAATCTGCTTTCTTACCTAATCTAGCCTATAAGTGACTCCAGGCTGACAACTATGTGGTAGACTTTTAATTGCCCTCTGAAATAGCCTAACAAGCCATCCAGTTCTGCCACACTACTACAGAAAAGTCAGGGCACTGTGAGTGTACCAACACCACAAGGGCTGCAGAAGTTCAAAACGGTAGCTGACCAACACCTTCTCACGGGCAATTACAGATAGGCATAAGCTGGCCTTGCCAGTAACATTCACATCTCACGGATGAATAACTGCACTTTCAGAAAGATTAGTCGGAAAAGGGCCCAGAGATTGAGACTGCTGCCCAGAGCCAGGAGAGTGATGGAGGGAAAAACCATTGGTGTCTGTAATCACAGTGCAAGAGTTAAAAATAATTTCACATTGGTCTTGAGAATAGTGGCTGTTGAAATATTCCTTGTGTAAGGAGTGAGGCACTCCACAAGAGTATGGTTGCAAGGTACGGTTTATAAAAAAAGAACACCAGCGCAAGAAAGAAAACATATTTAAAGGAAATTCCACCTTTCCCTGCCACACAGCTTGACTGGAATTTCCTATTACTTCCCCATTGACCAAAGCCTTTGAAGTTACCTCCAATGTAACTTTACTAGTGATCGAGCCAGCACCAAATACAGAATTGGACTTTTGAAGAAGGGTTTGGGGATTCAAAACAGAAACATGCAAAAATTCCTTTCAAGTATTCCGATCCATTCAGCTACAGTAGAGTCGTCTTAATTTTTAAATCAGCCACACAGACAAAGAAATTCCAGATTCATTCTGATGCTCTGTGCCATGGCCATTGGGAACATATGAATGTCAACCAAGCAGAATTTCTAGATACTGAGAGGTTGTCAGGCCTCAGTTCTTCATCTTACTGAGATGATTGCACAAAAAAAGTTGCATGGCTGTTTAAAAAGTGTAATTCCTGCCAGCAAATATGATTCAATGTTACTCCGTCTGATTCTCAGCTCAGCAGTAGTGGGTTCAAATCCCGCTCCAGAGCATTGATTGAATACACCCCAGCTCAGGGGGTGCTGCCTGTCAGGTGTATCTTTGAACCATTCCTGCCCTTTAGTTTGATGTGGAAGAAGAGTCATTCGGATTCAAAACGCTAACTATGTTCCTCTCCGCAGATGCTGCCAGACTTGCTGAGTTTTTCCAGGTACTTGTGTTTTTGTTTTCAACGAGACTAACTGACGAAGAGCAGGACAATTGTCCTAGCCACCATTTATCCTTCCACCAACACAGTTTAGGTGGTCTTTAATTTCACTGCTGATGAGGGACCTTATGTGCATTTTGGCCACTGTCTTTACTTACATTGCAACAAGAATTTGCGCCTCTTGTGTGATGCCAGCAGATTGGAGAATTGCAAATGTTTACACCCTTGTTCAAAAAGATTGTGAGGATAAGCCCAGCAACTATAGGCCAGTTAATTTAAGCTCGGTGGTGGGAAAGCATGATAATGCGGGGCAAAGTTAACAGTCATTTGTACAAGTGTGGATTAATTAGGGATTTGCTAAAGGTAAATTAGACTTGTCTAAGTCTTTTGATGAAGTAACAGAGATGGCTGCTGAGAATAACACAGTGTAAATGGACTTGCAAAGGGCATTCTATAAAGTGTCACATAAGAGACTTGTCAGCAAAATTAAGACCATTGAATAAAAAGGAAAGTGGCAGTTTGGATACAAAATTGGCTAGTGACAGAAAACAGAGAGTAGTGGTGAATGTTTTTCAGAATGGAGGAAGGAAAAAGCAGGGTTCCCCATGGGTCGGTATTGAGACCATTGCTTTTCTTGGTATATATTAATAACTTAGACTTGGGTATACAGGGCAATTTCAAAATTTGCAGATGACACAAAACTTGGAAGTATTGCGGACAGTGAGGAAAATAATGATAGACTTCAAGAGGAAATGGACAGGCTGGTGGAATGGGCAGATGGAACTTAATTCAGAGAAGTGTGAAATGACACATTTTGGTAGGAATAACAAGGCGAGGCAATAGAAAATAAAGGGAACAATTCGAAAGGGGGTTCAGGAGCAGGAAAATCTGTGATTAAATGTACACAAATCATTGAAGGTAACAGGGCAGGTTGAGAAAGTGGTTAAAAAGGTGTGTGAGATCCTAGTCTTTATAAATAGAAACATAGAGTACAAAGGCAAAAAATGTTATGATGAACTTTTATAAATCCCTGCTACAACCTTAGCTGGAGTGTTGTGCCCAAATCTGGGCACCACACTTTTGGAAGGATGTGAAGGCATTAGAGAGGATTCAGAAAAGATTTACAAAAATGATTCCAGGTCTGAGGGACTTCAGTTAAATGGATAGACTGGGGAAGCTGGGATTGTCCTTCTTACAGATGAGAATATTGAGAGGAGGTCTAATAGATGTAATTAAAATCTTGATGAGTCAAAAAGAGTAGACACATTGATGGAAGAATCGAGGACCAGAGGACACTGATTTAAGGTGATTGACAGAAGCAGCATCAGCTTGAGGGAAAGCTTTTTTATGCAGTGAGTAATTAGGATCTGGATTGCATCATCTAGGAGTATAGTGGAGGGAGCTACTATCAGGGTTTACAAAAGGGGACTGGATAAGCACCTCAAGAGAAAAAATATCTGCAGGGTGAAGGGTTCTCAAAATTCCCCTATTTTTCATATCATCAACAAGGATATGACTTTTGGACTTTTACCTGAAACCAGACAAGAGGAGACAGAATATGCATTCTTCCCTTTAAAACAATCAACCCAGAGAAAGACTTCATCTTACACGAAACTAAAGCCCATCAAAATCTTGCATGAATAATCGCTACTAACTACTAAAGCAGAAAGACAGCAAACAATGCAATTATGCGAACCCATCAATACTCCACATATACAATGGCTTTCAGTTCAAGACTAGTTATGGGGGCAGGAAGACAATGATAAACATCATGCGAGCCCATTAAAACCAATGAGACAACAATCACCTGAAGAAGCCCAAATCAAAGCGCTATCCTTGATTTGGTTTCAGATAAGAATTTCGAGAAAACAGTATAACAGGGCCAGGAGTGACAAGGGGGAAGGGCTTACAGAAGGGTGAGCAGTTTTGAAGGCTGACACGGGGCAGTGAGCAGTTGGGAGCAGTTGAAGCCGAGTTTAAGCAGGGAGCTGAGCCAAGCGGAGGAAGGAGATCTGGAGGTTTACAGGCCCTCAGGCAACATCACGGCGAGGGGCATGGGGTCGCAGGCTCAACAGAAGACAACAAGGCCACAACCGCAGCCCTCCATGAAGATCAATCACCCACAACCGCGCCCTCCACCCAACTGAAGAACCTTCACAGATTCCACAGACCAGGACCAGGTGGGGACGGCAGGCCCCAGAGGACACAAAGAGCGTACCCCAAAACTGCAGCCGGCTTACCTGGCTGGATTTCCAACTGTC